>NC_058198.1:267500-587500 GCF_907165205.1 Coccinella septempunctata
GAAAATGCAATCGGTTCTTCTTCAAGTGAATTATTTTTCCATTTATGTCCTTCTGAATGTCGGGAAAATTGGTAGGCCACACACACACACACACACACACACACACGCCCCCCACTCATACACACACACACACACACACGCGCCCCCCACTCATACACACACACACACACCCCACACACACACACGCACACACACACACACCCTTCACACACACGCACACACACATACACAAACGCCTCACACACACACACACACACACACACACCCCCCACACACACGCACACATTCACAAACGCCTCACACACACACACACACACACACACACACACACACACACACACACACACACACACACACACACACACACACACGCACACACACCCACACACACACACACACACCCCATCCACACACACACACCCCATCCACACACACACACACACACACGGACACACACACACACACAACCCACCCACACACACCCCATCCACACACACACACACGGACACACACACACACACATTATTGAATGGCCTGCTTGCTTACACGACCTCAGTACCATGGAACAGATGAATGAGTGATGACCATACCGCCACCGGTGCCGATCTGCTGAATATTATCACAGCATACCGGTTCTTCTTCAAGTGCATTATTTTTCGTCTTATGCATCTGTTTGAAATTTAACTATTCCTTGAAATAAAATTTTCAAAATTCTATTGCTTCGCCATCTAGTCGCAAACTACCGAACATATTTAAACCTATTACAGTTTTCTTTTTCGACCACAGTAGAAAACCGTAATATAGGTTTCTACTATACACGACAAGAACATATAATGGATCAGTTGATGTGGGATGAAATGGGACTAGATGGCGGTAGAATGGAATTTGTAGGATCTAATCCTAGAATGGACAATTTCAGTATTTTAATGGCGAAAGTATTAGTTGATATAGTGTAACTGAGTTCAGATTTGCAATCACCTATCTTGAATTATAAGAAAATATATATATGGATCTTGTAATTTAGAATATTGTTCACTGTATTAAATTATCCTATTGATTGCTCTGGAGGATGCTGTCTCAAAGCAGACAATTAGGTGCGGTCTGAAGTTGTGATGGGGAATTTGAAGTGTTCAAGCTTCTTTGAGTGCAGACTGGGCTGCATTCAGATTAGTGCCATTCACATATGTTTGAAAACGACCGAACCCCCAAATGAGAAGGGTGGTGGGGTCGCAACATATCTACAGAGAACATATGCATTACTCGAATAGACTGAAATTTGATAAATTAATAGAGTAGGTTCTAGTTGTAGAATGATTGTGAAAGCATATTTCTGTATAAACAACAAATGAAGAGCAATTTGCTATTTTATAACCAGAAAAAAATTGAATTATTGTAAAAGATAAAAAGTAAACACAGAGGAATAATTGAAACTTCATTTTTAATAATCAATACCAGCAAAATTAACACGGTTAGGGAACAATTTCCAAAAAAACCACTAGGATCAAAATTTAACAAAAAGTCTAAATTTGAAGTCGAGTTTCTTGGAATGTGTTGCGAATTTAAACAATTCTTTCATAAAGTTCTGAAATCATACATAACATTTGGTATCGAAATTCTATAAATACCCTAGATCAAAACGAAATATACAAAGTAACAGTTAATACAGAAATTAAATCAACACTTGAAATAAATATTAAAAAATAAACCTAATATCTAGTGTTATTACTTCTTTGACTGAACTGAGATTGCACAGCAGCTGCTGCTACATTTGTAGCAACCCCTCTAACATGTTGGTTACTCAAAAATTCAGACTTAAATTCTTCTTGAGCTTTAGCCAAACTAGCTCCAGAACTACGATAAATGCGATGAATCTGTAATAAAAAAAAAAAATTAGAGTTGTATCATGTTTACAATAATTAATAGTTTTTAAGTTAATTTCAAATAATGATTGGTTATCACAATCGGCAGAAACTGAAGTAAAAGTTTCTTCTACATTTCTCAACTCTGGGATAGTAAATTAGAAACGTAGGAAGCAATAAATTACTTAAAAGGAACTAATCTTAGTAGATCAAGTGTGATAACATTCAATAAAATCAACTTTTTTTTTTGTATTATCCTCATTCTCCCTAGGTATCGAAGTTGCCTTTAAAAGCTTTTTGAGATTGAGTTGTTTCTGTGTCCTTTTACGTCACGACACACCGCTGTTAATTTTAACCCAGCAGTGAATTATGGCCCGTACCATATTGACAAGAAAATTACTTCTAGAGAAGTAATTTTATTACTTCTAGAGAAGTAATTTTCTAGGATCGAACTCGTTACCCTGCGGTCCAAGCCGACGCTCCAAACTCTGAGCTACGAACGCTAGAGAGTTGAATCAAAATAATCCAAAAAAAATTCCATTGTTACATTAGACGTATATATGCAGAGTGTCCCAGAGTGATTGGTTCAGCCTTGAACAACTAGTAGTAGAGCCATTCGACGCTCTGATACAATACAAAAATAGATTATTTCGTACTTGCTGGATACTTATTTGAACTGTTTCCATCATCTCTTAGGTTTGTTTATTCCAACCTTTCCACATGTCTGCTCATGCTTGTATTTTTATTTCTGGGTACCATTGATGGATGGTTGCTCAGTTGAGAAATATTTTTGAAAATAAATTATTCCAACTTTTCCCGGTATTTTTGGTCTTCCAATACAGTGGTGAAAAATAGACCAATAGTTCTGGAGTACCCTGTAGGCGAATTGCTACTCAAAAATAGATAAGCATACCTTGGTGATCAAAAGTAAGTCTCCAGCAGCTGCAGCTGCAAAACCAACAGCAATAATAAGAGCAAGAATTCCTTTGAAGATACTGCCTACTGATTCACCAAAAGTAGAGAATACTGTTCTTATTCCTCTGTAAAAAAATGAGAAGTTTCAGTACGAAATGAATTTGAAACAAACAGATTTATCACTTACATTGTACCAGGTATTCCAATTGCTTGGCAAACAGTGATGATGAATTGAAAAAAGAATATGAAGAAGAACACCATAAAGTTGAATGATGAATCAGATCTAAATGCTTTATAGGCAGGTCTGAACCAGCACAGATAGGAGAATGGTGCAAATAGTATCATATAAAATATACCAAGGGCAATAACTTCGAAATTGAGTAGAACTATGCCACCCAAAATATTAAGTAACATTACGATTCCATGAACTGAAAAATAAAATCAGTGTGCTACATTATTTAATTTTATTCAAATATTAATGATTTTTCAAGAAGGTCAAATTTCATAATGGCAAAAACTCTGATAACAGAGTACAACTTTTTATTTCAGTTTCCAAAAAGAAGGAATCAATTAAATAATCGTCAAGACTGAAAGGCTGCATCAAGCTCCATGAAATTTTCAGATTTATTACTAGAAGAGTTGCTCTTTCACTTAAACATTGGTCCACTCTGCACATCCAAATGTTTATTTAATTTGAAATGATTCATTCATACGCAGTAGTGTTATCTCAATTTTTAAGTAGTTTTAGTCAATATATTGCGTTTATCATATTTTTCAAAATTCACTTACACATCCAGAGACGATAAAGTTGGTAGACAATTTTTTGAAAGACTTCTGGAATATCTACTTCGATATCTTGATAGAAACAAGGCTGAAAACAGCATTGTTCAGGCAATGGTGGCCAGTTATTTCTTCGTACATTATATTGTTGGGATCGGAGCATTTCCTCTTCACGTCTTTTCAACTCTTGCTCTTTTCTTTCCAATTCTTCTTGACGTCTCTACAATTTATAGGGTTTTTAATATTAAACTGCAAGACTACAAAATCAAGAATAAGCAACTGCTGTAGTATGTGAATCATAGGTACACTACCAGTGGGAGGACATCAAATCTCAAGCCATAGGGCAAAAAAGGCCTTTGGGAAATACAATTAACTCTGTTTCAATTAGTAGGTCTCAGAGACCAAATGAAAAAATGACACATTTCCAGAAGTGGCCATTGATTATGAAATAAATATTTCTGCAACCAACAAAGCTATTGCTGAAATTTTGATTCATGATATATTTGAGAATATAGAAGAATAAGATTGGGCGATTTCTGGGACGCTATCTAGTTGAGAATCTAAGTTTGCAGTGGATATCTCTTGACTCTCCTATGAACTTACATCGGTTTGCTACTCTTTTAGTACCAACACTAATCTGCTATGGTAATTTGGCGTTCTGATATTGCATCCTACTACTGAATTCAAAGAGTGTAATTTTTTTATACAGAGATAATAATAAAAATCCAAAATCTTCATAAAGCATAGGGCTTTGCCTTGAAACTAGTGGACACCACCTGTTTTAGGTTGATGCATTCTTCAAGATGTTTGAAACTCTAGTCAAATTGTGTCAAATTTTAGGTAGCTGTGGGAATTGTGCATAATGATTTGTAATCTTTCTTCAATAAGCCATTCCATACCATACAATGTCTTATTCTTTTACCTGCAACTCCTCGGTGTTAAGGGTTGGTTTCATGTACGATTGTCCAGATTTAGTATACGATGGCAATTCTTGTGTAGGTTGCATGACTGCTGGTCCTATGTTGGGACCAGTTACTTGTCCTCCCTGAAAGTTAACAGAATTTGAATCATTGTATTATAGTGGAGAATAAATCTACAGCTTTATCAATTTAAATGCAGATAGAAAGTTAGAAAAAGTGATTTTAGAGATATCCACCCAAAATCATATGAATTTATTCATCAGAGGAATAATAACTTTGTAAGAATGTCAAATGCTTAAGGAGATAGTAGACTAAGTAGGAAGGGATCCATGTTTAAATTTCCTATAAACATTATGGCAATCTCCCTATTCTGAATGAATCTTTTCTCTCTAAAGACAAGTCCATAAATTATTCGGTCTATTTATTAAAGTGAACCAAGTGAATAAAAGAAATATAACAATTATCAGAAGAAGTTCGATGAATAGATAAATGTTGAACACATTTTTTGGAATTCCTATCTTACTCAAAGAACCTTAATATAACACCTCTGTCTGGAATATCCCAATATAAGGTGACTAAAGAAGATTATGGCTTGAAGATCTCCCATCACACCGATTGTGAATGAGACGAAATATCACTAGATAGATAATTCACTATCATTTTTCTTTGTAAATCTGTTTACACTCAGTATGATCCCTTAATACCGTACAAGTACATTGTATATTAGGAAATAAATTAAATTACAAAAAACTTTTTCAATTTAGAAGGGGTTTAAAACAGATATACTAACAGTCATTTTTTGGCCTTGTTTGTCAAATGGGTTGTAATCGTCAATTCTAAGGCTAGCACTAGCATTTTGAGTGACCTGCTGTACCGAGGGATCCTAAAATGAAATATTATATTCAAGTTAAGTTGCAGTGCAACAAGATTTAACTTTCATATGCCGGACTTACTGCAAATGGATTTTCTATAGTAGGATCGCCAAAAGGGTTTTCATCGAATCCCGACATGTTCGTTGTGTTGATAGAAATTTACACATAAAAACTCTTCTAATCAAAAGGTTTTTATCATTCCGGATATCTATCCGGAATATATTATTCTGATATACCGATTGACGATTGATATTAGGTGGTCAGCATACATCACAGAAAATCAGCATAGATTTGATCATGGAGGATGGAGGTAGGAGCAAAGATTATAGAGATAATCTGTGGGTAGGAGCAAAGATTATAGAGTTAGGTAGAGTAACTCTATAATCTTTGGGTAGGAGGTAGGATTTGATCCATAGAGATGGGTCATCCACAGAAACAAAGACAGAAATGTTTTGTACACAGAACATTAGATAAAAAGCATACAATTCAGCGATATCTATATCTCTGATACAATTGAGTTAACTCAAAGAGAAATATTTGGTTCAATGTTGCGAGGATTTTATAATAATAATTTTATTATATTATAATAATTTTACTGTTGCTCTATAATCTGTGATCTATAATCTCTGGTTAGATATACGTTGTCTATGGTAGAAGATGGTTTGATCCCAGAGATATATCTCTATTTGATCCACAGTTTGATCAAAACTACGTTCGAAAAAAATCGTCATCAACTGCCAACTAAGCTTGATCGTAGATATCTGTCTACACATCTCAATGCACTAACATGATATCAGAGTAATCTGTAATCTGTGATCAGAGACAAGGCCTGGAAAAAGAGCGCCTCAGAACCTGACCACTGATTACTGATTCAGAATCGGTTCAGGATTGACAATTTGAGGTGCGCGTGGCTTTAGTATTCTACATGTCTATGCTTGTCGCAAGCCACCCTTACCTCAACAACCAAGGAAGGTCATCTTTTTATTCTTTTTCTATCTCTTCCTTGTGCTTCCTAACTACCTCCCTTCCACTTTCTACTCCAAAAGCAAAGCTGCTTTGAATTGAAAGTAATAAATGAAAATTTCAACATGGCGTCCTGAACGGAGTAAACATACTATGTATTATTATCGTATTAATCCAAAAAAACTGAGTTGAAAGTGATTGTTTTGAATGAGTCCAAGTGTGAAATTTGTGGAGGACAATTTGAAAACTATTGAACGAATGGTTTTCATTTCTAATGTCAGCTGTTACACATTCACTTACAGGTTAGTTATTAAACGTTATATATGTATGTATTGTGATGTAATAACTGTTCAGATCTGTTCCGGAAAATTTTTATGATTATCACATTCAAATCAAAATCAAAAGATGCTTCGGCGAAAAGATAAATGAGTCTCCTTTCAGATTGTTATTTTTATTAAGATCGCTGTTCTCACATCTAAAAATTGATGCAGATTAATGGTTTAATAGTGGAACTGATTCGGAGTTACATTGTATGAATTATGTTGTACTTGAATTCATATGGTTTGCAATTCCCTGGCATAAAACTTTCAAAACAATGATTATTTCAAGGTGCTGATCCCACAAAGGGTATCCAAAAACGGCGCGCCGGAAGTATAGGGTGAGTTTTCCCGTTTAATTTTCTCCATTTGAAGAAAATACAGCTAGGAAATTTGGGTATGTATTAATTCCCTATAAATAAACACTGATAGATGTCGCTAGTTGTGCAGCTATCCCATGAAAATACTTATTAGTTTATATTTCTTTCGTCAATAATCAATGTTATTCAAGATTCTTCAGATGTTGAGAAAAAGCAACTTTCGAATCTACATTGGATGAATGTCTGGATTTCATTTTGGTACTGCCTCAAACTTGTATATCTTTTTAAAATCCAAGATAATATTTGAATCATGATCATACACTTATCTTCCGGCACCATGAATAAGCAGAATTTTCTTATTCAAAAGGTAATAACTCATACTTGTATTTGTGCTGTTTCAATTAAATATTGGACTGTTGAAAGTATAATTATGCAATGAAAGTTATGGTATAATATATGATGGGTGGATCATTTTTATCATTTTAATCTTCTGATGAACATGAAGATATTAATTCAAAGCCAATTCGAACTAACTTGGTAATTTAGTAGCTCAATGTGAAATGTTTGAATTATTAGCGTTTTCACCAATTCAGGTGGTTCTCTTCGACATGATTTCAATGGGTGTTGGTATGATGTTTTATTGTTTATCAACATAAATACATACAAATTATAGTGTAAGAAGTAGTCTCTACTGATTAATTAAATAACAGAAGAAAATATTATTGCGATATATTAGAAGTGATGGTGAGGTGAAGTAAGATTTTCGAAAACTTGAGTTAAAGGAGAGTTTGTATTGCTGTACTATTTGCTACTATCCCAATTTTATTTCCTTCTATCCTCTAAGGCATGGTTGTATGCAATATATACAACAATCTTCCTGCCTAATGATTAAAATCATGATATGTTGAGAGATGTGACAAATTTCAGTCGTGATTTTATTTTATTACAGTATAAGACTGAGGAGATTTATCAGTTGGTTTCTCTTTATAACGAATTAGAGGCCATTTCAAATTTTTCAATAGATATTTGAAGTACTTATTTCCAATATTAATAAATATTCGAGTTCGGATCATTATCTTTGTTCTGTTGGGAAATCAGGATGCACTTCTGTTTCTCCTAAGTAACATAGTAACATATCTTTTAATTTCATTAATAACAATTCAAAATTGTATTTATATTTTCAAAATGGGTATTTTCAAATTTGGGTATGAGAATGAATAGCTCTTCGGATTTCAATCCATGTCAGGATTGCCAGGTATGGTTTTTTTTTTCATTTTCGAATAGGACCTTTTTATTTGTTTATTCATACATAACAGTAATTTCTCCTGCATATTCCAGAAAATTGCTTAAGTTTTGATTACAATCAGTATCGAGTGTGCTAAATTTTTGATTTCTGTAGTGGAAATCCTACACATCTATATGGTTTAAAAATAGTTTTATGGTTGATTCAGTCAACTATTTTCTGAAATAAGTTTTGGTTTGAAAAGCAATTCATTTCGATGACAAAGTCGGTTTTTAAGTTCATACTGGGTGTCCTGAAATTAAGTGTGCTGGATAATTATTATTCGGATAATTTCTTGGTCCTTGAACGTTTCAGGATTCGATAAATAGGTTGTAAAAAATTACTTTGTAAACTTCGATAAAGAGTCGTTCGGGATGAACTTGCATAACTTTAAATCGTTTCTTGGTTATTTATTAACTGATAAGCTTAGAATAACCGTCTTATCGTAATAGAATCTCAACAACACCACATTTAAGGCAAGGCGGGGCGTGTAAATGCCTTCGGTTACTTGCATTAGCCCACTATTATACGAATGTAGATGTCCAAACCGATATTAATGGGAACATCCCATTAATATTGGCGGTGAACGTGCTCCTCTACCTTCGATCCGATTCTTAAGATGCTGAAATGTTCATTTCAATCTTCTCTCTAAAGTAAATTCTCTATACAGTGTGTCAATTTGAAAAAGAAACCACGCTTTATATTCCCGTCCCCATGCAAAATCAGAAAAAATGCATAAAGATGTAAACTTTGGTTTGTAGCGAAACATTTTATTCGGTTGGCTCAAATAAATTTGCATCAACCCTGTGGGCGTAATGACAGCAACCTCTAAAATCTCAAATGGGAATGGGTGTAGAGTGACACCTTGTTTTAAAGGTACATAATACGATTGCCTTTTTCAAAAATGCCTTATCTTGTTACGGGAATATGATTTTCATTATGTTTCATTTCGCAGTTACTGAATACGTATAAGAAGTAGGTACGGGTTACCATAGTCTGAAACCTTTCAGGTTTTACGTTTTGCAACGAATGAAAAAATACTGCAAGCTCGATAAAAAAGTTCTATCATTTTCAAGATTATGGAAATTATCCTATCCCTTTCGATTTGTCAATTACTTACCTTAACTGTTGTTAAGAAATACCCCACTCTAGTCTTTGAACCATCACCACGATGGAGAGGATAGGTTGGGACTTCGTCCATGGTTCACGATTTTCACTTCAGTTCGCATCTTCTGCTTTGGCGCATCGCTCTGCCGGCTTTGTGTGAATAAATGTCACAATTCGGCGTGTTTTTTGACCGTTTGATAACTTGAGAAAATAACTTTCAACCGGGCGATAATTTATTAAAGGTGTTTTAATATTTCATCTCTTCGATAATCCAACGTATGTTTATAGTGAAGATTTTCCCTACTTGGTGTCAGATAATAATGCTCTGACTTGTCTTGTGCGAAATAGTTAAGAAAGCGCTACAGTGGACATGTACGCTTATGCGGGGGGCGGCCCCCCTCATTACGCACCACCCCCGACCTATTTGCAGCCTCAGTCGAGCCATCATGTGGTACAACCTCCTGTAGGATCACTTTGTCCAGAAGTTCCTAGTAGTTCTCATTATTCGAAAAGGCGAAGGTAATGATGAAAAAAGATCGTAAAATTTGCGTCCGAATTTAGCTGTGGAGATTTTCGAATATGTACATAGAATCTGTTACTGATTTAGTTTTCGCGATATAAACAACCGACCCAATTTGAAGAAAAAATTCGCGTCGAATCTCCGTCTTGATCTTTAAGATAGGACTACGTTGCTCTTGTACTAAAAATCTCTGGCACAAGAAAGAACAACGAGTTGCATAGTATGTACATAATTGACAGAAACGTGATCAATATAACAGATATTTTCATTCCTTTCTGCGACTGTTTTTTATTACATGTTGTGAATTTTTTTTCGTAACGTAACATAAATATAAAGGAAAAAAAATATTTCATCGCAAATAAAAATATTGACTGACTACTAAGTGGAACCTGGTCTCAATAACAAACTCAGTGAGCGAACCGAAACATTTCACTCTCCATTATCACCAGCATATCAGACCTATCAAGAAAAGTCGGAGAATTATGAAGAATTTATAGTTGAAAACTTGTATCTGCTTCGTTTAGATAGGCAATTATTATTCTCATTATGAGTAAACATTTAAATCGATGTTGCCAGCACATTTAATTTCTTTCAGTAATAATCATGTACTTAATAATAATCGAAAATACTACAACTGCTTCTGATCCGTGAATATTGAATTTTCAGTACTGAAATAAATACCCACTCAATTTAGTATATCGACGAACGTTTTTCGCACAAAACTCTACATTCCATTTCTGAAAAACTATAATTGAACTAGGCTAGAATCATGAGGTGGGAGGTTTGGTATTACTAGCTAGAGCAACACATGGTTCAATTCACATTTCAGCATCAAATCCTTCTGAAATAAAATTTCATTTGTTTCAACCCTGAACTTTCCACCCTTCAAATAAGTCGATCGGAGCGAAACGTTAGTAAAGGATGATTGACTAATTTTTCCTATCAGTCTAAAATTGCTTCACACAAATCGCTCGCTTTGAATTTTCGAACGAAATTGGCCTATTATGTTACATTCCCAGAAAACAGCAGTTACTTCAGAGGAAGAAACTATTATTATCCCATATTTATTGTAATAGTATCTGAAAAGGTAAAAAGCAAGCATAATATGCCATCTCGATCGCCATCATTACGGTGGTTCGGAACAAAAAACGAGGCCCAATTATTATTATAATTTCAAATAATAAGTAGGTATACCAGCATCGGCCGCCTGGCTGTTTTATCCGAAGAGAATGCCGCTGCAAGAAGATGGCCTCAAGATTCCTCTTGTTTCACTTTTTACTTTTCGACAACTTGATTTCATTGCCCCTAATAATTTATTAATCGTGGAGGACTTCTTGCTGCGTTCCTGTATATCTATGGTACTAAATTTGATAATGAAGTGATTGGGAAGGGAAAAAGAGCTGTGGATTATTGTGATTCACCAAATGGCATTTCAGACAGTTTTAGGAATCGAAATAATAATCTCGTTTTTTTTTTACTTCATTATGTTAAATGAAGTTATCTTACAGTCGATATATGGAAGATTGAATATTTTTATGCCGCATGTTTTGTCAATAAATGGAATTGTTTATCGTGTTATTATTCTGAAAACTTATTAAAGGGACGTGCTTTATTTCCAATGGTACCTTTAGTCGTCTCTACCGCAAAACTATCAACATATGCGAATGAGTGAATCATAACTCTCATAATATCCTATAATATCATCAAAAATTCTTACGTAACATTGAATGGATTCGTTCGAACTGAAATTGTTTCTTTGAGAATATGAATATAATATAAATATTTAGTCTCTTATTTCTAGGATTCATTCTTGGATAAAACGATTTAATAAAACCTTTTTCTCAACTACCATTTTATTGGTAATAATCCATTGACCCATCTTAGGAATATTAATCGGTACGTTTGATTAATTGACAACTAGAAAACCAACTGGTTATAGATTAAAACAATGAAATATTCATTGTTTTACTACTTGCGGTAAATAAGAAAAAAACATTTCAAGTTAGAGTAAGAAGTGAAGTAGTATCGTCTTTTTTTAACCCTATTACGAATAATGCATGGTTTATCCCCAAAAAGGGTAAATCAACAGGTTAAATTTACGTCAAGTGGAATTTTTATACTGCCTTCGTTCCGACATAAATCTTTCCGAAACATCAAAAAGATGTCCATCCGTTTAGTTAACCAATGTTATTCTGATTCGGTTGTCTTCGAGCATACAAAGACACTTGACCGGATGTTGCCGAGAAGTGGATAAATGAAGTAATAAAAAAAGGACAACACCATACGCATATTTATAATTTTATCAGCTCAGACATCTATCCAGAGAGGTAGACGTTGATATTTTATTAAGCATGGAGTGAGGTCTTTCCCACAAATACCAAGCTGCCCGCACTTTTGGGTGCAGTGTCAAAGAGTTTGTTGGTATTCTGTCTCGACTACATAGGAAATCCTGATATCTTTGATCCCACCCGACGAATAGTTCCTTAGATATAATATTTTTTTTTTCATTATAAATAATATAAAAACAATTCGAATCGACCCTAAATCGTTGTCATTCGAAACCCTGTAACTGTTTTTAGATAATAAATACCGAAGAACACTGTTGTAGGTGACAATTAGTGCAAATATAATTCCGTTTCCAAAGCCACAGCAAATCTTCCAAAGAAATGATGGAAAATGATCCCGCTCCACAGAGCCGAACTAGTTATATGTATGGACTCTAAGAGCTACATCATTTTGCAATTTTCGCATTTTCAGCTGAAATTGATGTAAAACGATTAGGGTGAACTTAGAAATTTAGAATTCGAAAACGAATGCGCCGCCAGTTGAGGTAATTCGATATATATATCCCCGAAAAAAATTCTGTTTTTCAAAAACTCCGCCAAATGGTTATCAACTTCTACAACTTTCGTGTTTCCGAAAGCACGAATCCGGTAGATATTTCCACTTTTTTAAAATATTGGTATAATAGTTCTTCTGGGACTGAGTAGTGTTAGGCGCTCTCAGTAATTTATCTATATAGGATGGGTTTTAACATCGAGAGTAACCTAACTAAATAAACTATAATAATAATCAAAAATAATAAACAATCTTGTTCAAACCAAATTTCAGTTAAATTCTCTAACTATATCTCAGTTCTACCCTGGAACTGGCATTAACATGAAAAAGCTATCGTAAACGATATAACAAGCAAGTAAGTTTCTTTCAAAACCAACATGAAATAATAACATTCGTTAATGCTGATAGAGCATATACTCGTACACTCATAATGTTTTGATAAACAAAGTTTTCATAGTTTCAACATTGGCGTGTTTGAAAAACAACATATACAGTGTTGCAATTATCGAAACAAATACTATAATTTATGCCCCCAAGAAAAGTTTCCCACTATCCAACCCAGAAACACAAGTATTATTCATTCTGAATGGTGAAGAGGGAATATTCTGAATCCTTTTGTTTTTGTCAATTTTTTCTTAAGAAGGGTGAGAATACTTGCTGGATAATTATTTGCTCTGTTTTCCTCATCTCTTTGGTGTGTGATTTCTAACGTTTCGGCAAGTCTTCGAATATCGTCTTCAGTGTTTCTAAAAGAGAATATTGGGTTCAGGCATCTTGTGAACTCATCCTCTCTATATCCATCGATCCATACGTGGTGATGGTGGGACATACCAAACTTCCCTAACTGACCGCTACTGAAACAACATTTATAATGTAAATGTCAGTTTAATGTACTGCATTCCCAAATCTGTAATACGTGCTACGGTATCTCGATAAGGGTCTCATTAGCGGCGTTTATCGAATCGAAGGGGGCCATGTAACCAACCCCTATCCCTGGTAAACACAGCAGTTTATACTCTTTTATTGGTCATTTCGTACTATGTACGTGTACCAGTTTACTATTCGAATTGCGAGATTATGTCATGTTTATTTTATACAGTTGTCCAAGCAAATGAGACCAGGGGCGGTCCATTTATCCTCCATTTCATTAGGTATAGGTACCTAATATATTCGATTGTTACACATCGGAAGTGTAAGTGTGAATAGAATATTGAAAAGAACTCCGTTTTTTTTTTTAAAAAGATAAAGAGTAAAAATTGCCATACAAACAGTATTGCTTTGGTGTGGTTAATTTTAAATGATGCTTCATTATGATATTCGAGAACATGGATCTCATCATTTCTTGTGGGGAACGCATAAATTAATATGGTCGGTTTATCAGGATCGATCTGGTCCAAATTTCTATTCAACCCCGACATACGGTAATGACTACAATGTTCTTATGAACTTTCTCGTCATACAACAGCAGTTCCACAAAGTAATGCTTCAAGTTGCTGAAGCAGTGCTATATGACATACCTATTATACTGCTTTCTTCATGCTCGCTCCGGTAAAACATTTCGATTTTGATTTGGAATAAATCGGACAATTTTTTTTTTCAATTCTTATTTAGAATGTTAAAAGTTAGATTATTTCTTAGTTCTCGGAAATAATAAAATTTTCAACGTCTTTTTATCAGCACTGAAATATGTAATGGTATAACTACTTTGCTTTTTATCTTTTGAATTATTTCAGTTACACGTTTCGGCAATATAAATCTTAGATTAAATTTATTGCTTTCGAGATTTCATGGTAATTTAGAAAAATTTTATGGCAATTTCCATGTACGTTCTCTGAAGGACGATCTACAATACGAGTACATTGAACATTATTTCAAGGTGTACCCGAAGTATAGCCTGTGAAAATCATGAATAGAGACTGGAAAAAATCAACAACCTCCAAACAAAAACTCATATTTATTCAGATTCATTGTAACAGAAAGGCCCTTGTAAATCTATTCTCCTGTCAGAATCATCATGATTTCTCTGTTACCTGCATCTCCTCGTTATGGCGTACGTTTTTCCCTGAAAAGAAGGTTTGGTTCTGTATCGCCCATCAAAAGACTAATAATATTCGAAACACCAAAGTAAAAAGGGATTTGTAGGTGTAAAGTTATGCAGTATTGAGGCATAACATCTGTAACCGATTCATTATTTCTGCCTTAGTGCCAGTGAAGATCAATTGTAATTTTCTAAGCTTATCCTTGATGTAATTATTACATTGTTCTTTCCATGTGAGCTACTAATCATTGCTTAGCGAGTAAAGTATATGATATCCGAATAAATTGCAAAACCCATAGTAGTAATAATAATAATAATTTAGTCAGTTGCAATAATTACCTCTTTAAGGATTTCAACAGGTGAATATGCAGAAAATTAATAAATATAAGGAGGAAGAAGGACAGAGATAAGGATTCATCTTGCTATCAACTTCCTTAAAATTATGCGATTCACATTACAAAAAACAATTGTTAACAGCTTTCTTGACACATTTACATTCCATAAAACTAAGAAAATTCTTCTATTGTCATCCAGGCTCTTTCTCTAAAACTGTTTGAGATATGTTACTCGACAACAATCCCCCTTTTACCGTTTCCTGATTTTTTTTTCAATTTCAGATCAGATGAGGACGACCCAAGTGGCGCCAAATACGCTAGAATGGAGGAAGACACAATACAGGACAAAGAACGTTTCGCAAGGTAACTATTAATTCTGAGACGATTGAAAACGTGAGAAAACGCATCCATAAGTGGCTTTTTAAAATTTTTTTTTTTTTTTCATTCATAAATAATCCACTTCATTGATTTTCTAAGATGCGTTTTGTCTCTTTCAGCTACTGAAAACAGCATTCTGGTTTATCGCGAGATCGGTCGAAGCTGTATTTAAAAGATAGCATCTTATCTACATATTTATATCGTTCCTAGCAACAAAAGCGTTATCATTTTGTCTCAAATTTTTCGAGTTTTGTGACGAAGATGGTTCCAAAAGATTGGGTTTGACTCGTTGATGATCAGTGCTTCTGAGCAGTAATGGCGAGTTTGGTACCTTGATGAGTTATGAATCTGAACAGTTCAGTACTTTCAAATTTTACGTTTGATGCGTATACATTATTCGTGTTCGTTTAATAGATTTTGTGTATAGATATCGATTTCGTTCGTTTTTAGATCACGTACCCACGGTGGTGGTATCACTTCCTTTCTCTCTTAACAATCCTTAATCCATAACACAGATGCATCATCTCTGAGCGCGGCCGTTCTCGAGAGCGGCGCGGGGTCGTGGGGTCCGCGTGTACTCCCCGTGAGTCGTGACCTGCCGCGGGGGAGGTGACCGCAGAAACGAGCTCTCCGATGCCGGTTCCCACGCTGGCTCACCGGGACCGCGACTTTACGCGATCAACGCCGTTGTGATATTGGGACGCGAACCTATTCTAGCTTCCTCGATAACCAATGAAATCCCAGGTGTTTTTTTTTTAAGGTTAGAGCTGCTCATACTGTTGAAAATTTATTACTTATATAAGAAGGCAATTTTGCAAAAAAGCTCTCAGGAAGACCATGATCATGATAACATAAGTAAACCATATGCGACCTTTTAGTCAAGGTGTGTGGGTCTTATGAACGTATTTACCCCTTGCTTCTCATAAGAGCCACCTTGACCACCTAGCGTTACATGCTAAAAACATTTAATCGATTACTTATTTTAGTCTAAGAAACATGTACATACCTCGATAAATATTTCAACTATCGCTTGGTGCTCTAATTTAGAAGAAGGAACTTCCTTCTATATCAATATTGGTCTATAGAAATGATCAACTAGAATCAACCAAGAAAAATATCTATTGAACTATTGTGATATGCATATGTTGATTATTTTTGACGAACGAAGCCAGCTGGCTAAAGATTGTATTAGCGGAGCCAAAAGCGCAGTCCATCTCTGTTGCCTCATAAACGAGTACCATCTATCGTGTCTTCCAAAGAAAACTGTGGCCCCCCAGTACTGTAGCGGTATTTTATTTCGAGGCCAATTTGGATCGCTCCGATTAACGTAAGTCGAACTCTGGATGCACTGGCATTTAAGACGCAACTTATAGCCTTGATTGTAACTTCAGATTAAACGATATATACGTCCGCTTGTATAAGGCTGCTTATATTTATGCGCCTTTGCCGGATATCGAATACTTCTTTTGCCATGCTCGAAAGACCATGGGGGTTCGGAAATTTTCTGAACCAGATAACATTTTAAGATTTATGCTACTGAAATTTGCACATTATTTCTTAAATATTCGAATAAAATTAGAAACCCCTATGGTTGGATTTGGTAACGTTACCCAATTCAGGATGAAAAATGATCTGAGCAGTTAGCAATTACCATATAATATGCAAATACAGGGTGATTGGTAATTCGACGTTTTCCTACGAATGGGTCATTCCCAATAGTTTTTCAATTATTGTTCCATAATATATTTTCACATCCCCATTCGAAGAATACCATGTTAGCAATGTTTCCTGGTAGAACGAGTGGCTTCACACGAGCTCATTTAAATGAGTGGAATTAAGTAGGTTGCTGCCAGAGTACAAAGAACTGCTGGCTGTGGCTAAGCGATGGCAGTATTACAAAGAAAGCATTTGCTGACCTGTTGCATTAACTTTTTACTTAGAACCAGAAAACTCAAGATAAACAATAGACATCATTACCATGATGAACTTCACGACTACACAGCTGGAGATCGAAATATAAACGGTTGAATAACTGAAACTTGAAACAATTCCTTACATTTCATTATAAATATTGACAGCTCTATCTGAACAAGGAAAATGACTTGCTGTTGAGGGATATAGTAGAGATTCGTCGTTATGAAATCGACATACATATATGTATGTTCATTTCTATTTATTATTCGTATGAAACACGACTTGTTTTGCTACATTGTTGCTTCTTCAGATATTCGAGGATATGCTGTTGAAAATTTCAGATCCTATCAAATTGAAAAGTAGTGCATGACATATATGATTTATGATTTGTGGTTTTGAAGGTTCGCGAAGGAAGAGCCAATGCGGATGGACATACAATTGTAACTGAATTCGACAACGAATTCTTCATCAATGAGTCAACCCAATCGATTGAGACCTTTTTCGGTTCAAAATTCGAAAATTACAAACAAACGTTATCGTTTTCTCGTAAAGGAGTAGGTGTTCAAAAAACCATACCTTAAACTTTCGCAAAAAATTATTATTAAATGATGGGATGAAAATCAAGAGGTTAAATAAATTTTTTTTTATGAAACCGGAATGTGTTTCGATAAACCTCAAAGTAATCATCTGAAATCTTTGAAAGGAAATGCCGTATGCTGTTTCAGAGGCTGTTTAAGCCACCAAGATAGTCGATTCTATTTTATATCTCTTTACAAAAATGTAATTACCGATGGATTTTTTTCAAACTTACTGTAGGGAGAATCATTGCGAAATTGAAAGGAGGCGACGGAATAAGATGACAGCCTACATAACGGAGCTGTCAGATATGGTACCAACATGCAGTGCTCTCGCAAGAAAACCGGACAAATTGACAATACTCAGGATGGCTGTGGCTCACATGAAGGCCCTCAGAGGTAAGTCGGAAAGTCTTGAGCAACAAAATATTTTTCCATTTTTTGTTATTATTGAAATAACAATTTCTTATAGGGAGGGTATAAGAAATTAACAAGCCTTTCTTGCAATGAGTTTAAAAAAAATTCGGTACAGATTGAAATATTTTGGAGAAAGCAGGCCTTTTTTTCAAGTGACTGACTATCCCGTCAGTTCTTAATAAAGAACGTTGGGCGCATTAGAAAACTGCTGGGAAGGGTCATTGTCATAAGTGAATAATAGTCACATACTTATCATATACATTGACTGAAACCAAATGAACAATGCCCAGTCAATCGCAAATACTTCTTAACTAGAATTTATGGCGCTTTTCCTTTCTTGCTTAAAACCAACCAATTCGACTGTAGAATATAAATAACTTGAGAAAAACAATGGCTGTCCAAGTTATTTACATACGTACAATTGTTGAATGGTAATTGAATTTCTTCTTTGCGCTTCAACCGTTTCTTCGATTCCTAGCCAATGAGGAAGTGATGTAAGTAGTACGTCCATGATTTTATGTTTATTGTAAACGATCCACCATTTTTATTTGCCTCCTTTTTTCATGAGCTGCCATTATGATTATCAGTACCTTGTTGTATTCAATATTATTCGTAAATCGAATATACTTCAAAAGAAGAATCAACGCGGGAAATAACAAACGATGTACGATATAAAGATTAAGGCTCTTTATATCATACATCTTGAATTGAAATATTTCAAACATGATCCAAAATTCCTTTGCAGGTATGCTCAGTGACGAAATACCAAACCAACTTAAAACAGAAAATCGCTTTTTCCGAAATAATATAGTAACATAGTCCAAATACTGAATTTTCACAACCAGACTTATATACAAGGTGTCCAAGAATGATGAGTGGATAATCCCTAAACACCTCATAGAAGAGCTATTGCAGGCTCAGAAAAAAATGTTTTTTTTAAATATGATTACTTACATTTCTACTGAATAATTTTATCACCATTATTTATGATTTTCCAAGTGGTATCATAAATATCTTCTCTGTTCTACTAACAACCAGTTTCATAATCAATTCCAAAGTTCCTTCTATATTAAAAATTCTACTAAAATGAGGAGGTGAAAGAAGCTTTAAAATCAAGGACACTTGAAAACGTACTGCCTGTTATTATTGCAATAAAATACCAATTAACATGATTTTTTTAGGCACAGGCAATACGAGCACAGATGGAACATACAAACCCTCATTTTTGACAGATCAAGAACTCAAACATCTTATATTGGAAGCAGCAGATGGTTTCTTATTCGTTGTTACTTGTGATACGGGTAGAGTTATATATGTATCTGACTCCGTAGCACCGGTATTGAATCATCTACAAAGTGATTGGTATGGTTCTTGTATATATGATAATATTCATCCCGAGGATGTAGAGAAGGTACGCGAACAGCTCTCCACTCAGGAGCCACAGAATACAGGAAGAATACTGGACCTGAAAACAGGCACAGTGAAGAAAGAAGGACATCAATGTAAGTATCGATGCATGTATAAATTTCAGTCCAATATTTCGTTTTCTTCAGTTATTCAAATTCGCTGAAATTATGGTACTTTTGGAATCATGTAGTGCATGAGAGAATTTCTGGAAAATACAGAATTTATTCTAGACACTTTCAGTATATTCTCTCCATCGATTCTTTCCAATTTTCTCCATTTCAGAAGGGACAGTAAACAGTTCGAGTTCATTTCAATTTTTCTATCAAGTTGAAATGTTTTTTCCTCATACATGTTAGTATTCAGCTACACCAAAATATTTTAGAAACCAAGAGAAGATTACGAATCGAAGGGGTTATAAGAAAGTTAGGATTAGTCTAGAATGAAGTGCTGTTACAGGTAATGAGAGGAAAGAGCATCCCTTTGCTGCGGAACCAATGATACCTTCACAGAAAGGTTATGCTAATTCAGAGTTGAAAGACATAGCAGGTGAGCTCTTCCAAATTATTTTGGAAAAGGAAAGCTCTCTAGATCTATTGTTGAAGCTCTTTGATTTTTTCATTTGGATACTGGTTATTCAGCAACTCGTGCAGAGTAGATGATGCATGCAGATCTTCTGCTTAAAAATGGTACCTGTAATAACACTGAATTTCATATCTCAAAATCTAATTATATTTTTGGAAGCGGTATTGTATTGTCCATGTTTCTTTCAGCATCTATGAGGCTGTGCATGGGTCCAAGAAGAGGATTCATCTGCAGAATGAAAGTTGGTAACTTGGCACCCGAAAGTATGACCATCGGCCATTTGAACAGGCTCAAACAGAGGAATAGCTTAGGTCCTGGCAGGGATGGTCAAAACTATGCAGTGGTACATTGTACAGGTTATATCAAGAATTGGCCTCCCACTGGTAAGAATACTAAAATACTACTACTTTAACCGTCCTGAAATGTCTCTAGTTACAAATTAAAGTGAGTCTAAAAGAATTTTCGAAAAGTTCATAACAAAAGAGCCATTTCAGGGAAGTTTCACCACTAAGACATTTTGGAGGTATTTATAACATATACCTTCGGCTTTTTTACAAAAGAAATTGTCATATGTAGATGACGCTTCCTTGTGGTTAACTTAAGACTTAACTAAGTACGAGAAATATCAGATATGTTCCCAGGTGTGCAGTTAGACAGACAGACCGAAGAAGAAATCCATTCCTCCCATTGTTGTCTAGTAGCGATCGGAAGGCTTCAAGTGACCTCAACACCAAACACTAGTGATCTGTCTGGATCCAGTAGTACTGCTGAATTCATTTCTCGTCATTCCATAGATGGCAAATTCACATTTGTTGATCAAAGGGTAATTGGATTACTTGGATACACTCCTCCAGAACTACTGGGAAAAAGTTGTTTTGATTTTTATCATCACGAAGATCAGACCCACATGAAAGATAGTTTCGAACAAGGTGAGCATATTTCAATGAGACTTTCAAGTTTGCTTGAAAACATAATTTTTTTACATCGAATAGTATACAGATTTGGAATGGGCGTGTCATAGGTTTTACAATGGACCCTAGAGCGAAAGGTACCTTTTGCCAGTGGAATGGCATGAAGTATAGCAGATAAGAGTATGAACAATCAAGTATTCGATAGAAAATTGTAGATTGTTTCGCCATCCTCCTGTTGAGTTTCAACTTGAGAGAACAAATTGAAGATAGAATATTTGAGAGATTGCAACTGGCTTTTGTACTTTCTAGCCCATTGTAAAACCCATGGTTTAAAATACATAATTTTGATCTATGCAACTCTTTAACAATCGTTATTTCTATTTTCTTGAATATTCAACAGTATCAAATAAAATTAGGTGAGAAATAAGGGTACAAAATGAAGGAAACTGCTGTGTATGGCGAAATCAAATGAAATAAAATATTTGCCCTAATATCAAGTTGGAGTTGTTGAAACACTTCTCTTTGAAAATAACTTACTGTTTTCAGTTGGTTATTAATACTCATCACTCTTATCAGATTATTGTGTTGGCACATACTAATGCATCAAGTTCATTGTTATGATTTCTACATGAATTAAATTTTTATGAATAGAGAAAATGTTGTTTTTGTTTTCCGTATTATTGGCTTTCGTTCCAGCTGATTAACAGCATGTGTTTTTTGCGGCAAGGACTTTCTCAGACTTTGAGTTAGGCCATTTTATAATCTATATCTTTGTTCTATTTGATTTACTGGATCCTTGATATTTGCAGTGTTGAAATTGAAGGGTCAAGTTTTATCGGTGATGTACAGATTCAGAGCTAAAAACAGAGAATGGGTTTGGCTTCGTACAAGTGCATTCGCCTTTTTGAACCCTTATACTGACGATGTGGAATATATTGTGTGTACAAATACAACAGCAAAGGCCCTCCATCCAGGCTCCGAAGGTACTGACAATCCAGAGCAAGTTGCCTACCAACAGCCAAGTCTTGATTACAGTCAACGAAGGGACCCTGGCCTATACTCACATATGCTTCCAACGACGCATATTCAAAGCGACTATCAGAGTCCAAATTATGCCCCACAACCTGCACAGCGTCAAGATGGTGTTCTTGTGTCTGATCCGCCTCAGTCAGCAAGGCCGGCTAGTGGACAGCCTGTTTATAGTGGTTACGAACCCACCTACACCCAGTTGAGTGGAGGAGGTAGACAAGCCGGTCCTCCACATGCACCTTATCAGTGGACAACTTGGCAGAATACCGGACAAAACGCTGATCCTTCCGGAACGGCCCCTGGTGGTTCAGGTGCCCCTCCGCCCCCTCAGCATGAGTTATCAGACATGTTGCAAATGCTGGATCAAAGTGGTGCCACCTCCTTTGAAGATTTGAACATGTTCAACAGCACTTTTGAGTAATATCAATGGGTGTCATTAGAGTTTTGATTTCATCAATTTTTCTAGGTATCAGTAGAAAAATTGAACACATTTTTTTTCTAATGATATTCAACATTTGAGTCAGACAATTATTTTCACTAGTCTAGTACAATTTTAGTACAAAATCTATGTTCCAGGTGATTTCTATCATCATTTAATTTTTTGATATTATTACTTTAGTAAAGTGTGGTAAAAACTTGGTGAAAAATTCATCTTTGTACAATTCAAATTTTTTAACTTTTTTATCTGAATATTTACATTCACATATTCACTCATAATATTATTCATTGGAAATATTTGAGAACTTCATGCTCAAAATAATTAATGACTCAACTCAATGGAAAAAATCCTTTTCTATTGAGTTCAAATGACATGATTTCAATCTTTCACTTGCACTTGTATTAACTGAATTGTTGCGAGTAACTCGAGCATATACACTTTTTCAGCTTCCTGCTAAATATATGAGTCAATGTTATGTGGAATTCCAATTCACTTTCTTTATATTTTTATTCACCTATGTTATTTATATATATGTGTATATATATATTGATAATAATACATATATATGTATATATATAGTGACTGGTATCATGTCTGGGTTTCAAATGACTGCATCCCCATAGCAAATCTACATATGTATATAAATATATATGTATAATAAGGTCATAAATGAGTAATGATGAAGGATTAAGATTTTAAAATCAATTTAAATCATTTTAAATTGTGATTACCTTGTGTACAAATTGTATTTGAATAATTTTATACTAATTGCAATCTGACATTTATTTGTATATAGTCAATAAATAATTTATTAATTGTGTGAATGCGATCATCGATACTTAGTAAGGTATTTGTATTGAGTATTGAGTAATTTTTTATAATTCTTTAGAAATGTGAAAGTATCAACTGTCAATAGATTTTTTAATTATTATTATATTTATTATTCCTTGACTTCTTTCGAACAAAACATTTATTGATTAATAACTGATTCAAATTTTTTTCAGAATTTATTTTCTACAAACTTATTAGAAAAAATGAGTTGGTACTTCTAGTTAGGACTTTTTCTAGGAAACTTGCATCTCCTGATGAATTTACTTCGGCTAGAAAATTGTGTATGAAAGACTAAGAGGATGGAACTCAATATGCAGGTGACATGTGTTTCCCAAGATGCTATTCGAATCCAATTGTCCACTTGTAATTAGGTCACAGCGTATATTTTGAGCAATCTGTATAAAATTGATATTTTCAGCAGTGTACAAAATGATATAATAAAATGGTCAAAAAAAATTAACATACGGCCGGATGTATTTATTTAGACTTTATATCATCACATTTTTGTTAATGTAATATGGATGGTTCCATGTATGTTGCGTTCAACATTACCCCCACCACACCACAACTATCAAATAAATAATTTTGGAAAGCAACATTCACTGAACCAGCGACATTTTTTTTGTTATATATTGGCTTGAAGTATAAACAACGTGTCTTCAGTTACAAGTTTTCGGTATACTTGCAACTTTGCTGTTGTAACAGCTTTGCCACAATTAAATGTTTTACAACTAATTTATGAAATGTAACAAAGGCTTGAGACAGGAGTTTGATGGATAATCAAAATTATACATCTTACTGTTTCAACATACATGTGAATTATCGCCATTAGGAGTGATCGGTTATTATACATATCGGTAATTGAGCGGATAAGAATGGTTATTAGATCAATGGACCAATCTGAACACTTTAGATTGGTACATTATCACGTAACTAAGTCCGGACATGCATTAACGCCAATTGAGTAATCCTTAGTGGTTTAGTTACAGTAAAATGTATTTTCTGATTGCTACCGAAAATGACGGTCACATTGGTAGATGGAAAATTTCCTAACAATCAATTTCGTCACTGCCATCACTACACTCGGTAAACCCATTGCAAACTTGGCTATGTGGAAGGCATTGTCCTAAGGGACATCGATATCCAGAGCATCTGTTGTCCTTCTTTTCTATGGCTGTAGTTATTGGATTTGAATCTTCCAGATTTAAAAATCCTTCAATCCATTTCATATAACTAGAAACTTTAGTATATACTCCTGGTCTATTCGCTCTTGCACAACCATAGCCATTACTGGTGATTCCTGAAACATTTACAGGGTAAAGGTGTTTATGGGGGTTTTATTGTATAACGACGATGGTTCTTACCGTGTATTACCCATCTTCCGTTTTCTTCGGGGCATATAAATGGTCCACCGGAATCGCCCAAGCAAGCATCTCGTCCACCCCTATCATAACCGGCGCAAAACATTTCTTCTGTTATATTATATAAAGGAAGAAATATCGTTCTCTTTTTGCACTCCTCTGTTGAAATAACAGGAACCTGTACCTCTTGCAGAGTATCAGCTGTGAAATCGGTCATACTATAAATGATAAATATATTTCAATGGTAGGAAACGGAACTTACGGAAGATCCTTCCTACTTCTGATAATTGTCCCCAACCCAAGATGGTACACTGAACCTCATCTTCCAGAGACTCGCCTTCTTTCGGAAGGCATACTGGTCTTACATAATCACTGAATGTTACTGATTTTTTGAGTTTCAGCAAAGCAATATCGTTAACGAATCCATTGTTTTCATATTCTGGGTGGATGAAGATTTTTTGAACCGGATGTATTTGCTCATAAGGGGTTGGCAAGGCTGTACTTCTTCGAAGCGCACCTAATCGAGCTACCCAATACTCATCTTGCGATTTATAGAAACAGTGACCCGCTGATATCAACCATTTATCGGAAATTAAGGAACCTCCACACTGGAATTCTCCTTCTTTGTATAATGCTGCTTGCCAAGGCCAAGAACCCATGCCTGCATTCTTGCCCCCTACGATCCTGAAGTTTAAATAGATAATTTCTGTCTAGATAGCATCAATTCAGAAAACTTTGAGTATCTTCTAATGGATAATCTAAATTAAGTTTTAAAATAATATGGTTATTCACCTCGCTCTGTATCGAACAATTCTAGGACGAAAACCACATTCCAAGGACTCACAACTAATTCTCATAATATTCTTTTGGGGACAGGTGCTGTCTGAAAACATCCAAGAACTTTCGTTGTCTTTCTTGGCAATATTTACTAGCTCGTAAAATCTGTCTTCATCTTTGTTGTTTTCTTCTACAAGCGTATGAACAGAAGAGACGTTCCTAAAAAAGTTTTCGTTAATTTGAAATTACTCGTCAAATATTTTTTTATTCACCTGTAGGTTAAAGCAGAACAGAACTGCCTTCCTAATTGACTAATATTATTTAATGAAACGGTTGTATTTTCTCCGGACACATTTTTCAAGTTGTCAGTGCAAAGTTTACCCCATTCACCAAATTTTCTTATCATTAAGTACCCTGTTGATGAACATAATTATTTTTTAGGATATTGCAATTTTATCTATTTCATCTTTCACCTTCGTTATGATAGAGACATTTCTCTGCATCTTTCAAATCTTGCCCTATACCAACACATTGTCTTTCGTCATCACCTTCAAGACAGTCCTTAACTCCATCACAAATTTTATTTTTGTCTACACAAGCTTTGCTGTTTGAGCATATGTACTGTCCTGGATGGCACCATTCTGAAAACAAACTTGTATTGAGTGAAAATAATTCATAAAGGTTTTATCACGTACCACAGTTATTTTCATCCGAGAAATCCCAGCAATCGATTATACCATCACATATTTTCTTACTCAAGTATTGACTTCGTAAATAATCAGCACAGGTACAGTTTTTCTCGTCCGACCCATCAGAACATTCTTTCAGGTGATTACATCTAACACTCTTGATGAGGCATTTACCGTCCCCACAAACAAAGTGATCTTTGCTACAGTTCTGTATTGTGTGATTGTTTGGTTCCTGTTTCATATCCACCAAAACTCTATTCAGATACTTACTAAGTATTTTGAAACCAAAATTATTCACATTATATACAGGTCTCACAGCTTTTGTAGATATAACAGATTCTTGTGCATTTTGTGAACCATTCATATTGTTAATCTTGCTTATTACAGAGAGGAGTTTGATTTTTTCTGGTGTCAATAGATTAGGCTGATAGCCTTCAGTTTTGGTTAAATTGAACGTATGGTCAATTAGCTCACCCTCAAACTGTTCTTCAGTTGGAAGTTGATTGGTTGAAGATTCCATTTTTGCCTTCCTCATTTGTTCTGATGTGAAGCTATCGTCTATTTCCGGTGCAAAGTTGAGCATGCTTATTATTTTGAAATCTTCTGAAGGGCTATTAGCCATCTTACCAGTAGCTTCTGCTTGGATATCTATATTGCCTAATGGAGTAATATCCCCAAAACTTCTCCTATTTTCATCTAGCTCAGTGGAATTTCTTCTAAATGGTCTCCTTCGTAATGGTTTTCCAATCCCAGAGTTCGATTTCACAGGTAAAAGAGTTACAAGAGGAATCTTAGTCGTGGCTTTCATTAAAGTTTCTTCGTCGCTTTCTACGACTTCAACTTGACCTTGCCCAAAGTTTATATCTTCATTATCGTCAACCATGTCATGATTCACACCAATTTCACCTTTAGGGGGTGGTTGACTAACTTTCTTGATATCATAATTTCCAATGAATGAAACCAAATCGTGAAATATCGCAGAAATATTTTTTATCTTGTCATGCCTTTTAGGAATCATTGCATTTGAAATGTATGTAGGTTTGGCATCTACTCCAAATGGTTGTTGCTCTGTTATCGGGCTTTTTCGTTTTGGAATTACCGGCGGAGGCTCGTGAGAATAACTTGAAGAGACATTGTTTGGCTCAGTCATGCCCACAATTTTATTAACAGGAATAGGATGCCCTTTGAGATTGGTTACTCCTAGTGAATTGGTTTTTTCTTGAAAAATAGTCAGACTAGGATTTGTGAAACTTGTGTAGATTGGATGTTCCACATCTTCATTAGGATCCACTTTAGTTTTGAGCTCATTATAATTAGGTATGCGGCCTGTGTTCTCAGAGTGGTTGACATACAAGGGCAACCAAGGTTCTTTATCAAAGATATCCGAATTGAAGGGCAAATGTGTTTCTTCTGTTACACTGTTCTCAGTGGATAATCGAAGATTTATGAATTCAGGTTGTGGTGGAGTTGTAGTTATCTTCAAAGTTCTTGGCGTGATACTGCTTGTTTCTAAAATAGTTTTATTTATTTTATCGGTTGTTCTCATATCTTCGGTAGGTGTTATTTTATTTAGTTTTGTTGGGGGTGTCAGCTTGGGTCCTTGTGTTGTTACTTTCAAACGTATGGTTTTACTAGTAGTAATGTCCTGTTTCTCAGTTATATCAGCTTCGGTTTTACTTATTTTGAATGATCCTTGGACAGATGATGCTTTCTTTGTTTCCATTGAAGATTTTTTCTTTGGATTTGTTCCGATGGCAAGTGATATATTTTTCAATACTGGGGTTTTTAGAACTACTCCACTTTTTTTTCTTGTCTCATTATGTGTAGCAATTTTTGTGGAATGAGGCACTGCCTGACTGATTTCTTGGATACGGAGACTACCTGATGCAAAGCGAATGTTTTTGAAGATTGGTTTTTTAGATATTAAATCAGCAATAATTGCATCACCAATCAATTTTTCTAATGAAGTAGAAGATCTGGAAGTGGTTTAAGGATCATTCATGATATCGTGATAGGAATAAGTGATTCGAGCAAATCATTCTTACCTTGGTAAACGTTTTCTCTCGAAAGTTAATGTGAAGAATATGGTGTAAGTGTCTTCGCCAAATTTATCTACGGTGCACTCTACTAAAGCCGGTCCAAGAACACTTCTTTTATAGAGTGTCTTTAATTGCACACCATATCTGCGAGCTTTGTCTTGTAAAGCCCCAACAAATCGATCTCCACGGAGAACCTTTATACTACAACTGAATGTGACTAAAGCTGAAAATTTTTTTATGTAATACTCAATGTGTAATTGAAAAAAATACTCACGGCTAGGGAATTCGGAGTGAAGAGCACCCATGTACAGAGCTAGGCCTGCCACTGTTAAAACTACTATTATAACTATAAAAGATGCTACAGCTAAGGCTATTGGACATATTCGGTCTTTTGGTCTATGTGGTTCTTGATATGGTGATACAGTTCTTCTGTGATAGTTTCCTTGCAGGTAATCAGTCTAAAAAGAAATGAAAGACGTTTTAGCGTTCTTCATCTTTGATTTGGATATTGAAGAGAAAAGTATATATATATATACACTGTGGTATATGAAAATAAAATATTGAATATCGATAATAAATAATTGGAGACATATTTCTTTGATAATCATGCTCCGCAAATAATTCTATTCCGCGTTTAAACTAATAATAATTACAAATACAGATAGATACAAAAGAGATACACATCTGATAGAATTAAAAGCTTAGAGCGAATCGAAAACCATTACATTTTAATAGTTGGGTATCCCAGTAATGTATAATTGTTATACATATTATTACATATTTACGCGTGATAAAAGTATGGTTCACGACTAGAACAGAACAAATAATTGTTTTAAGAATTGTTTGGAGGAAGGTGATTACTTGGAAATCATTAAGTGTTCATTTCGGAAATGAAGAAGTACAAGGATATATTTAAGGATTTATTTCGACTTTTATTTTCTACAGTGAACTCTATTTTGCCAAGCTTTCGAACCTTGTCATGTAGAAAATAAAAGTCGAAATAAATCCTTTAAAATACCCTATTATTCATACGACTTTCAATTAAATATTATATCCGTAGTTGTGGTTGATGTTTGGGTAGAAAGGAAAATTCTTTAAAATGTTAAAATACGCAGGACTGGAACAAGATCTCTTAGGAATTTCTCTGTAATCGATAAGTATCGGATGCATATTATAAAACCAGGTAGTCGTTCTTGAATACGCAATTTGTTATTCTACCAAGAACGGCTCGAGCAGGACGAGGGCGTTGCCTTTAAAACTTTTGAGGTAACGGATTCTAACATGTTAATGTGATTATTAATATTCTACCTGCTGAATCCTTTATCTTGGGCGGATTCCAAAAAAACGCCGCTTCCTACCAGAACAATGGAAAATGCGGAAATGGCCAGAGTTGTATAGGTATTAATTCATATATAGTATGTAGTATATATATTTATCTAGATCAGAGCTAGAAAAATCGTTACTCTTAAAATGAAAAAATTTATCATTGCAATCTGCGGAACAATTGGAAGCGAAAGAAAGAGGAATACAATAAAATTGTGGACTTCAGCTGTCTTGATGGCTAGTCCCACATGAAAGTAATTTTACAGCGGTTCCTTTGTAATTTGGATGGCCATTTAAATAGAATCTAGAAAAGAATATCTAACTTGCTACTTTACGATTTTGGTTACACAATCTGTGACTTCGGGTCAAATGTTTATGCCAGATATTTCGTGATGAGGTAATATGATTCTTCCGAATCTAACCACGTCTACCTGTAGTAAACCCACGATTATAACTAGACGAGGCATAATGAACGACAAAGAACTGTAAATCAGCTAGTCATCAAGATTTTGAATTGACAATCCTTCATGTAGAACGAAGAGTCTCCGTTATTCGTTGAAATATAGGCAATTTCCTGTTTATTCCGTATAGAATGCTTCAATAAAAACGAGTCAAATGTTGATGATAATCATCATAAGGCACGTCATCATTCTGATTACTTTCAATGAAATATATCCTAGGAGGTGTCGATATCGGCAAGATAAGGGGATGGAAAACTAAGCGGATTTTTCATCAGATACTCCTGAATGTCAGTGAAACTTCTCCATCGTTCCTCTTCTTTATTCGAAGCTCAACCATTTGATAGGAATATATTGTATCTGATGTAGTTGGCACACCCGTCGATATAAATATTAACAGATATAACGATCCAAATAGAACTAGCCACACGTATTCATAGTACGTACCAACGGAAAGACCATTTCCAAAGATTATAGAGACTCTATAAGATTATATAGACTCTATAATCTTTGACCATTTCTATATCGAGGAAGATATGCTGACCATGGAAGGAGCTTGTAGTCAGATTCAGATCGTATTATTTGTTGATATCGATCGATATATGGACGAATTAAGTCTCGTTCGATTCCCAAAAATATGGGTCCTGCCTCCTGCCCGCAATGCGCTAATTGCATTCCGGAGCATTGCCAGCATGACATGCTAACATTTGTAAAATATTAATTCGGCCGAACCTTGTTCACTTCCGAGAAAAATGCGGATCAATTCATTATGTGTACATCGGCTACAACATTCCTGAATTCGTTACTTGAATTCCCAAAGAAGATCTCTTCTATCGAAAGACGAAAAATTTTAAGTGCCCAAGATAATTGGTGTACTTTTTCGACGTAGAGCTCGCCGCGCTTTAGTCGGGAATAAATAATTTCCCGGGAATTCGATCTTCTACCTACGAATAAAAGAACCACACGAAACGTTTATCTACTTGAACAACAATTGAGCAAACATATGATTCCACATTTCCTTTTACTTCATGTCATTTCCGTAACAATTATCGGACCAGTATTTGAAATTCAGCAGTTTCCTAGAAATTAAAAATGGCAACGCAAAAATAATTTAAATAAAAAATTTTCTGATTGATATCATATTCTTTGTTTCTGAAAAATTTTTAATATGTTAATAATATGACATTGTTCTCTCTATTGACGTTAAAATACATATCAGTTCACCACTGAATTTGAAGATGTAGACGAAAAATTGTAAGATAGACGAGTCTGCAGTTATTAGTTAATAGCTGCACATTCTTCTATTTCGTTAAAGAAATCAATATTTGTAGGCAAGTCTTGTCTGATGTCTATAATTGTCCCTCATTATACATTACTTTGCCCATATTTACTCAACAGATAGTTATTGAATGCGCAGTCCGAGTCTATGGACTGCGCAGTCTATGTCCCATTCCTCAGATAGAACATAGAAATAACGAATGTGACATTCATGAAGACATTTTGTATGTGGTATAATTTTTAAATTAATACAGTTTCGATCAGAAAAAATATGAAATGGAGCGAAAATATGCTGAATATGATGCCAAGCACGGTCCTTTGTTCCAGGTTAGTGTGAAATTATATATTATTGTTAATGATATAGTATAATTAATTATTTTTCGCTAAAATTTATCTTTTCAGAAACTCAAACATAAAGATCGTTTGAATTTCGAGGAGTCATCGCTTGTAACGCATAAATGGACAACAAAAATGTGCAATAGAGAGGTGGAAGCTATGCCCATTATCTTGGAGAGAGATGAACTAGAGCTGCGGGGTAAAAGTTTTTTTTATGTTAAAAACTAATATTTCCATACTTATTGAATTTATGGGTATTGAAAAGAAAAATATGACGTTTTCGAGTTAATTTCTATTTGGCACTCTGAATTTTGATGTGCCACAAAATATCCTTTGGTCGATGGCCTTTTCTGTATTGTTCCAATAAATAACTTATTAATTGATTATTCAATATATGACACCCTGTGGTGTACCTGAAACGTTTTTAAAAGGGCGAAACCATTGAAAAATTCATGCTAATTGAATAATATTTCAGATGATAACGATAGTTCACTAGAAGGAAGTTCTGGAATAGAAGGATCTGGTAGTATTTCGAACTTAGTCTCATCACTAGTGGATACTGTTGACCAATCAACAGCAGGTTTCAATGACAGTCAGAAGTCAGTAAATGACGTTGGATGCCATTTGGATATGGGGGAGGATTTCTCATGTTTATTCAAGAATAAGGTTGCTTCACTACATTCTTTTCCCGAGTTGGTATTTGAAACTACGTATAGCGATGATTCCTACTCCACGCCTACGACTCAAACTGAGCAGATCCTATCTAGCCAATCTCTTGACTCCAGTTCTGATGAAGAAATGGACGACTATTTTAAGTTTAGAGTTTTCCTACCCAAAAAAAAAGTAGGACAAGTTTTTTGCAACCTTCAGTCTACTGAAGCTAAGACTGAATTGATAAAATCTTCTGTCTCCGTTCCAACTTCGTCTCAGGCTGCTGAATCCGAAAATACTGGTACATCAAATGCAGACATAACATCGTCTTCGGAATGTGAGGTAGTTCTGGGTACTATGGAAGCAGATTTTTCAGATAATTGTTCCGATGATCATCTACACACTTTATCTTTGAGACGTGTTGCTCGTCCTTTGAGTTTGAGATATTCTTCTGAAGAGTTCGATGAGGATTCTGTTAAAATTTTGTGTCATACAACAAGCCTAATGCATTTCGCGATAGACGAGGAAGTCAACTCAGAAGATATCGACATTCCTTCTATCGATTTGTATAAATCTGAAAAAACAGTTAATTCAACTGATCAAGGTTCTGAATTGAGCCACTATTCGGTACACTCTCGACAGATTAGAAGTTCTACTATTTTGCAGAGTGAAGAGCAAGAAAAATTAAGAGGGATGCATACATGTCAAACTCCATCGTGTTCAACAGACTCTAGTCCTCCACCTCAATTGACGTATTCAGACAAAATAACAACTGAATCAAAATATGAAGCCAAGGTTGAATTATTTGATATTATTGGCAGTTCTAAAAAAGAACGATCCGAAAAGTCCGAGGAAGCTGAATCATCTACATCTTGGTGGAAGTCAAGGCCTCACAAGTTGAAATCTAATGATAGCAAAGTGTTAGATGAAGAGTCTGAAAATGACTCGTCTGACTGATTCGTCAGAATATTGAAATTTTTTCAGCGCCTAGTTTGAGTTCTTTTGTTTTTTTTTTAATTGAGTTTTCTGTAAATCATGTTTACTTCTCAAATAAATAAAGTTTCCTAGAAAATCAATCAAATATTTATTCTTGTTCGAGATATCAGTTCGAAAGCAACCACCAGTATTTTTTCATTCATTTAATAATATAAGATGAAGTTCCGACCTTGCAAGGTTTTTACTCCCAATCTTCACGCCATTGTCTTGCAAAGCGACCGGTTCTCTAAGCTCATTTTTTGCCCTAGGCTGAACGAGACACTGAAGCTCATGCACAGCGAGCATTAATTCTATTTGCAATAACCAACTGAAATATATATTTAACGATTTGTGATAATATCGGGACTAATAGCAGGTCGATCATGGTCATGGCTTGAAAGTTCAATGCCTCGCTCCTTGAATCGAGTATATCGTATGATACGCTGAAGTTTTCTAACATAGGAAACCATATTTTTGCCATGGATTTTGCTCTCAAATTTTAACGGTTCTGATAAGTAGTAGAAACGCGAAGAAGTAATCGTTGAAAACTTGGGTAAAAAAGGAATTCTATTTTATAGCTCATTTTCGGATTCTGTGCCATCTGAAGCGCCCTGTAAAGATTTTTTAGCAAAGTTTTTTTCCCTAAAAGTTGCTTTTCTGATTGAGTTACTTCATTCTTCGGTATCAACTTTCCGTTGCGCATGCTTTAAACATCGCGTATATTTGAATAACGGCTGACTTTGGCGATTGCGTACATCTCTCTTACAGCTCTTACATTATAATACGTAGATTATTTGAATTTTTGTTTTGTAAAAAAAATTCAAATCATTCACTTCTTCATTTTTCAATATATAAGTGGGCAATTAATCAGCGAGTTGCTACGCAATGATTTTGAGAAAAAATGCGATCGTCTGAAAGTGTACCACTAACGGCATAAAGATATGGAGGTTGCATGAGGAATATTATATCAGAGTGCAATTGAGCATTCCTTACTGACGATGGAGATGATTTACTGGTCATCTGCTTACTGTAATCGAGTACGAAAATTATTAGATAAATTAAAATACATGAACTGGTAATTATATCTAGGTGCAAAACGGTTTTCAGCCAACTGTGTCAAAGAATCGACTTTCTGGTCTACTGCTAGTACTGCTACTTTATGAACCGAATAATATACATGAAGTTTGTATAATAAGATCTTTTTGACAGATTATATTCAGATTAACATGTTCTATTTTATCATCAAAATTTCGTTTTTTCTATAGAAACGTTTTTGGATTGTTATTTTTTTTCGATAATATTTCAATGAAATCCATTAGAATCGAAAACTTGGTATTTAATTATAATTTGCAAATGTAACGTCTGAAGCAATGTTCCCACCATTCATGTGAACTTTTTTTTCGCTTTAATTCACAATGATCACCTACTTACGTATGCTTGAAAGAGTATTCATTCAATTGTTAGAAATATTCAAAATCCCACAATTTTAATGGTATTTCACAACTTCAGGATGACTTTAACCAAGAAATGAATGCTCTAACGCCTCAAATGTTGAGATATTGAAGAAATAATTTGCTATACATTTCGACATCAATGTATGATAAATATGTCCTAACTTTCGTGCCCCAAATGTTTTTTATTCTAAATGATTTTCCTACTTTCATTTGGTTTTGTTAATAGATTATTTATAATCACAGTTTTCGAAGATGCCAAAAAGGAACTAGGGAACATTAGTGATGTTCGTTCGATGTAAGGATTCAAATTCAAAGGAGTATCCAATAGGTACGAGCCATAAATTGTTGAAAATTCGCCATGAATTTTTTTTTTTTTGGATCCTAAGAATTCGATTTCCCGTGGTATCCAGTTTCGATTTTGCTTTTTCGTCAATTTGTTTTCTTTAATAATTTGATCCCAGTTTACGTATGTGTTTATTTGAGGGCATATAATATATAATATTTTTCTCATGACTGTAAACCTTCAAATGAGAAATTTGCGACACTCACCCCATGATGCCGGTAGTTCCTAGGGTATGGAACATTATAGAAGCCTCCACTAGAAGTCGGTGAATGTCTGAATTTTGGATTCTTCACATTTGGGGCACAATACGTTTCCATGTCACCTCGTTTTCATCATATAAAAGAACGCGATGTTATGAAGATCGTGAATGTAGGAAGTACCGCGATGTTCACGTCTTCAGACTCTCCGCAAGAACTGCCGAAGCCGCCGTCTTCCTCTTGCAAAGCAACGCGGAGAATTAAGGTTCGGCCGAAGACCCATTTACTCGAATTGGAATTGTGGTCTCTTTTCTCGTTCATTCGAATTGTATCATAACCGCAACAATTTTACGTTATTCTGATCATTATTGATTTGTTTTTTTTTCCAAGACCTACCCTCCACATTCAGCCTCTTCATCTATTTTCTGTGTTAAAATGTCACTGCTGCAGGGGGGTGTCTGAACCCAGTGTTTTTTATCGATAGACACTTAAAACAATGGAATTCAAAGTTTTAATAAGTACCTACGTTACACCATCGTTAATACATAAATTATGTTGATTCAAAAGGCTTCAAGTAGGTACAAGGAAGTGTACAAAATTTTTTTAACATCTAAGGCATTCTGTTCATCAGTTTGATGACGAGAACGAAGCTGCATGCTAATAACTCTTAACGGCTACAGAATCTTTATTATTTTATCTGAAATATTATCAAGGTTGCATAATGCTTGTTTTAAATAATTATTATTTTCTGACATAATTTCGTTTTGCGTTTTCTTGTGAGGTGAATGTAAGGGAACCTATTATATATATTCTTTTGATTTGCATGTTTAGCATGCATATTATTGAGATGTTGGACGCCTGCTTTGATGAGAACAACTAAAAAGGTCGACTCGTCGAAGACTAGAGGAAGTGGCTTCAGAGAGTTCATTGCCATCTCTTTACCACGGCAGTACATACAAGCTATTTTATCTTCGCTGTTCCACCGTCGTCCGAATGCCCTTCAATTTATTTAAACAATCTTCCCCAAGTGATAACTTTATATAATTTTCCAGATACCGACTTCACGTTATATTAATTTATTGTTCTCATGTTCGATCTTACTTGATTTTCGGGGAATCTGGCAAGGTGAAATAGATCATTTTCCCATTGAAGGAAAGTGATCGATACAGATAAAACTTCGGGACACTTTTTTGTAACTTGCTGTCAATATAAGTGACATTAGGTATTGGTATATTTGTGCTCATTCCTCATGTGTTTAATAATTCATTCGAAATAAGTAATCATATAATCCAAAGTTTTAGCGGAAATATATTGGAAATTTTTATTTGACAACAGAAGAATTCAAGTGTACTTTTTCGAAGATATGGCATCTAGAATCCTCTGGAAGTTCTGTACCGATAGTCCTGACCAAAGTGAAGATGCTGAGGACTTCTGATACGATCGTCCAAGCAAATCATAATCGTCTGAGTAATCTGGTGCTATCACATTGAATTTTGCATAATATACTGCTGCAAAGCTGGCGTAGACCAGAATAAGAGCGGTAACAAGCTGAAACAAAGTTGTTTTATGAAATCATTTGAGCGTTGAATGAATTATTGTACATGTGAAAATTTGCGCTTCCATAAACGGAAAATTATCAACAGATTTTGTTTGTGCAATTATCAGGAATCAAGCATATTATTCCGTTTAATTTATGTCATCAAAATACTTTGATGATAGACAATTTATTGTAGGATTGACTGGGGTATTTCCTCACTTCAAATTATTCTATCCAACATTTCGGTAATTCAGATTTTGAGGTAGCATTTTATTTGGTCAGCATGAACAGTGGATATGTTTCTTTATTTTCAGTAAATTCATACATAATTTTTTTCTTATAATCTGAAGAATAATTTCATATGCTTGCGAATAATACATAGTATATATTGGATTTTTCTGTAGATTAAATAATCCAAAATGATAAAACTAGCCCAATAAATCCCATTATAACTTTTCCATCATCAATACCCTCACGTTAAAGTTTGAATTCCCGCCGTGCTACGATCGATTCGAATTTCAAACACTAGTGGCGCTGATGTGGTGGCGAGGTCTTAACAAAGAGGAAAGTTGATGTTCTATGTCTATGGTTATAACTCTTTTTAGTCTATTTCTGTGATATCGCTTAATAACGGCGTCCAAAATGGCGATTGGTGGACGCTAATATTAATTTTAGTGAAAAATTTGTATTATTGAAGGGAAAAACGATTTAAAAGGTAAGTACAACCCCACATTTTCTTTCAGCAATCGTAGGATTCCATTTAAAGGAGTCGAAGACTCGATGAAAAACATGTCTGGACCCGGAATTTTGGATCATTATCTTGGTGAGTCCTAATTACTAAGTTCTCCTTTCATTCTAATCATATTATTCTTTCAGAATCGTCAAAAATCAGATAATATCTGTCGAGGCTAGATGAAACACGAATTTACCCGATTTCGGATGGAAAAAATGAATACAAGTGTTAATATGGATCAATATCGACTATCCATATTCCTTCTCCCAACATTCAAACTTTTTTTCTGTAGGTGGTTGGCTGCTAAAAATGTTTCCTTTATTTAATAGAAAGGATTTGAGAGTTTGATTTCTATTAGCATTTATAATTATCAACAGTTATCCAATTTATCATATGATGAGAATGATTAATAAAAACTACAACTCGTTTTGTTTTTCAATTTTCATGAAACTATTGATTTTCTTATGTTTGTTAATTGTGCTTTATAATATAAGAATTTGGAATATATATGAATAGGTGATGTTATAAATGAGTCGTATTGGCTTAGGGTTGGGAATATTTTTCGGTTTGACGAGACGATTATGCGGTGAATTGAGTACTCCTTCCTATTCGAGAGATCAGCTGGTTTTCAGACTTTGAACTAGCATCTAAAACCTCCTAACTTGTTTTCCCCATTTCTAAATGTGATGTTTATGTAGTTTAGATGAAAACAATTTTTTTTGTGTTTTATATATGATGAACTGTTTTATATATGTTGAACACATCGTTATCTATTCTGTTTTTACTTGCTCATAAAATGAATTGAGTTTCGAACTCCATTAATTTGTTGGTAGAGATCAGTGCTCACTATCTTTACGTATTTTAACATTTAAAGATGCTGATGACTATCTTTTGTGTGAATGGAAGACTTCGATTTGCATTTTGTAGCCCTACATGGTGTTCGAAGACACACAAATATTGTTTATTTTTATTATATGAAAAATATGCAAACTTCTCTGAAAAATGTCTATTTGTCAATACAAACCACATTAATAATGTCCACATGAAAACGTTTTTGTTATATTTGCCCAATACAAAACAATGAAAGCGAGTACTTATTAATAGTTAGCGGATATTTCTCAATTCTTCAAAGTTGAAAAAAAACTCGCGCAATTTATTGCCGATAAAATATTAACGTCTGCAATATTTAATTTCATCTTTTGAATGAATCGCCAAACTGCCACTCCAGGGTGTAACCTGCTGTTACATACAATTGTGAGCTGCTTGTAGTTAGTACCTAATTTTTCAAAAATATTTAAACGCATTATGTCAGTCATCGACAGAAGTCCAAAGAAATTATCCTCTATCAATGAATGGAGCTTTGAAAAAATTTTTTTTCAAGGAAACTATGTGAACTGCAACTTTTTTAGTAGACCCAGAAGAAAAACTTTTTCAGATTTGCAGTGTCATTTAGTATAGCACACGATTCTATGAAAATTAAGCTTCTCAATTCAGTTTCTTTAGTTTACTGGCTATCTTGCATTGTAACTGAAAAAATATTATATTACCTGGAAAACAGCCCAAAATTTGAACGAGCCTTCGTTGATGAGAAAATCATAGTATCCAGCCCAAGGATCCCCTTGGATAGCTTTTTGTTCTTTTTCGCTTTCTTCGTGGTCGTCATAATGAATTTCCATCATCCCTCGTTTTTGTATATTCGATGATTCATCGTAATCCTCTAATCCTCTTTCGTACCTTCAATATGAATTTTCATATTAAATTGGAAAATCAATGTATATTATGTTAACATGTTTAGAGGTATACACATCAAAGAAAAGTTAAACTTCGTTCATATTCCTTTGAGGAAAAGACGAGATATTATTAAATTCAAATAGTAAATTTGATTGAGATTGGTCTGTTACCATTAGTAGTTTTGTCGGTGTAAAATTGTTTCAGTTGTACTCTGGTTTTGTCTGATAACTTTACTTTTTCGATCGAACATTCTTACCTTGATTTCGGTACAGTTATAAGTGCTGAAGGATCTGTAGTTGCAACAGGAAAAGTTGTTGTGGTTGGTACAGCGGAGTATTCATGCAACAAAAAACAGAAGCACAAGAAACCTAAAGCTGCACGATACATTACTATAGTTTTTGTCGCATCAACTCTGTCTGACTTTTTTTGGAATGTGTAATTATCTCATGAATATTTTTGTAGAAAGATTTCCATACAAGTGCTAATGAAATTGTTTAGTTGCTGTTAACGGAAATTTGTTATAATTGCATCGATAAACAATAGACTTTTCTGCTTATTGAATGTGCACATATTGAAAATGGAAAACGAAAAATTTGGCGATAATTAAGAAACGGGAACTGTCCTCATTTTTCTGTTATTATGTAATGATGAGGCTTTGAATAGTTAAGGAACGTCTGGATGGAGTTTTTTCCTCAACGGGCCTTCTGATAGAGATGATCTAGAAATTTTGTAATTCTTCACTGAACTTACACGTTAAATAAGACTCATTTATGCAGTATCTACAGGGTCTTCACAATGTCTGAGTGGGCCAAAATTTTAAATTCTATAGTTCCAATGCTGCATGTTTTTCTGAAACGGCTTGGTAATTTTCAGGAGCGGCAGTTTGGCAATGTATTAAGTTATTATTATAAGTTAAAATGAATCATTTCAGACAATTTTTCAGATATAATATTTTCACTCCTCAGGAGAATGCCGTTTTTCCTACTTTGAAAGGGTTGAGAACTATTAAGAACACAGTTTTCAGTCTTTAGAAACAGTTTATTTACATCTCTATTCACGCAGCAACGTTTCGAGAAATGAATGCGTGAATAGATGTTAATAAATTGTTCCTGAAGACTGAAAACTGTGTTCTTAATTAATTTTTGGAACGATATATCCCACATATGTTGAGAACTATCTTCGAACTATAGTATTACTTAAATATGGTCCAGAAATCTTTATCAGGAAAAAACACTTTCATATGTAGTTATTCAATGAATTTACCAAATACCGTAAATGTGCAAATTTGAACATGAAGATTACGTTGAGGTCATCAGTTGTTTAAGAGAAGTTTGTATATTGAAAAAAAAAGTTACTAACTATATTCTCATAACGTAGTGTAGTTAAATTCATTCACGCAAAAGATATATTAATAAAAAATGGGTTTCCTAAACTTTAAACAGCCTGTATATCCGAAGGGATTCGAGATTTTACTTGGGAAGACTTCTTATTTTATGTATATTATTACTTATTACTTCCCAAAATTTTATGACCTGGACTTCTAAATGACACCCTGTACTTATATAAATCTCATGTTTGCATCGGAAAACTTCGAGAATAAATTTCATGTTTTTCTCTTGGCAGCATTAAAAAACATTATGTGAATTAATTTTTAATGGTTTAATATAAAAGATATTACATAACTACCAGAGGAAATCTTTTTTCACCATCTTCCAGAGCAGCTGTTACATTGCGATGAATATCATGCAGATCTTCTGCAACGCTAGAATCAGTAAACTTTCTCGATTCCCTGGAATGGTGATCCATAAAGTCATGTTTGAACTGGATCTTGTGCCTTGCAATCGATTTCAGTATCAGAAAAGTGACATAAATTATGAAGTATACACTGAAGTACAATGGAATATACCACAATTTTCTATCGATATAATAATAGCTGTACTGAGGTTTGCTAACACGTTTTTGCTCCTTCGGTTTCTCAATTTCATCATAGTGATTATGGTCAGAATTGGCGTCGTCGTATAAGTAGTGGGGGAAGTGTCCAGAAAGTGTTGTAGCCATTGGTGGTACATCCTCGATGTAACCAGGAGGAGGGTGGTGAAAATGCACTTCTTTGAACCCTTCCGAATTCACATGATGATCAGGTTGATCACCTGAATCATCTTGCTCCGGAAAGTAGGACTGATGGGAATACTCATCGAAGGGTTTATATTTTATCTCATCTTCAACTGGTTGATCCTTCATCTTCGGCGTGTCAACATGTGATGAATAATCCACTTCTGATTCATGCTGGTTGACTGCGTACGAATCATCATCTTGAGTTGAATCCATTGGGTTGTGGCCAGGTTCATAACTATCATCTGATTCATTGCTCTTTGGAGGAGGGTTATATGAGCTGTACGGCGAAGTATAAGGGTCCTCGTGAGGTTTTGCTTCTGTGGTAGACACAAAAGATACTGGAGGAATATCACTAGGAGAAGCGGTCGGCAAATAAACTGGTGAATTGTATTTGGTAGATGGTGGAAACTTAACTGGTTCAAAGCTGGAACTAACAGGAGCATTCTGATTAGTAGCAGTTCCGTATACGAAGAATGGCTTTGGGTTGAAACGTTCCTGTACTTCTCCAACAGCTGGAACTTTAGAAGTGTCATAAGAAAGGTGGTTCATCAAGTTTTGACCATAAGTGATACTTCCTTCAGAACTGAAAAAAAAAAGTTCGATATAGTACGCTTTTTTTTTTTTGAAGGGCGGAAAATGTGAAACACTGATTACCTACCGCTGCCTCACATGAAAATGTCGTCATCAAAGATTATAGTATTAGATTATACTCTATAATCTTTGGTCGTCATTTCAATTCAGACAGTGGTTTGTACACTATATAATCTATATGCGTTAACTCACCGTTGAGTCCATGGTTTTTGCCCCTGACTACTTCTAGCAGATCCCCAATGGGCAACTTTGGCGTATTCGGAAATCAAAACAGATGAATTCTTAGCTGGGAAACTTTTCGAAATAACATTGCCAATAAGCATTATCAGTACAGCGATATTCATAGACCACATTTCCAGTCGTTGATGTTTTTATGAATAGGTGTCGAAAAATAAGTGGAATTGATTGATTTTTTCTCAAGTAAATATTCTTCATGTGGTGTTAATCAAGTTTCATACTTCAAACTAGAAAACGGTTTTCTTAATGAGACAGTGTTCGATATTCTGGTACCGTTAATTTTCTTGTGTTGGGATATCATTAGGAAAAATGTGCTAATTTGGAAGAGACCATCATTTGATATGTCTTTTGGAGAAGTGGGAAATCCATCTGTCTATGTTTGTTTCTTCCTTATTCAGGAATATTATAGTTTTATATTCAAATTACTGAAAAAATTTGGTTTAGAAGGAAATCTTACCTCTCAGCTAGAGACAGCCATCTGGTTGGTTGTCTCAGCTCCTGCAGATTTCAATAGTTCTAGTCTTCCCATACAGATGTCCCTCTATGCAGGGTACCCTCCATACTCCATATGTCCATCCTTATCTGATAATCCTGATTCTACATGTGGTGGTTAGGTATTAGTTTCGAATTTTGAATTTTGTTCCATTTCTAAAGATTGGTTCTCTAATCTTTGCTAAGCAATGAATCCACTAACAAACAAATAATAATCTTTAGGTAACTGAAATTGTTTTTATTATGTGGTATCATATAACATAAAATATAAATTCCAAGAAATTATGATTGAATAGTATCTATATTATTTCTCCAAACTAGGTATATGTGAAATAACTTATCATACATAGCATGGTTGTAAATTTCAGTATGCTCTATTTCAACCAACATTTTACTTGATATTCCATTAGAAACATATCCTTCGACATGATAGGAAGTATAACATACATATTTTGGTTGATGAAAACGTGGTGGAGTCCTAGTAGGCAATCTAGAATTTTGAAAGTGACTGAAAATTTTATTGCTGTGGACAAAGCCTATGATTTGAAAATAAATAGCAACCAAGATAATGAGGTAGGTACAAATAGCTATTTTGTTGATAAATCTAAAATTTGTTTCTGTTTAGTTCACACTCCAGACTTTTCTCAGGACTAAATGCCCCCACTTGGCTAATACAGCATTACGTCATCAGTTTTATTTCGTACATCGTTTGGATTTCTCTACAAGTGGTGTACTTTGTATCCCGTTGAATAAGCGTGCATGTCAAGAGGTAGCTCATGCATTCCATAAAAAACTGACCAAAAAGTATTATTTAGCCCTTGTAAGAGGGTGGTTTTCTGTAGATATAATAGATGTGAATACACCTATAGGTTTGTTATCCTTACGAAAGATAATTTCATCTTGTATACTGTGTTCATTGGAAAAATTACTTTCACAGGCGAGGACACCAGGTACTCTGAAATTCAAAAGATGTGCTGTGATGAAAACTTCTTCATAAAACCAAAACAATCGAGATCTGTAATTGTTGTCTTAGAAAAAGGTATTTTCAAAAATTACCCTGCAACAAAAATTTTAATATTACCAGTAACTGGTAGAAGGCACCAGATAAGGGCTCACTGTACACATTTAGGACATACGATAGTTGGTGATTTCACCTACAGCAACAAAAAGGATGTGGAGCCCAAAAGAATGTACCTTCATTCGTTGAGGTGAGAGAAAGGGTCACATAACTCCGACAAGGAGGTTTTCCTTTCAATCATTTAACTCTTTTATTTTCAGATTGGTGATTCCTAATGTTATAGAAAAATTTGATGTCCAGACTGAAGACCCGTTTTTATCTGATAGAGGTTGGTCCCCTCTCAATGTAATCAATGAATTGAACTGTGATATATTTGAAAAATTCAAAATGACTGAGTTCCTACCTTAAAACTATTAGTTAAAGATGATATGTTGGTGTTTTTAATTTTTTCTTGTATCCTGGTATTCTCTCAATACGGAATTATATTGTTGAATTAAAGTTTTTATCTTACTAAGTATGTGATTTTAATTTTCTTTTTCAATTAGTGCTCCTCATCAATTTCTCTGTGTATCAAAATTGTTGGGGAAAGGTACATTGGCTTCAGGACCAAAATCTAAAATGAGAGTGTATAATTCACCCCAGCAGTCCCGAAGCTATACCCTTTCCCAGTAGCTGGAATGTTAAGGAAATGTTTCATGCAAATAATTCTCATTTAATGCTCAGAATTTTCATAGGTCAATAGAAGATGTGTTTTGAATTCTTAATTTTTTAAATACTTCAGTATTATTCTTTGGCTGAGAGGAGGTTTTTTACATATATTTATTTCTACTTGACTCAATAGTTCAACTTCAATAGATTTGAGAGAAACATCTCAGCAAAGGACAGGAATGATATTCCATTTGTCGTATCAAAATTCTATACTGTGTGAGAGGAGACTTGTGCAGATTCTATCTCACTATTGACAAATTTTGGGCAAAGAAAACTGGATGAATAAAAAAATTCGAATCTGCTCATTAGGTTTTTTCGCATTTTGAGGATTCCGTGTACCTTACAACATCAAATACAGGATAGATTCAAGTTGTTTTTTTTTTGAGAAAGTATTTTGAATCAAAGGGTTAGTTCCCATAATATTGGATATATAAACTTTATACTCCAAAAGTTTATATTCTAAAAATATTTTATTTTACACATTTTCACTTCCAACTGCTCGGATATTCAACGAGTCAGATTTCATGTGTGTGTATATATTGTGCTTTCACCATTTATTTTTCTACGTCTCCACTCGACACCGTATACGAGTTTGGTGAATTTTCCACAAATGAAAATATCTGATACGCGGAGCCGATTCGATATATGTTGGTTGTTTGTATCACATCCTTTAAAAAATGAAATGTTGACCTAGATTTACTAGACATGAAAAGTATCGACAAACAAAATCGCCAAATCCAACAAAATATCGTGAAATGGCAATATCGTTTTTTCATCTAATTTTAGTCATTCATTTCTGGAAATAATATTAACAGAGAAATACCAGGATACAAAATCACAATACAGATGAAATAAAGTGTTCGGCCCCTGTTTGAATGCTTAATAATTCAATTTCGATTTTCTCCTCAGCCATCCGCCCATGTACTTTTTCCAGGCATGCCTATAACTGGAGACGGTTTGGAGTCTAGTGAAATTTCAGTCTACTGCAGATCCTTATGCTGAGGTATCGTAGGTTTCAGTTTTTGCACGGCCGATAACTCAATCTGGCTCATTAAAACTGTAATATCTGTGAATTTGACAATAAGGTAAGTTACTAATAATACATTCAGAATATCCACACTTGTAGTATATCCACTAATGGTTAATGGAAATACTATTTGAATGGGATCAAACCCAGTAAATTAGAAGATCGGAAAATGGAAAATCAATTTCGTACAGGTTTCGATGAAATTTCATCGATATCCAAAATTAGATTTGTTCTGATACGGATATTATGATTCGCATTCCCAATATGTATAAACAGGAGACGGAATTATAATCTGATTCTATAGCATATTCGTGAATACAAAGCTCTCCATTTATTTTTCAACGAATCCTTTATATTATTAACTTGTATATTTTGCTTAATAAGTCGTTCAATTCAATTAGTTGAATTCACTAATGATTTTCTACCTACTAATTCCAATGTTGAAAAATAAATGAGGATATTTAAGTCTTGTTCCATTGATATTTTGCGAATAATGTATGAAATATTTGTTCTGGAAAAATTTACTTCGATTTTTTCTTATTATTCAGGCAACTTCGACCCATTCTTCACATTTATTTCAACATAAATTGGTTTTCATGGACCCCAGGATGAAGAAAAACAACATTTCGAAATCAGGAAGCGACATACCTTCGCCAGTTCTTTTGAGGAGACGTCTTAGTGCACCAGAGACCGTGATGAGAAAGTAAGAAATGGTTTTTCTTCATCATTTGTTGATTTATACTATTTCTGAATCTTCTTTCAAACTGAAAACTGAATAATTTTGACAGTTCTACGTACGGCTAATATTCTATACAATGATCCGAAGTGCAAATATGCGATATATTATCGTCATTATCGAAAACGTTATTTAAAAGATTAATGGGTAGAAATAAAACTGAAGACGTATGACCATATATATTATGTGTTCTCAATATTATTGTTATTGTATAGTCCCTCAGATCGATATCGATCCTCAGATTTTCTTGATCTGAGTTTGGACCTCTTACAATGGTTATGTAAGAATATGGGTAGAATTATCAGAAGAACAGAGTACAAGTCCAAAAATAGCCATTTTCATCTGAGATGGACAAAATGCTCAAATTTTGTAGCTCTATCGATTCACCGAGAGTATCATTAAGACAAGCACTACGGCTGGTGCGACCCCACCAGTTCCATTGCTTAAACAATTTATAATCAACGAATAAAAAACTACAATGTTTTTTGTGATTATCTATTAATAGCAATTTTGGACTAGTACTGTTCTTCAGCTGACCGATTCAATTTTTTTGAAGCAATAAGTCACAATATTAATACTTTGGTGGTGAAAAAAGTCTGCTTTTAATACTTGAGTAGGTAAAGGTCAGTCGAAGATTGCGTGACCTAAAGTGTTTCATTGATTTTGCAGCAACAAGCCCCCTGCTAGAAGATGTATGTTCACCTTCTCACTTGCGGGTGAAGTGAAAGTGAACGAAATATACCTACATTAATATACTTGAGACATCCTGAAGCAAAATAATTAATTTATGAATAGGAAATTAATCATTTTCAATAAAAAAATCCTCAAAGAATATTTATTGCACTCTAAATTCTGCATAACTTTTTGTTAATGAAGTGGGATTCTTTCAAATAATTTTCTTCCAACATTCCTAGAATATCTTATACTTCAGTAACTGATCAGTTTATTGAATTACAATTTTTCAGAAAATATCTTCTTTCATAACAGATCTTGTTCTCCTACAGTTCTCCTATATATATATATCTTCTAGTTCTCCAATTTGAAAGGCTGTTGAAACGAATCATATTATTTTGAAGTCAGGGTCGGTGCTTCCATATTCCTGAAAAATTATGTGAAATATAGTTCATTTAGTACTGATGTCATCGCCAATTTAAAATATTCATTACATTTAATCTCTTCTGATATCAAACAAAATCATCAAATTTTTCACGTGGAATCTCTCAGCTTTAATGTCCGTTTTTTCTGTCAAGGTACAAGTTGGCGAGGGCGAAGTCTCAAGAAAACGATACTGATTCAAACACCGACTCGAAATTTGGAAATCTATCCTGCAATTTACACGGCGGCAGCGAAATGAATTTACAGAAAAAGAAAGATACCACTGCTATGATGCGTAAATCGACCCTTTTGAGGAGACTGATGAATAATCCAAAAACATTCGGAAGCTCGTCTTTCCAAGAATGGCAACACTATTGTGGAAAGCTTTCTACGCCTTCCTTGAATTCCTTGCAGGGATCCCCAGAACATATGTCAAAGTCGTATAGTAGAAGATCATTGATTGGATATGAGTACAAAACATCCCCTAAACATACCTTAGGCTCTAAAAAAGTGTCTCCAGTGCATCAACTATACGAACCTCATAATAAGAATCCAGTTAATCCAGTTAGCATGTCCCCAAAACGCAGAATAGAAAACCATAGTTTTCAAATTAAAAGTACAAAACCTAAAGAACCAACTATTTCGTCTTCCCGTGGATTTTCAGTCAGTGATCATTCGTATTCAAAACACAATTTCGCTGGTCATTCAGATTCTGCATATTGCTATGATAAATACAATTTCACCCCTACATCTGTCTCCAGCTGTTGTTCGAGCAATAGCACCAATGTAACAACACAAGAATCGACTATTGATAAGAATGGATCTCTGCGGAACAATTCCGATAACATGGGCCAAGGAAATGTAGATGAAAATAGAAATTTTTCAGTGAATGCAAGTATGAACTATGTAACACAAGAAACGTCGACTCAAACGAATTCATCGACGAACCTCAATGTTATATCCAACGTGAAACTTAGTCAGAAAACCTTAGATTTGATTGTGAGTGAAGTAATGAAAGATGTCCAAAAAAGTTGTACGAATGGAAACGACATAGAAGACAAAACGGGCAGTTCAATTCATGTAGGTGTAAAAAAAGACCATCGTATTGGAATAACCACTAATAAAAGATAACTTAGAGTTGTATTTAGCGCATGGACAATCAGGGTGGTGCAAATATTCTGAGATGAAATTGACGTATCACCTCAAAATGAGAAATTCAGTGCACATTTCACTTTTCATCGGTTATTTACATATACATAGGTAGGTACCAATAAAATCTAACGAACTTTGGGCTATACGTCCAATGAGGTGAAAAATGACAGTCTATTGTTAGGATAGTTGATTGAAATGTTTTGGAGCTCACCCAGAATCCCAGAAATAAAATCGATATTATAGGGAAAATAGCTTCATTACTTACGCGTCGATATCCCGCGTGACTTAGTTTCACCGAATGGTACCTATACATTCTCAAGCTTCAAATTCGAACTCTGGCAAACATCACTGCATGTTATATATATTGTATGTATATTCTTCGTTCACAACTTGCTTCAGATTGCATAAATATCACAAGAATTTTGTACCATCTTGCTCTGCGCTCGCTGAATATGTTAATAAACAAAAAATTCACTGAAAATGTTGTACAGGTGCAGAAAATATGTGGCATATACGCAAAATCCAATGGTACCATAATAGAACGACCTAATGAATCTTTGAAGTGCTTAGCTGATGACAGACTTCATGCCCGGGGGCGCAATTCTTCTAGAATATCCTTAATCTCGAGTAGATCTTCAATAGGAGATAAATCAGATAATCTTGAAGATCAATCTGACATTACAAGCTTAGCAGATAGCTTAGAAGAAACATCATCTGGTAGATTCAGTTTCAAGAAATATGACGAGAAACCAGTTCGAGGTGATCTGCCACCTATACCAGTAAGTCGAAAGAAACTGATCAATGCTAAGCCTCCGGATGTTTTTTTTGTGCCAATTAAAACTGACTCCGCAGATCATAAACCAGTTTCGGACTATTTACCAGAAAAACTTAAAGAAAAAATTTTACGTCGACAGAAAAACCGACAAGATAAATTCAACCATTGTAAGGAAAGTCTGAACTTCGTTACAGAAAATATCGACAAGTCCTCCAAATCTGATTCTGAATTGAGGCACATAAAAAATAGAGTAAGATTTCGTAAGCATCTCTTGCCAAGCATCGAATTGTTCAGAAAAAGCCAAAAGTCGGCAAAAAAAGGAAATCAAGAAGAGAAAAGTGATACGAAGAAAACAAGAAGAAAAACAAAGGACAATCTCCATAATTTAAAGAAAACAAGATCAGGTAGTCATCATAATGAAAGCCATGAAGATTTTCATCTTTATAAGAGTGAAAACGATTATTTGTACGAAGAAGGGCCAAAAAGAATTTATCACAAAGCTGAATTCCGAAACAACAATCGAAGAATAGAAATACTGGAAATAATGGAATGTGTAGATCTACGAGAAAAGTCTAAGGAAATAACAACGAAAACGAAATCGAAAATACCTGTTTTGAGGGATCAAAACTTGGCGAAGACAACTTTCAATCCATTTCTGATGAAGAAGGCTACCTATTTAGAGTTGAGTGATGTTTTAAGAGGCAATACTAGCCTAGATCAGTTAATTACGGATATTTTGATTCAACCGAAGAGTAAAAACACAGATGGTTCAGCCGAAATCAAAACAAAGAATTCGAGCTTCGTTAAACAAGAGGATTATTCTGAGGGTGTTTCAGAGGAAATAATGCAAGAAGCATCGAATGAAGTTGATAACGCATCTTTGATAACAGTAATTGAAAAAACTAATGAGAGTGCAGGGCAGGTTTCTGAATTATCCAATGATAAAAACAATTCCGAAACTAAACGAGTACTTACAACTGAAACGCCTTTTTTCGATAACAAGCATAGCAGAAAAGAAACAGCCAAAGAGTTTAAAGACACTCAAACTATAACTGACGACTGTGTTGTATTTTATCCGTTCCAGAACAAAGAAGGGCTCATAGATACAACTTCAAATGAAGGTATCGCTTTTTTTTATCACCACAAATCATGCACCTAGATTAATCTGTTGCACCAGTGGTCACGTCTTATTCAAATTAAATCGTTTAGGGAGAAATCCAATGTACGAAATGAAAAATAGAAAGCTTGACGGGGAAGAAGAATTCAATCTTTCTGCTGATGCATGGGGGAGATACAGGTCAAAACAAGGACAGGACAAATGCGAAAGAAGTGATTTTAATGGGAAAAATGATTTCCATGAAAGGATATTACTACCTCCTCCAATGGCGAAGAGGTATTCAAAATCTAGCCGGAGACCTAAATATAGAACTGCATTAAATGAAAATCCTACACGAGGTGAGTACTTGTTAGTTGGTTGGAACGATATAGTTTTTCAACTTTGCAACTTCAGCGAAGAAAATATTGCGTAGTTAGATAATTTTCCATGGAAGGTGTGGGGGACATTGTTCCGATTACGGAATAAAGAACCCCCTGCTTTTCGTGATAATGCAGATTTGTCTTCCATTATTTAATTTTTTCTGTCTTTCTTCAGGTGAATGGTCTATTACTCTGAGCGGTACGAACAATGCATCAATAGCTTCTGACCTGGAAATGAAAATTCGATTTCCGTCTTCACAAAGGAATAACCATGTTCCTTTCAATGGTGAATCGCATGAGTGGAGGGAGAATAATAAGTTCTACGGCGATTATAGATTCTCTAAAACGAACAACAAAGACATTAATAATTTAGACACTGGAATCTATAACGGCAGTAAGTTGAAAGTTTTTCATTCTGATGACGACGTTAAAAAATTCATATTATACTACAGATAACAGAAGACTACGAAATTTACCAGGTATCAATAACAATCTGAGGGATCCAGTTAATCGAAGAGTAAGTATGACGAAAAAAACTAAGTACGTTTTTTCAGATTTTTTTCAACTATAATACCTACAGATGTAGTTCATGAAAGAATAATATAACCTCTACCTAATATCATTCGTGCTCGAAATTTCGATGTCTTTTTCCTAAGGCGGATCCTACTGAGGTGGTAGAAGAGGTAATGAACAGCTGATAAATATATCTAAAATCATCGATCTTTCCGAATTTTACCTCGAATATTAAATAGCATTCATGCCATATTTCATGTAGAATATCTACATGCATCTATTCACATACAAAATAGGCTAAAATAATATTTTCAGGTATCAGATCCAGTTGCTGCTTTAAGGGCAATGGACATTGCTGATATTCGTCCAAGACAAACGAAAACTAGTCTGAAAAGATATAATTTGACCAGACCAAAACTTCATCCCTTGTTTGAATCGAATATTGATAATTGTAATATTGATCGGTAAGTTAAAATTCTCTTCTAGCATTCATTAAAGAAAAAAATCAAATCAAATTTCATCAGTCGATATATAGGAAAGCTGAGTCAAGTTCCCGATCATCTGAGCATCAATGGATATTCAGTTAGTCCAGAAAATAAATATAACCAACCTGGTGTGATCCCAAGGCATGATTGTTTATCAAACGAAATTTAAATCACTTATTTTTACTGGAAGCTGCAGCATATTGTGAAAGCCTATTAAATATAATTTTCAAGGAGAATTAAGACTTTTAATCCTATTAATAATTTATAAAACATTTATTTCAGATATAGAATGAGGAAAATTGAAAGAATCAAGAAGAATTCCTCCAATAATTTTTTGTTTCGTTAATCATGTGCGCATAATGTAGATAGGTATGCAGGAGTGAGGTAGGATGAACAAAAATACTTTTGACCTAATAAATGGGTTTCGGATTTTTTTAATTTGTTGGAGGAATGACTTCCCAAAGCTTTTGTATCGTGAAACCATTTTTAATACTCTCAACAGCCAATCCCAATTCCAGGCTATAAATAGGTCTGTCCGATTTGTTTACACCCTCGGCCAAATATGCAGCTATTGTATTCGTTATTTCACCTTTTGGATCTTCGATTACTTCGGCATCTTGTAAAATGTCTGAATTCTGCTCCTCATTTGAAAGAGCGGACAATTTATATTCCACACCGTATATGGGATTATTGTTGGTGGTAGTATGTATAACAGTAATTTCTTTATATAATTTACTCATGTTTTCTTCGGAATCTAAACGGAAACCAAGAACGTAGCCTCCACTTTCTTCAGAACTCGTTATAACAAGTGCTGGTCCAAACTTAGAGTCTCGAATGATAATCTGAGAACGAGAAAAAAGTATTAGCTAGAGAACTCTAAGCTTAATTCGGTTTAACGTTCTAATAAACTCACTCACACTGATGATTTGAATATGAGGTAAAGAGATGTTGAATCCTTCGTTCATTGAAGCAAACCAAGCGCATCGTACGTTGGTTACAATAAATGTTCCCAAACTTCCTTGGTCACTAGATAAGTTCCAAACTCCATCCACAGTGGTATAGACATGTTCCAAGGGTAGAATTTTCAATTGTTTATTCTGTACTAGAGCACCCCTCAGCTTGATCTCTCTATACAGTTTTGACGATAAATAAGCCCTAAAATATAAAAAAATTTCTTATAACAACCATTTCATGGTCTCATGCAAATTAGTGCCTAAAAATTTACCTATGAACTCCTGAAACTGTTACTAATCGTGTACTTCCTGGCACCAAATTGGTGAATATAAACTCAAATCTAGTTTTATTGGACATCGTTAGCATATGTAAAGTTTTTGCAGTACTATTCACCCTCTAGAAAAATCATTCTATCGCATTTGTATTATAATATTCATAAGAAATTCTTACGGAATTGACCTCTTTCGTATTAATCGACAAAATACAATTGAAACCGATAGCTAGAAAAAGGAATGTTCAGTTTTCATTGCAACTTAGCTTCATGAAACGTAAACTTACTAAGATTTATTCTTGGGCTGGTTATGGAATGCCATAAAATTCTCAGATTGGTTACAACCAATCTGCCCCTATCTCCAGCATTGCCTTTCGTATCTTCAATATCTTCTAGACAATCTATTATTTTTTCTCCAGATCTGAGTCTCATTTCACTAAAAAAATTCGTATGTACCTTATGTTATCGTTTCAATAGAAAGGTATCTACTAATTAATTGAGAATCATTCTGAATATGATAGATAAATTTTGCATCTGCTATCTTGGGAGGCATTCGCAGTTTTATTATTTTCTAAATGTTTCAATTATTTACTCACGTAAACGGAATATCAAATCTCACTTCTTTGTCCTCCCAAATGAACATTTTTCAGTAAAACTTTCAGTATCGAAAGGAAAAGCTACTGAAGTTACTATGTTTATACCTTATTTGGTTGCTAAGCAACCTTCAAAAGTTATGATTGATTTTCGAGAGATGTTATCAGTTTATCATATTTTTATTTTATTATTTTTCTTTCTTTCTGTATTTCTCACCTAAATATACTACAGTTAATTTAAGAATATAAAGGGTGTCGCTGCACTATCTCAGGTATGAATAAAGTACCTATATAAAGTCGAGTCAGGAATACTTTGATTTTTTTTCTACGTCGCCCCCCTGTGAAGATACGTGCCTCCAAATGGTACCTACTTCCATGGTTCAGTTTTTTTGTGATAACTTCCGCACGACTCGACCGATTCTGGTTTGAGTTTGAGTCAATACAAATATCAGTAAGGAAAATTAGAATAAATTCGAATGAAAACTGTATGTATTTTGTTAATGGATGCTTCAGATGAATAAAAATCGCAGAAAAAGAAGTTTTAGTAATATAGTAACAATAAACTTGTTGTTACTACTTGTAATATTCATGAAAAAATATTTCTATATTCTACCATAAAAATTCTTGTTACTAGGAAACGGTGCATTTTTTCAATGTTGTACTTCTTCACCTTTTTTGCAGAGTAAATGATGAAATACATAAATGGGGGAATTTCGTCGATGTCTTTAACAAAAAAAGTTTCAACCATTAAGTGCTAGGCCAGTCCGTTCCAGGGGTCCTGAAGACTTATGCAAAGATTAGGGATTCTCTCTAATTTTTGGACTTATGGGGAAGGTGTTGAAGACAAATCATTACTGATGATATTTGTATTGACTCAAATTCAAAAAATTATCAGAATCGGTTGATTCGTTCGGAAGTTATCTCAAGGAAACTGAATTATTGGAGTATCATTTGGCGGCACAGATTTTCGCAGGGAGGCGTTGTAAAAAAAAATTAAAGCATTCCTGACTGGTCTTATTGACTCCTAGAAAAGAGTCACGTAGTGTCCGGACACGGGTGTGATATTTTATTATTATTTGAACACTGCCACGTCCTTGATGAGTGACAATCGCTGTCAGTGTGACCGGCGATGTGTGATGTGTGATGTCAAAAAGTTCATCGTTGAAACAAGTGACAGAAGTAAGGCGAATTGTATTGAAATTGTTTATCTATATTTCGCCTTCCTGAAAAAATATAATATTTATCTTTGCAGCCCCAGAAAGACGATTTAAAGAACAGTTATGACTTATTGAAGCATATCGATCATATAAAATACTCCTTTTTATTTAGCATTAGGAAGTAGGTGAGTAATTTTAGGGGGAGGGTTTAATTTACTATTCGTGCACATTCAATACGAATACGTAACCGTTTTCATCAATTGAATACAAGTTTTCCTATCTTTTGATCCTTTTAGTCTTATTTGAATTTCATCAATGTATTTTTTCAGAATTTTACATACGTCTACTAGGCATTGAGGAAATTCAAAGAGGCATCTACCAAAATGCCTGCAGTTCGAGGAGATGGAATGAGAGGCTTGGCCGTCTTCATTTCAGATATAAGAAATTGTAAGTTAACTTCATTGTCCACTTTGTTCGGTTGTTTCATACTTCGCTATCGAGAAATTGGTACTTAGACGTTTAAAAGGATCAACTTGTTTCATATTAATTTTCAGGCAAAAGTAAAGAAGCTGAAATAAAGAGAATAAATAAGGAGTTGGCAAATATTCGCAGTAAATTCAAAGGGGATAAAACACTAGACGGTTATCAGAAGAAAAAATATGTTTGCAAATTACTCTTCATATTTTTACTGGGACATGATATAGATTTTGGTCATATGGAGGCAGTTAACCTGCTCTCTTCAAATAAGTACTCTGAAAAGCAAATAGTAAGCTTGATTAGGTTGTTGAACATATAAAATGTGACATAACCATTTTTAGGGATATCTTTTCATATCGGTATTGGTTAATACTAATAGTGAACTCATCAAACTGATAATACAGAGTATTAAAAATGATTTGGCCTCGAGGAATCCTATACATGTCAATCTGGCTCTTCAGTGTATAGCAAACATTGGCAGCCGTGAAATGGCGGAGGCTTTTGGAAATGATATTCCGAAGCTTTTGGTGTCAGGGTAATTAATTTTCTTAAAATTTGCCTCATTGATTTTGACTAGGAACTTTTTCTCAGAGACACAATGGATGTTGTTAAACAAAGCGCTGCTCTATGTTTATTGAGGTTATTCAGAACATCTCAGGAAATTATACCAGGTGGAGAATGGACCTCACGTATTATCCATCTTTTGAATGATCAGCATATGGGTGTTGTTACAGCAGCAACCAGTTTAATTGATGCTTTGGTGAAAAAAAATCCTGAAGAATATAAGGGATGTGTGTCATTGGCTGTTTCAAGACTAAGCAGGGTAATCAAAAAGTCTTGATTCTTTGCTGAGGAAGATAATCTTACCAATTTTTTTTAGATTGTCACAGCTAGTTACACCGATCTCCAAGATTATACCTACTATTTTGTACCAGCACCTTGGCTTTCTGTAAAATTATTACGTTTACTACAAAATTATACACCACCAGGTACTCTCATTTCATCAGTTATATTCTGCTAAAATAACTATTATGTTTTCAGCTGAAGATCCTGGAGTGAGAGGTAGGCTGAATGAATGCTTGGAAACAATTTTAAACAAAGCCCAGGAACCCCCAAAATCTAAGAAAGTCCAACATTCTAATGCCAAAAATGCAGTTCTTTTTGAAGCTATCAGTTTGATCATACATAATGATAGGTAGGTAGTTGTTTTATGAGTTGGACTTTGTATATCATAAATCGAAGGTATTCTTTCAAGAAACATATGAAAAATGTTCCCATGTTTCGATCCACCACAAGTTTTATTCCTGAATAATATTGACTTTTAAGCATAAGTATGTTGTGTAAATTAGATGAGAAGCATAAATATTACAATTCCTTTTCTTATTCAGGCATCGTTTATCAATGCATGTACTGATTGCCAACACATATGGAAGAGAAATGTGCAGAATTTGTCACTTTGAAAATGTTGTTATTATTGGAATATCTCTTGTTTTCAGTGAGGCCAACTTATTAGTTCGCGCTTGCAATCAGTTGGGGCAGTTTCTGAGTAATAGGGAAACAAATCTGAGATATCTGGCATTGGAATCTATGTGTCACTTGGCTACATCCGAATTCTCCCATGAGGCAGTTAAAAAGCACCAAGAAGTAGTGATTCTCTCTATGAAAATGGAAAAAGATGTCTCTGTTCGTCAGAGAGCTGTGGATCTGTTGTATGCTATGTGTGACAAAAGTAATGCTGAAGAGATTGTCCAGGAAATGTTAAATTATTTGGAAACAGCAGATTACTCAATTCGTGAGGAGATGGTATTGAAGGTAGCCATTCTTGCGGAAAAGTATGCTACTGATTACACCTGGTATGTCGATGTTATCTTGAACTTGATAAGAATAGCTGGAGATTATGTTTCCGAAGAGGTCTGGTACAGAGTTATTCAGATTGTTATAAATAGAGATGAAGTTCAGGGATATGCTGCGAAAACTGTATTTGAAGTAAGCATAACAACAGAAACCGTAATTTCTCTATCAACTAATATTTTTTTATTCTTAGGCACTACAAGCTCCAGCGTGTCATGAAAATATGGTCAAAGTTGGTGGTTACATCTTGGGGGAATTCGGTAATTTGATTGCTGGTGATCAAAGATCATCTCCAACTGTACAATTCCAACTCTTACATTCCAAATATCATCTTTGCTCACCTATGACTCGTGCTCTTTTACTCTCCACTTATGTCAAGTTTATCAATCTATTCCCAGAGATACGAAGTCAAGTTCAAGAGGTAATCATCAATGCAAATCATGAGTTTCTTAGTTTTAAACAATTATTGTAGGTTTTCAAACAACATAGTAATTTGCGTTCGGCAGATGCGGAATTACAGCAAAGGGCATCAGAATACCTTCAGTTGAGCATCATTGCAAGTTCGGATGTATTGGCTACAGTTTTAGAAGAAATGCCTGCTTTTCCGGAAAGGGAGAGTTCAATACTCGCCGTATTGAAAAAGAAAAAACCGGGCAGATTACCTGAAAATGAAATAAAAGAAACAAAGAGTCCTGTTGTAACTAATAATTATACCACCAATGATAATCACAGCACAAGTAGTTCTGCTGCTTCCGCTGATCTACTTGGGCTTTCTACACCCACTCAACCAAGTACAACTTCCAATACAGGGGGTTTACTTGATGTTTTGGGCGATGTTTATGGCACAAAACCAAATACTTCATTGAGCACAAGTGCACAACCCAATGCCAGTAATTTCAAGAAGTATGTCTTGTTAGTTAGTACTGAAACATGAAGTAATTTTTATTTTTTTTAATTTTAGGTTTGTCTGCAAAAACAATGGAGTTCTTTTTGAGAATGATCTGATTCAGATTGGTGTTAAAAGTGAATTCAGGCAAAACTTGGGACGTTTGGGTCTCTTTTATGGAAATAAAACTACTGTTCCATTACAAAGCTTTGTTCCTAACCTGTTATGGTCTGAAGAACAGAGTAACAAATTGATAATTCAGATGAAGCCAGTTGAGCCAGTATTGGAGGCTGGAGCACAAAGACAACAGACTATCAATGCTGAGTGTATTGATGACTATACAGGTTTGTCAAGAAGTTTAGTTTGACATATATTATTACTGGTTCTCTGTTTCAGATACACCATCAATAGGTTTAAGCTTCCTATATAATAATATTCCACAAAAGATTACTTTCAAATTACCTCTTACTCTAAACAAATTTTTTGAACCAACTGATATGAATGCAGAATCCTTTTTCGCAAGATGGAAAAACCTTGGAAGGTTAAATATGTACATTCTAATAATTGACTCCTCTAATTTTATGTTATTTTACAGTACAAATCAACAACGCTCCCAAAAAATATTTAAAGCAACAGGGCCAATGGACCTTCAAGCTGCTAAGCCTAAGATAATTGGGTTTGGCATGCAACTGCTTGAAGATATAGATCCAAACCCAGATAACTTTGTTTGTGCTGGTATCATTCACATGCGCTCACAACAAGTAGGATGTCTCCTAAGATTAGAACCCAACAAGAACGCACAGGTATATTCATTTTTTGCCTTCTATTACTTTAAAAGAGCATGTTCTTTTTCATATAAAGGGTAATTGTGTTCAAGATTTTATGGTTCAGCAGAACACTAGTACTAACCTCTATACATTTAATGAACTATATCTACTTTTGTTTTTCAGATGTACAGGTTAACAGTTCGTTCAAGCAAAGAGAGTGTATCAGTTGAAATATGCAATTTGCTTGCCGACCAGTTCTAAATTCAATGTAAATTTTTTATACATATATCAAAATTCTTTAAATTACTAAAGAGACCCTGGAAATCTAATATGATTATATATCAAGTATCACTTGAAATCCACTATTTCAAAGTGCTATATTATATATTATGTCTTCAAGAATAACTCTATGATGTAGACTTTTCTCAACAGATTTATTGTGACATCCCCAAAAAGACAAAGTAGTCACCATGAATTTACTTCTAATATTATTAAATCACATTCAGTTCCTGAGAGACCTGATCTCGATTATTTTTTTTTATTTAGATAATGCTCATTAAAGATTCAAATAGCTTGATTTTTTTATGATCAAATTTCATAGTCTATTTTATATTTGAATTAAATTTATTATTCTCTTTTGTTTGTGATGAAGAATACTTGAACAATATCTTGGGAAATGGTTGATTAACTAAGATATGTTAGTGCTAACAAACAGCAGATTTCTCCCAATCCAGACCCTGATCTTTCAGCTTGAAGTAATTTTAATATTTATAGTAGCTATTATAATGTGCTGATTGTATGTATTATAAGTACAAAGTAAAGATTTTGTTTGTATTAGATAATAATGTTGACGAAAAAACGTTTGATTCAAGGCCCATAATGAGTCCATTAATCCTTCTCCCCTATAGCCAAATGCCTATTGAAATATAATTATGACTCTCTATACTTTGATGGGCATTCGGCCATTACATTAGAAGAGTCATAGTTATAAATAGTAACTATGACTCTTCAAGGTAGTAAGGGGCATTTGGCTACCTTAAGAAAGTCATAGTGACTCCAAGTACTTAAGAGAGTCATAGTTACTTGGAGTCACTATGACTCTCTACCTTGAGGTAGCCAAATGCCCATCAATATATAGAGAGTAATAGTTACATAACACTTATGAGAGTCATAGTTACTATTACTATGACTCTCCTAAGGTAGCCAAATGCCTATTGAAATATAACTATGACACTCTATACTTTGATGGGCTCTCCTAGTAGAAACATGTCCTACTAATGTAACTTTGACTCTCTTTAATTTGATGTTTCCAAATGCCCATCAACATATAGAGAGTAATTGTTAATTACTAATAATAAATAGTATTAGTAATGAAAAAGATATTTTGAACATTTTTAATGGATACGAGTAATGAATGGAATAGACGCTATCTTGAATTGGCCTCTAGTTGAACACAAAATATCTGAATCTTTGCCAAGACGTCCTGCTCTAAATCGTGTTGCGAAAAAACTTGTGATTGATCAATGAACTTCATCGAAATTTGGGCCAACGGCACCGACGCACTGCGTCCATATTATCAGTGCCTTTTAGACGCCCTCTTATCTGGATCAGTGTCCACGTCAAAATTTTCAACACGATGCTCTCAAGATATTTTAGCCACAATCTCATAACAACTGGATGTATCAAGTTGAAGAGGAAAGTGAGAATTTTGCCATCAGTAATTCGGATATATTTCGTGCATTCCATTCATTGCTGAGAAAGATGTTTTTTTAGGTATTTGAGCAACATCAAATTAATGGTGTTATTATGGGAAGGTAAATTCTACTTGAATATTGAACAATTTCTTAATTAATTTCTGAATTTTTCACGTTTTTATGACAACCAGGAGAACGTTCTCTTTTATTCATGACACTCACTACATGTAAGTTGAAAACTCAATTTTTGTAGAAATAAAAATTAGAAATTCTCTCTACTCAAATTTCAGGGGTGGTGAAGATTCCCATTCTGAAGAAACTTTATTTGAAATGTTCAAGAATGAAGAAACGGGTTATCTACCCATTGGAAAATTCCTAGCTGTGAGGAAATTATTTGGAAATCATCAAACATTTTTAATTTACATATACAGGTGTCTGTAAATAAAAAGCGTGGGACTGCAGGACTCGATTTTTCGATGAAAAGGAGTAGGGGTAATTCATTTGATTTTTTACGAAACCGTCAAAACCTGTAGTCGCTGTATCTTCGATGGATGGGCGATTTCGAAAAAACTTTCTACTGCTTTTTATCGTGTATTAAGTTCTAAACTCCCTTGCATTTATTCTCAGACACCTTGTATAGATTTATACTGCAGGTATAGGTTATTGAAAACCTCAGATTTTAAACAATTTTCACGAGTGGTTTTATTTGTTTTTACCAATCAATTTTTTAGGCTCTCAAAGAAACAGGATTGCGGAAAAGTGATCCACGGTTGAAAGAAGTGATGGACTTTTTGAAAAAAATTCAAAGGGAGAAAAATAACGACGGTTCCCCATTAGATACGCAGCGTCTAGACCTGGAGACTTTCAAACGGTTGATATTTCAGTTTAATATAGTTAAATTTCGTTCTGATATTTCCACTTTCAGAATAATTCAACCGAGTATAGGACTGATAACAAGAGCTTTCAAACATGAGCTCATCATTCCCGAATTTCAGGTATTCACTGACCATATAGAGGATATTTACTGGAAATGTAAAGATAACAATGACGGCACAGTAAGTATAAAATTCGCCAAGTTTTCATCTTATGTCGATGTGATCGAAAAACGGTGATAGTTTTTGAATTACTGTTGTTTTTTCAGATCGCAAGTTATATACCACAACTGAAAAGGATGAGTTCGAGCTACTGGGGTGTTTCTATTTGTACATGTGATGGTCAAAGATATTCCATAGGAGATACTTCAATTCCTTTTACTATTCAATCTTGTAGTAAACCTCTGACTTACGGTCTGGCGTTAGATCTTCTTGGGGATAAAGTTGTTCATAAATATGTGGGACAGGAACCTAGTGGAAGGAACTTCAATGAGTTAATTCTCGATTATAATAGTAAGTGGGTGATACTCCTAGGAGATAACCATAGACATAACCCCAAGTCTAGTCTATGGAGATAACTGATGTTCATTTAATCATTATCAACAGAAAAACCGCATAACCCAATGATCAATGCAGGAGCTATACTCATTTGTGCGCTACTGAAAACAACAGTTAACCCAGAAATGACACTGGCGGAAAAATTCGACTTTACCATGAATTACTTCGAGGTATACAACAAGCGTAAAATGAATTTTTTTATTGAATAGTTCTTGTAGAGACTGGCGGGAAGGGAAGACATCGGATTTAATAACGCCGTGTTCCTTTCCGAAAGGGAAGCAGCAGATCGAAACTACGCCTTAGGATTTTATATGCGAGAACACAAGTGCTTTCCTGAAAACTCGAATTTTAAGGAATGCATGGATTTTTATTTTCAGGTTTGACTGATTTTCCGGTTGAACGTTATTTTAATTACTATTTTTTAGTGTTGCTCCCTGGAAACTAATTGTGACCAAGTTTCTGTCATCGGTGCAACCCTAGCAAATGGGGGAATATGTCCTTTAACTGAAGAGAAAGTATTGAAACCTGAGAGTGTGAGAGATGTTTTATCCTTAATGCATAGCTGTGGAATGTATGACTACTCTGGTCAGTTTGCTTTCAAGGTTGGATTGCCGGCAAAATCAGGAGTTAGCGGTTGTCTTCTAGTAGTTATTCCGAATGTTTTGGGAATTTGTTTATGGTCTCCACCTCTTGATGCGCTTGGAAATAGCTGCCGAGGAGTTCAGTTCTGTGAGGTGAGAAAATATCGATATTGAAAGAACCTACACATTTGATTGCCTTTCATCATAATGACCTTTTTGTATGTTTTTTGATAAAAAAACTTCGCATGCAGGAATTGGTTAGCAGGTTCAATTTTCATCGATTCGATAATCTGAAACACGCTTCGAATAAATCAGATCCAAGAAAGCACAGGTTTGAAACAGCCGGATTGAGAATAGTTGATCTATTGTTCTCTTCTGCTTCGGGAGATTTGGCTTCCTTAAGAAGGCGAGTATATTTCCACTTTCAGTCTAGATCTCAGCATTTTTATAGCGGAATGCCGTTGACTGTTGAGATATTTTAATTTTACAACCGTCATCCTAGACATCTCAATTTCTGTTTTTTTTTTAGGCATAAACTCTCTGGAATGGACATGACCCTTGCAGACTATGATGGACGAACAGCCCTTCATTTAGCCGCTGCTGAAGGACATATCAATTGTGTGGAATTCCTTCTTAATTTATGTCACGTTCCCGTTCAAGTAAGAGATAGATGGGGTAAAACGCCACTAGACGAGGCGGTTTTTTTTGGTCATAAAACAGTAGTTCAAATGTTGAAGGATTACAACTCTGAAATAAGTGTCACCAAATCAGATAGTTAATAAATGTTGAAATCATTCCGGAAGTCATTGACAATAACTGTAGTAATTGAATAAGACGTTTACGTTCACGATCATGAGGTCTTATTATAGATGATTGATTGTTATGTCAATTTGCGGCTGTGATGATGTTATAATTGTATATAGATCATGCTGACATTCAAAGTTTTGTATCTCCATATCATTTTTGTTCGTTTGCTGGTTTTTGAGTCCTAAATGATGGTTATTTCCACAGACAAATATCACCATCAACTGAGATCTTTAACGTGTCTATGATAATTTTGAAAGATTAAAAATAAGCGTCGTGATGACAATTATTGAATTCTGAAAAGTGCCCGCAGGAGATATATTTTTCAGAATAATATGTAATTGTCTGCACGCCGCTAATTTTTAATCATTTGAATGCAATACTTTCTGGGTTCAAATTCGAAATAAGTTGATGTAATAGAAAGTTGAGTTTTGGGAAGTTATCTGAAATGCAATATGCAATATGATCTTGAAAATGTTCGATGAATAGTTTTTTCATTTAATTGAGTATACCTACGATATAAGGCTTGTTAACTTTCGTGTTGTTCGAAAATATACCATACCATAATAACCCATTTGTTTGTCATCAACTGTTAACAGTTCATAAAAAAATACCCTGTAATATTGAATTAATATGTGGTCGCGATACTTGATGAAAATCCATAATTGTACTAAAAAACTGAATTATATATGCTTTCTACTAACATCTGTTATTTAACCACTCCTAACAATTTTATATTCGTTCTTATTCAGCCACCCGAAGAAATAACCCGTGTACTGGTTAAATACTTCTTGTTAGTGAAAATTCATGTAATTCAGTTTTTTAGTTTAAATGCCTTCTAGGTATAATAAAACAGATATTTCGTTTTTATTCACATATCCATACGAATTGGATGTAAAATCGGGATAGGTATATACAGGAATATGAAATAAAAGTCGTGCTTATAAATGGAGACAACAAACGTTTATTTAAATATTCACCCATATGAATTCACTGTGTGTCGATTATTTGTGAACTATATAGTTGGGGGTACAAGGTGTGGTGCAAATATTGATGAGGGGCTGCCGCCAAGAGCAATGGCGGAAACTATATTCTACTACGTATATCACATCTTTTAGATATAATTTCGAAGTTGGCTTTTCGCTAGCATGCGGTCGATCAGAAATCACATTTTTCCGCATGCGCTTTACCTAACCTAAAGTATACTAAAAGTGAGATGAATTGTGAGTTCGTTAATTTACACAACACTAATATTTTTGTTGTGAGTGAGCGTCGGGAGGGGACAGGGGATGGATAGAGTGTCCTTATGGCTCTATGGCGGCATACGCGCACTTTCTATTGCCTGATTCGACCTTTATAATGAGCCCCTCATATCCACACCAGCCACTAATTTTGTTTTTTTTTTTTTTTTTGGACCACTGTGAATCATTTTGCTAATTTGAAAACAAGCAGAACTGGAGGTCAGGACGGGCGAGCAAATTGTCTGAAATTCATGATCCGAGTTAAGAATGTTGAAGTTTTGATTTTAATTTTTGACTACCTAATTTATACTTATTGCGAGTTTTCAGGAGTCTCTCCAGATCTGCTTATTGCAAGATTTTTCACAAATTCCGTTAGGTAAGATTGTAAACAATACTCTTCTCATACATACCAGGTGTGTGCTTCAGAATCATAAAAATCGAATATTATTTGAAAATACATATGAAGAATAAATCGGAAAACTGGTTGTATTTTGATTCTCTCGCTTTTCAAAAATGCTGATGCAAATGATGATGATGATTGTAAAGAACAATGACTTGAATTTCATGCTGAAACTTTTGTTCTAATCTATTATTTTTAGGATTCTGACTCACTTCTAAAATAAGACCTACAATGTCCTCACAAGCAATTTTCTTAATCGTATCGAACAATTTAATTGGTCTAAGGAGTACCTAGATTCCAGTGAAAATATAGAAGATAGCTTTCAAGAGTAAAAAGCAAATACTTATTTAATACTTGCAATTACTTTTGAGAACTATCTCGACAATCTGAATTTGCACTATAATGATTTGGCTTACATTATAACGATAATTTATTTTTGTACGCTATGAAGTTTGTGAAGTAATCGCCTACAGCTCAGTTAGGAGAAGGTTACTTACATTTATTCCTCAGGAAGTATTCAGGTCCTCTTTGAATCGATATTACGCAATTTTAAGCTGTGAAAAAATAGAACTATAGGCTCTGACTGTTTTTTTTTTTGGATCAATTCTTGAATACAACGCATTGCAATCGAATTTATATACGATACTGTTCTGTATGTTATGTATATGTAACGCTTTACATGTTCTTCAGATGTTTTCATTACCATAGACGGATTACCCAACATATGCGAAAAAAAGTACTCGAAAAACCCTAAGAATAAACAAAAGTTAGAGTTAATGATTGTCTCGATGTAGTGACTTCAATACTGAAACTTTTGACCGAAGTATTCCAGAATCTAACAGTATCAACGTAGAATTGAGTATTGTAATCTAAAAAGTGAAAGAATTCCACTTGATCGAACGGAAGGAAGCATTGAACAATCAATGCTCGCCGCGAAAACACGAAATAGTGGGAGTTGGATATTAATTCTCGAAGACAAGTGGCAATTTGGGTCCGTCAGGTTTTGGAATAGAAGATTTTCACTTAAACACATACTTAAAACGTTTCGTCTTAATTCTGAAAATACTACGAATATTTGAGGTGATTAGTTGTAAGTGGTCGAGGGGCTCTTACATCTGAGATCTTTCGGAAGAATACGCGTTAGGTCAGTAGACCTCAGTCTGACCTGACGAAGAATTTATATATTTACACATAAAAAACGAGAATTCGACAGATATATGTATATATTGCACCGTATAGTACACTGGTGGAGGTTCTGATGGCCATCTATGTCAAAATTAGGTCTGATCTTCGATGCACTGCGCCTTTAGGCTGAAACTTGTGCGAAGGGGGCTTGATCTGACCCCCTCTGAGTTATTGTCGGTTCTCATGGGGGTTACCCAAAATTTCGACTGTTATGTAAGCTTTGTTTCCTAATCAGGGGGTATTGATTCTTCTAGTAAATCCTCTGGTGGGAGATGACGTACTAGGGACCTGTATAAAGCCGAATTTACGAATCTTGGATAACTGTCTCTATGCATCAGTGTATAAATCTGAAATTGTGCTTCGTCAAACGTATGCGGTGTTGGTTTCACCATGTTGCGATTGACTACTTCTCGTACTTGTGCATCCAAGGATACCTGAAAATATCCAGATATCGTTATACGTACCTATGTATGCTTATTCATTTGTTTCTAACTATACGACAAAAAAATTGTCTCGTTATTCATATAGAATACATTTATTTACAATCGGGGATTTCGCAATTACAATATAACAATCCTGTATTCGCGGATGACACAGCATTGATTCGTTAATTTTGCATTGAGGTATTGCTGAATACCTTTATTTGTCGTCAGAGACAATAGAATAATCCCTTTCTCAATTTCTGTCGATTGGTTTCTTCTATAAAATTGTTCGTGTTTGAATTGGGTTCATTTGAGATTTTTGGTAATGATGATAAATCGATGCGATTGAGTAAGACAATTCCGGAATTTCTAATCAGCTCTTCACTGGCTAATTCAATATGGATATAGCAAAATAATAAAAATCAATTTTACCTCCTTCGGAGACAGTATAGAAATATAATCTTCGTAGATGATCCGTGCCATTTCCTCCACCACCTCGGGGTTTTCTTCTTTCTTTAATTCTTCGCAAGCCAGCCAAAATAGTATATTCTCTTCCGAGTACTCCATTCTGAGGAAATCCCTGAAGAGTTTTCGTCCAGCTATATAAAAATTACATCAGTATTATATGTAAATCGAATCAATCTTAGCGGATTCTACCTGAACTGCGCATTAGTTTATCAAAGGAATGCCCCCAACTTCTTATCTCATCTATGTTGTAACTAAAAAAGACAGAAATTATTGAAATCATCACTATTAAAAATTAAGTCGAGGTATTGTAGATTGACGAATGACGTGGAGTAAAGTACACGTTTGATACATTCAAAAAATTTGTCTAGTAGGCTACGAAATGTTGAAAGTTGATATCCTGTGACTTCTTACTATCTAGTAAAAATTTGAACATTTCATGAAATTTCAGGAACTTGAACATAATTTGGGCTTCCTCCTTTCTATCTGCGAGCACAGTGTCCCCAGAAATTTTGAAATATACCTACAGCATTCGAGATTCAATTCGACTTTGGAGAAAATAAAAATTCTTCAAATTTCATCATAGCCTGCGTGGGTGAGTTTGCGTTTCCCTATTTGTGAAAACTATGATTGTTTGAAAAAAGCTAGTTTTTTTCAATAAAATATTTTCTGGTCCAAGTCATTATCAGCCCGAAAATCTTTCAAGAAAGTCTTTTGATATCGATTTATTAAAATAGCCTCCATTTCATTAACCGTAATCAGCTTGTTTCTATAATGTATCCACGAATACATTTCCACCCTGTGATAAAGACTTCCCGTATCGTATTTCACGGACGATAAAGTTCTATATTGCGGAAAATGTTCTTTTGCCGCAGGACTACCTTCCCCTCCGCCTAGACTCGGATCCTCGGATATGTTATTGATCTGCATTTTAGCAGGTGATGACAAATTATGGAGCCAGCCAGGCTGTTACCACATTATCCGAAATTGCATTTTTCAGGGGCATTGTGTTTCAGATCGACGTGCGTCTTATCATTTCTCAGTGGAAGGAAAAGGCACGCCGGGTATTTCTTCCTATTCTAAATAGAATTTTTCATTACTTTATTGTGCGAAAAACTCCACGAATATTTGATGTTTTATTTCCATACGTTTGTTCGGTCTTATTCCAGTTTTAAGAAAGTTTTTCAACGGTGAAAATCTCAATTCACGTTATTCCTGTTTAATTTGCTAATTACCAAACTAATGTATTTCTCAATGTGAATTAAACTTTCAGCAAGATCCAGACCATAAAAATTCATCCGGTCTATCATAAAATAATCTGTCCGAACAAACCATTCCGGTCTCTCATTTCTCTACAGTATTCCATTAAAGTACTCAGGTCCCAAGTAAAAATTTCTTCCTGAGTCTCAATAAAAAAGCAATAAATTTATCCTGAAGAAGAATACAGAAATGGATACTCACGGTTGTTCACACTCGTAGTTCAATAAATCGGAATTGTTTGAGTTTCTTGTTGGTCCATTGTCATCGTTTCCCTTACCAGGTGTTGAACTGTGAAGTAAAACAAATTCATGTAGCGAATTCATTTTATCATTCAGTTCTTTACTAGCTGAAATCCATACTTTACAATAATTATACTCTGGGGTAACTCAGAAATGATGATGCTTTTCTTGCTTAGGTCTAAAACTATAATTTTTTACGAATCTGTAATGTCCTACTCGGATTTGTTCCGTCAACTCAAAGCATAATTTCTAAAAAAAACTCTTGAATGTTGTGAAAGAATTACGCGTTCCAAATTGTATACGGAAGAATTTTCTTGGAAAATAGATAGCAGTGTTCCATAAGGAGCTATTCCACAAAATGTATAATGACAATGTCAGCCAATTTTTCATCGAGAAGTATTTGGACATTATATATTGATTGAAAATATTTGTTGCCTCGACATTATTGGTTATTATGTATGACATTTGTGTTGATTTTCATTTTTCACTCACATAAAAGTGGTCGAAAATACCATTGAAAGTTAAAATATACGTGCCTCCAATTTTGAACATTCTCCTAATTTTCCTAACCGTGATTTCAACACCAACTGAACTCGCTTTCCAAGTTATCCGTCTATCGCTTGTCAAAGCAAAGGGTTTCAATGAAACTCCCTATCCGATTCTATTTTTAGCGATTATTCCTGATACACCTCAAAGAGTCCGCGTGTGTTGAAAACCGTTTATAAAGGAGCGTCTCCGACTTTTATTCGAAGTCATGCTGAAGAGTCTGATTTGAAGGGATCTATTTTAGACATTTCAATTAACTATCTGAGTATGGTTCCTCCTCATTCACATTTCCAGTTAAGTAATTGGGGGAGAATATTACGTATTCGATTGCGAATTAAAAGATTATTCACCAGTATTTTCAATCAAAGAAGAATAAATTTCATCAGTATTTATAATGGGTGACATTGAACAACCAGTAATAAATGCATGGTTGGATTATTTCAATCATTTTCGGTAGGTCGATATATATTTTTCGTTATTAGACTTTTTGTGAAATAGTCGCAGTATGTGAAACAAACGTTTTCGTCCTTCTGCTGAATATACTGAGTGCGCTATGATCTATTTGAGCTATTTGTTATGCCTTGAGCGACCACTTTCCAATAACACAGCGAATTTGCTGCAATTGGAAGGAAGTCTCTCAGAAAATTTGCCATAAGGACGAACGGAAGTATGAATACTGTGGAGGTGCTTGTTCTTGTTAGGCATAGTTTTGGGAAGGCCGAACACCAAGAGCTACTAGCACATCAGGATGATGTCGCAAAAGCACAGAATGCGAAGATTGGACTCTTAGGAACCAGTGAACTCTAAAAGTCCATTGTTAGGAACTAGCAGTGGCCCACAGAACTTGAAAGGTGGTATGCGACATGCGTACCACTTTTCGTAGAAAACGATTATTCTGGAATTTTATGTTACCACACATTCCTGGAAATAGGAGTGAAATACGGTGGTCTCCACCGTAACAAAATGCCGAAGACGCAATCCTAAATTTTCTGTGGAAAAAATGCGCACCGCATCGTTGAAGTTATGCTCTGGATGGTGGTTGCTTATAGCTTATAGAAAGTTCCTTTTCCCTCTCATAAGAGGCAATATGACTTCCTAGCGTTATATGTGGGAGTAGTTGCACCATGTGTTCTATACCCTTCCATTTGGACCCTTCGCTAGCCAACTTTTCAACAAGATGATGCCGAACACATGATGCGTGAGAGACTTTGGAATACTTTGTGGAAAATCGATTCTTTTTTGGTGTTGTCAGCCAGATATTACACTCATTGAGCACGTCTGGGTGCCTATTCTTGATTTTTCAAGAAGAAAAATGAGAAGGAGAGATGGCACCTCAGGAGGAAATCGGTCATATCTCATTAGAAATATAAAAAATGAACGCATAACGCATCTTTGACGTCCAACGTATTGTTTGATTATCCTATGATTAATCATTGGAATACTAATTTCAATCTAAGTGGCACGTATACTTCAATTTGAATGTTAGTATATTCCTTGAAATTTGCGAGGGTCGACGAAGTGAACACTACAAAGCTGATAAATAAATAAATCTCGTTGATTATTTATTATGCTAACTGTAGTCATCATTGCTTTTGATATTGGATCCCTTTATATTAACTGATATACAGTTGGATTGAAATTTCTACTGCGTATATCAATCCATTACTATGCTATGCAACTGCTAAATCCATTTCAATGGACTTGTCGCGCTCATCCAAATTGGCTCTAAAAGCACCATGTTTGCACGGTAATTGGAGTATACAGTTCTGAGCCCAGGAATGGAGCTTAATCCTGTTCAGGTTCTTATGCTACTGTTCTCCGAGCTGAAATTCGCATCATCGATTTGTATACGCAAGCACAGAAGGAAATCCAATGCGTTAGCAGAACAATCAAAATACTGCTTGCAGAGCTAAGCGCCCATTTGGCTTATATATCGAATAACTTTCGAAATATGACCGATAAAATAAAACGTGTTCCTCTTCTGGGATATTTCTGAAATCTATCTAGTCTTCAAATAGATTCGAAACATCTTCTAAGTTAGACTTACAGTTCACGAGTGTGTTGCGTAATTTTATGTAATGTCGGAAAGTTTTTGCAAAGAATAGTTTGTTTAGTTTTTGCAGCATTTTATCATTATCATATCGACTGCGACAAAATCGTGATGCATTAATATATTCTGATGTTTATCGTAGAAGAGCGAGAAGCTCATCAAGGGACTCTCCATCACTACGTTATTTACGTGGCATAGCAGAGGATGAGGAATTCCTTCACCGCTGAGATATATATTGCCTGGTATATTTAATGACGAAATGATGAAAAATAGCTTGAAAGCCAATGTCCATCCACCCCACTTTGTCAAGTTGAAACATTCACCTCTAACGATCAGTTATATTATATCTATATAGCGTTTTCGTGGTGAATTTGAGCAGGGGGAAACTCGAGAACTGAGATCAAATTGAAATTAATGATCCACCTCCTAAAATTTCATTTTAAATACCCGTTCGAAGTAACAGGTCTCCCCAGGTGGTGGATAGGGGGATGCTCCTCAAGGCTGGCTGCCAGGGATTCCCAGGGTAACAAAAATCAGTGTTTCACGCTTATGAATCGAAAATTCTACTCGGAGAAAAACATCTTGAACAATCGAACTTTATCGAAAAAATCGCGTTTCACAAGTTTTTCACCTATTGGTATTTTTTACTGCATTGAAAATAATTTCAATGAAACAAGAAAAATTTCCGATGATAGACTCAAAAGATTGAAATTTCGAAATCCATATTTTTTCGAACTGGTAATTCCTGTATCGATTTATCTTCAGTTCGATTATCGACGCATCAGGCTAAAGTGATGAATGATGGAAATCTCTGGGGTATCCGGTGGGAAATTATGACGGCTGTCTGGAGAATTGGATGAGTTAAGAGTTTACTATGGAGGGTAGTTCTACCCTCTGTAGAGTTAACACAGTCATTCGTTGGCCTCTGAGAGATCAACGTGTCCTCAGATTGACGAGGGTGATTTTTCGAAACGTGAAAGAAAAATAGACTTTGGCAATATTTAATTTTTGTCGGTACCTTTGTTCCTGCTATAATCGTTTTTAGATTAGATTTTTAAGATTTCTTGTATGGAAAATCATGAAATTAATTCTCAATTTCAGTGGGAGAATCCGAAATATTGTTCGTCTTGATTTATCTCATTCTATCTTAACTTGATTTTGATTCCTATACAAATCCTTGTCTGCGGTTTTCGTCAAATGTGATTTCGGGTCATATACAACGTTAGTTAGTCTTTTCGGCAATATATTAGAAATACGTTTCAAATTGATCTCCGATTGTAAAAAATGTCTTGATGGAAGTTTAAAAATTCCAGTTCGGTTCATTATAGAGGTCCCAAGGTATATCTAGGCGAAAGTGTGATATACTTGGTCGCCTGTGTCAACAGATTTACTGGCTCCAAATTACTTCCTCAGGGAAAAATATACGCCCCAGGATCTCCCACGAATGATATAATTACGTCCTCCAGGTCGAATTGCAGGCGATGATCACTATGACTTTCCGATTAAATGAAATGGTCGATTGCGCCAAAAGTCACATTTCCACTGGCAGATTTGAAGCACATATATATATTTTTTCCTTACAATACGCAATTTTTTGTACAATTCCGAGACCCTTCGAGAAATCTTCACTTCAGTAAATTGATCTGACTTCGCTACAGTAAATTGATCGAATGAACTTTGATGATAAATGACTTCATGTCAGATGTTGACGTGAAATAATTGATGATGGAAAATTTCTAGTAGGATTTATTAGGCAATTTCCGTCATTTTGGATAGAATAGGCCAAAATGGTAGAAATTACTCAATAAATGTACCTATTAAATATTTGACGATGTGTTTTTTCCCACTTTTAGAATAGTGAATTCTTTCGAATTTATCTCTCATTTACAATTGAGTTCGGTATTAGCATTGCATCATTGAAAATTCCGAATTCAAATGAAATTTTCTTCCATTTCACTTGTTATACATTGAGCGTTTAAAAGAAATAATAGAAAATGTTCAGCTCACCAGCAGCAGCTACAACTGCAACAATACAAAATCCAACACAGTGGTCTTCGCATTGTTGCTCGTTGATCTTGTGAATTTGTTGGTGTGTTGGCATTTGTTGCACCACGAAGTCTGAAATTTAGGGGCTCCGAGGCACCCCCAGCTCCAGGAGTTGGTATACTTCCAGACCCTGGTCTGTTCTCGATTACCCTCTCAGTAACACCGCAAGACATCTGGAAGAAAACGTATCTGGAGGTATATGCCTCGAGGATCGAATTCACTCGGTAATGGAAAAAGTTTTCTAATTACGAAGATTCATTAGTGCATCACAGCATAGATCCCACAGACTTAACGGTTCAAGGGAAATTGGATCAATTCTGCTCGAGGGGGGAGTTCTGGTTAGACGACAATTTTGAGACCAATATAGTAATACCATATTATTCTGAGGGTCCGAAGAGCAAAAATATTTTTTGCTTCAGGTGGTTTCACTGAATCGGATTCGTTACAATTTTTTCGTAGAATAATATTTCAAATACATACTCCAGAAAATATACCTACAATCTTTCTTTGATGAAAATGGTAGGCGATCATTTTTTACACGTTGATTTAAAATTTATGGTAAACTCACAAAAAATGGTTCTTCGTCAGACCCATTTGATTCACAAAATTAATTACGAATAATTTTGTGAGAAAAAAGAGGAATCGCTCCAAATTTGCGATAACTGATTATTATCAGTCTTTTTGGGTGTCAGTATATGTGATGTTTACAGGCAAGATAATTATTTACAAATTGTTATCTGAATTTTTTAGTACGAAAAAATCTCGAAGTATCGCTGTTCGAACTAGACTCTTCAATGAATTGAACTGCGTATGCTAAAAGCGGATAATGACTTGATCTTTGAACATTAACAATTCCATTTTGTTTCCAGTTTATTAATTACTTAGCAACCGAACTTGATTGATCCAAAAAGTGTGAACTAGCTGACAACTATCTGGTTTTCGCGTGAATCAATGAAATATTTCATGCCACTTTCATGCCATTTCGGTTAAATTGTAATTACTCTACCTGTTTTTCCCCTCTGAATGAAGAAGCTTGTCGAAATTTTTTGAAACGTTCAGCTACACCAAGAAAACAAAGCTTCAGATTTGTCGAGAGGTTAAGCAGTGATGTCACAGGAATCGTCATGTAGTGGCCAACAGTGGACAAGAGGTTAACCCTTGCAAGAGTGAGTTAGCTGAAAAATTCATGAATGAAAGTAAATGATAGATTGTCGATGAACATAAGAATCACTTGTTGCATGGTTTCTTAAAATTGTCCAGGTCAACCTAATGTGCTTACATTATTGATCGTTACACTAGGGGCGCGGTACAGAAATTCCAATTTAGGAGAGGAAAGATATAGCAAAGGCTGACGTCATAGGCCTACCTTTATCAATGGCCATGAAGGAAGTTAATGGCACAGTTGCCCTCAGCCACTAAGGGGTGAGCCATATCCTTGTTCCAGGATTTCGGGCTGACTAAAGGCCTCACTTACTGAATTTCTATCGATTCCAGGCCATTTCCCGATAAAGGTAGAGTCGGATTCCACATTTACCCGTAATGTGATTTGGAATTTCTGTTCCCGATCACTCCTACCGCAACACTTTGAACCTTCCCGATTCCATCACTATGACGCTGATGTTTCGGCCAAAAACTCGTGTAGATCTAACTGATATTCAGCGTTGTCTGAAAGAAGAACCACTGGAGATGCGCGTCGACGCGTGCTAACAAAGTCTAGCGCAAGGGCGTCCCGACGTCGCCCCGTACGCAACTCACGCGGTCCACGTGCGTCGCAAGAACCGCACCGATGAGATTTTGTGAATTGCTGAGGCTACTCACTTGTGCCGTACACACACACAGATGAATAAACGTTACGTTAGAATCGCAATTGTATGGATTTAGCCAAACTCGAGAAGAACGTCCGTTCAGGGAGCCATATTAATCACATTTCAAATGACATTCAAGATACAGGCTCTCTGCTAAGTCATACGTCTCCCATTTCATAAATTTTTTCCCTTCTGATTCATATACATACACAAAATCTAGGGTGAAATTAACTGAAGGAAAACTAACTGAATTTTTCCTTCGAAATTGTCTTCATAATTGTAATTTTTCAATTGAAACATATATTATACATCATATACGAATGAGTATGTATGAAATAGGATATTAGGTAAATTTGCTTGCACCAACCCAATTTTCCGTAGAATTTTCCATGATTATAGGGTAGAAAATGAGTTAAATAATAATGTCAGATTTCCCACCTTTCAGTTACCTTTCCGTGGGAAATATTACATAATACTAGCTTTGAGTATATTTTTTAATTCAAATAACTGAGCAGGCGAATCGAAGTTCGGAGTTAATTGGTTTATTACTTTGGATATTAGATAGATAATTAGGAATTCCCCTTTATAGCTTGGCAGCTAAGCAACGACAAACACCAAGAAAATTTTATCGATTCTCCGATATTTTCGCGTTCAAAGCCTTAATTTGGAAAACTTGATACCATGTTCATTCTTCCTGCTGAAATAAGACATCCTCCGTATAATTAATCTTCGGGTAGGCGTTGAAGTTTCAATAATAACCTATTGAAAATGCTGGCAGTTTCACCCTCAAAATAAACAACGAGAAAGAATATGAATTGATCAAATCATTCGGTTACAAGAGCACAATTTTATGATGAGTTTGCTGCTGAAATTAATAGTTTATGCTTGAGTTAATTAGTGCGATAGAATCTGGATAAGGGCGCGAAAATTACGTGGTAGTTTAAAAGGGAAACGGATGCAATGATGTTGAATTTTATGGTAATTATTCCATGTATGTTTCGGATGTGTATAATTGTTCTACTTTCCGCATCTTGAATCTAGTAGTGTTCTCTAAGGTCGTCTTCATTCTTATTTTCTCTTCGATTATGATGTGAAATATTATTCTGATGGTGGATCTCATCGGGAGTTGTATCAACAAAAATGTGTCGCACATGGAATACTGGTCGTAGCAGTTTCGGGTGCTGATTTTCAGCGATTCGACTCTAGCTTTTCAATATCGATAAAATGAAATCAATTTGAGCTATTCCGAACACGTTTCAAATAGGGGGTGAGTGGAAATATATATTTGCTAGGGTGGAAATGGTATCAACATTTTATGTTTACATAAGCTTCTCGCCATGAGTTGGAGGTTTTTCTATCGACTTCCCAAAGCCTGATATGAACTCCTTCGCCACGTTTGCACGAAGTATGTTGATGGCTAGGTGTGACAAATATTTTATATTCACTACTGATATTTTCACAGTTCACATTTTCAGGTATGCCTTGGTAAGTTTTGAGATTGAGGGTTGAATACTATTTTTTTAATTTCGACTATTAAATTTATAGATAACCATTCGAGACGTATTTTTGGGAAATTTTCAACTGACTTGCCCATGGAAGAGAAAACATTTTGGACAAGAAATGGGGAATATGGAAATTCACCAATTTAAATTCTCCGATGAATGAAGAAAAGGTCTTCGATGGAAGATCCAAAGCAGGGATTATCCTGTATGTTAGGTATGTATCTGGAACCAAACTTGAAGTTTTCGTAGCATACATATAGAAGATAATAATTTTTCTAGCCTTTAAGTCCCCGCATCACAAGTTCTGATCCTCAACTTCTCAGTTGATATTTCCAGCATAGCAGCGAACACGATAAGTACTAGAAGACTAAATGTGATATGAGAAGTAATCCGTTAAGCTTCTCGTAATGGATGTCATAATCTTCATCTCAAGCCCTCACGTAGGCACATACTTCCCCTGATTAATTTGTCTAAGAATTCCTTGGGCAACTGCTCTCTTCCTTTCGGCTCTTATGAATATTCATAGCCTGGAGAGATAGGGATGGATACCTTTCTATGAATTTCCGGATACTACAACCTCTGATTTTGAGTGATACTCGATGGACAAACATACTAATGTTTGTCCATCGTATACCCCGGAGTATGAACGTCAACACGTGTACATTATACACTCAAATTAGTTATTGTTATTGGATTTCCACACATCCTTGAGTCATTACAGACTATGTATTTATTTAGTGAATGCCAATTGTGCGTAGGAAACACATAGACCCCCTGTGTATGTTATCAAAATATTCTCCGAATTCCATCTGTAATATACCTAATTTGAAGTGCGAGTTGAACATTTTCTTTTTCTACACCAATCACACAAAATATTCTTAGTTTTCAATTTTCATCATAATTTTATTATAGCATCTATTGGGCTGATATTATTGAAAGCTCAGAGAAGGATATTTCAAGTTACATTCATGAATAAGAATATTTTGTTCGCTTTATCCTCAATTTTCAATTCGTCTTTTTTAAGGGTACAGGTGTTATCGGAAATAATAATCCGAAAAAGGAAATGTTAATTATATGTCGACCAATATCCCTGTGACACTCAACTTTTATCTCGTAATTCACGTTATTTACGATCCTCCGAAGTCCGACGACATGACAGAAAAATATTTATTCTGCTCTTGGGACAACAAGATGGTGGTTTCGAAATCAGGATTCCTTCACTGAATACGCCAATTACGTCCGGCAATATCGAATAAAATATTACAATGGACCATCATCAAAGAGAGGGAAGCCTACAAAGAATTGATGTTTTCCTATACCTACTAATCCTAGAGCACGTTCGGGATCCCATGAGAGTTCAGAAAGTTGGTTTGAAGGCAGCAGTGAGCAGGGAAAATACAGATAATATGATTAGGGGGGTATGTATGTTCCGGAACATACTACCTATATATCTTCTCGTTTTTTCGGAAAGTTTCTATACGATGCACACGTGGAATCTTTTGAGATCGGCTCTATAATCAATTTTTCATTTGCAATTCCGTTTATTTTTATTTGAAATTAGGAAATTTCACTCCTAAATGGTTTAGCCAACTCTTATGAATTTTTGTTTGTTGATTTGGGTGAGGCCCCTGGTGGTTTGACTTTTTTTTTAAATGCTCTGCCATCTTGAAAAGGCGATTTTTTGTGAAATCATTTATTCTTATGAGTCATACCTTCTGTCAAAAACATACTCACCTTTGAAAATGCCCAGTATAGTCTTCCCTTTCCGTCTATTATAATTCAATCTGCATTCCACAACTTCATTCATTCAAACCATGGCAACGAAATCCAAAGCAGTATCTGCTTGCAACAGGGGATGGAAAAGTCACTATTAGAGAGGTGAGGGGTTGTTTTTAGGGGGTTGTTGGGAGAGCGCTGTGGTAGTAGCGATAGCACGACGTTTTATTCAGTCGTAGGGGTTGACTGGTGGGGGCGGGGTGTGGGTCCAGAGTCCCCTGGCTCCCACAGCAGCCCCAGATCTTTTCTAAAGGCGAAATAACTTGGCATCTTCGATCCTTACATCTCCCGCATAATTAGTTTTCGAGTTGAATAGAAAACCTACGTGAAATTTCCATATCGCAACCATCAAATGCGGAAATCGGATATTGCCCTACATAGTTTCGATGATAGTGCTTACGTATAACTACACCAAAGAGTATCAGATACTCTTTGACTACACTATACAAATAAGGTTTACTCAAGATGTAATTAATGTGTTCTTTCGGGGACACTCCAAAATCTCTACCTGACCATTTATAAAATCATAAGTGATAAGATCAGCAGAGTTGCTTTTCATCTAACAACAAAGCTTCTAGCTCTTCTTTGAGAAAATTCACACAAATCTCGTGTGTTACAGTTTTCTCAGTTCACATGTACCTACGTCAGCCTCTGTGACGTATAGTCCAGCGATCTGAGGGGTGGTTGGTAGCTTATGGATCTTATTATTATCATTTATTCATTCTGGATTCTGGAAGGAAGTGGAATATTTCGATCATTTTGGTGTAAAAATTTCACCCCCATTGTATTTTTTTCGAGGACAGCTCAATTATTGAATACAAATTGTAGATATGTAGCAACGACATACATAACTTGGTTCACAAACTCATCCGAGTCTTGCTCGTTGGACATTCCTTCGCCCGTTTTTCCGAAATGTAATGTATTTTTGGTTTTTTACCCCATGAAGAAACAACAGCATTTGATCGTTTATATTGTTATATGAAAGTATTGGAATGTTCTCTTCTTCAATTTCTTCGAATAGGTTGATCAAAGATATATAGTCTATAATCTTTGAGGTTGTCTTTCCTAAAAAATGTCATCTGCTATTCGATTCGATTACGAAGATCGCTGGGTCTGCTCTATCCCTAGTCCGAACTCAGTTTACTCGGCTCATGCTATGCGGGACGGGACGGGACTTGATAGTGGGGTGGCCATAGGGGTGGATGGAAGGAGGGAGAGGGTGACTCAGGAGGGGGTTGGGTTGCAATCTGCGCCCCGGGCAGTGGGTGCCGCATCGTTGGGTGGGTCAGTCGCTTTAGACAACTTGCATGTATCGTTTCACGTTCTAAGTTATGGGTGCCGCGTGCATCATCTTCAAGGGTAGCAACCCCATATTTCCTGCAATTACAAACCAGGTAGGTATACTCTCTGATACACGTTCTAACAATGCTTTGGCCTGCCTCTTTCTGGCATACTACCCCGAGTCAGAGTGTTGAAGACGTCATCTGCGCATTGAATTGTCGACGCATACAGAGTGCAGTGTAGTCAGATCGAAATGTCACTGCACGATACTGGGAGTTCTTATATTGACACAATTCAATATGCCGAAAAAAAAATTCGCGTTACACGAAATGGTTCTCATTTCAAGGATCTTATTTGCCCACATTTTCTTGTTTTCCTCTTTCGATTTTCTTCCCACGTATCTTTCTTGATTATTTCATGTGGGTTCGTTTCGTCACAAGGCGGGCCTTTTATTGGTTCACATTAGTTTCACTCGACTAATCGATTGCTTTCAAATGGCTTGGACTTACAAGCACGAAAGCTGCATGCCATATCTACTGATAACATGAACAGTATCCTGGAAACCGACTCGTTTCACATACGATGATTTCCTGCGAAATGTTAGGTTAGGCATTATTTGAATCAATTTTTCGCATAATACACTCAATTTTGCCTCAAAGAAGCTATCCTCTAAATCGAATAACTGAGTATTTTGATTTTTTCAGACTTTTCTAATATAATCATAAGGGGACCACCCTCGTCATGGAGGTGGCGATGTCCCTTCCAGGCTCAGCCATAGACTGCTATGAAGACATGTTCAAAGAAATAACCAGAAAACTCTATGGGGAAGATGGACTACCGGAACTGAACGTGAACGATCGCTTGTCTAGCTGTATTCCAGACCGCACAAATCAGACGAACGAATTCGACGTGGATAGTCACCTTCTTAAAAGCGATGATCATTTGACCGCTCTAGGATTAGCGGCTCTGATGCAGAACGGCTTTCCTGCTAACGGAATCCTGAATGCTCCATTCAGCCATCCACAGCATAAGGTAGAGGATATATGGACGGCCAGCGAAGAAGTACTTCCATGGACCCAATCGAAAGTGGCCACTTACAATCCACTTCAAAAAACGTTTCGTTGTATGGAGTGCGATTGTGCAGGAAATCTGAATAAAGTTGTTGAGCATTGGCTGGGCACTCATTCAAACATCAGGGCATTCAGATGCCCCCAGTGTCCATACGAAAGTGCTTGGGCCAAATGTGTCAGGATGCACCTTGGAAGACAGCACAATTTGGAACTGGACGAATCGAGAGCTTCCGATATAATTTTAGAAAATAATCCTGTTTTACAAGAAATCACCAAGTATCTGCAAAGACTCAAAGTAAAACTGGACACAGTATTCATACCAAAAACAAATTCACAGGAAGATTATCAGCAGAGTATTAGGCAACAGAACATGGATAATTCGAGTCAAAATAATAAGAGATACAATTGTACATATTGTCCTTACGCAACAGATAGAAGAGATCTTTTCACACGACACGAGAATATACACAGAGAAGAGAAACCTTTTCAATGCTACGTATGCCAAAAACAGTTCAACCGAGCTGATCATGTCAAGAAACATTTTTTGAGAATGCATAGAGAACACCCATACGATTTGAATAGAATCAGAAGACACCCACCCAAAAACGCATCTGGTATGTCCTATTATCAAAAATATAACTCGGGCATAGCTAACCCTACACCTGACGCTACATCCAGTTCTTCGTTATCTATTCCAAGTGGCCTACAGGGTTTAAATAGACAAGTGGTGCCACAGCTACCAAGGATACCTCCACCGAAAACCCCAATTACGAAAAGCCTGCTTCCATCTAAGTGTTCTGGTAAAAAACGGGGAGAGAAAAGATTCAGTTGCTGTTATTGTTCCTGGTCAGGAGTCGACAACTGGTGCCTGAAAAGACACATGAATACGCATTTGAAACCTTTTGTATGCGTTTTGTGTGATTATAAGGCCGCTAGGTCCGAAAGATTGACCACCCATGTCCTCAAAGTTCATAATAAAAGGGCCTGTGGTAAATGTAGTTTCCTGGCTGATGAACCATCTCAACTGATTGTGCATCAGCAAGAACATCAGTGAGTATGAGCTAGTTTCTGAAATTTGATTTCATCATTATTGAAATACGTATATCGTTTAAAATAACTTTTTCTTTCAGTCCACTGGAACATAAAAATAGAACTGTATCAAATCCATCTGTTTTGAGGTCCAGTATGTTCAACGAAAACAACTCCTCTTCACCATGCAGGTGAGGTATCACACACTGATAGACGTATTTGCAAATTTATTTTATAGTTTTACTATTCTGTCTGGGTCCATTCATCGATATTCCTCAGGTATAAATTTGTTACCAAATCAATTCTTATCTGTTGATCGAAATGTGTTCTGCAATTATTGTCTAAGTATCATTGGAAGCTTTCTAAAACTTGAACTTTCTGCTGATCCTATAGCAAAAGCACTGTTATTTATAACTTAATATTTTGTATTTATTCAATCGAATTTCTGATCTTGGAAAAACATGAACAATCTAAAGAGTAATATTGATTTCCTTTGAAATTTTCAGTTTTTTTTTAATGGTTTAGATTTCAATAAAAGAATGAGAAGAAATCCGTCGTCCATGCCTTATCTATGGTATATGATTTTATTTTTATTAGTCACTTTATTCACCTAAAAATGTGGTATTGGACAATAAGACATTTCTCGAACCCGGCTCCACCTTTTTATACATTCTGCCCTATGGATCTGAAGGAAAGATTTTTAATGAAGTTTCCAATTTCAATTTGAGTTAAGCTTACACGTGCCAAGAATACTTGTAGTTTTCAATTTAGATAGGCTGAAAGCTATTCCGTATTGTGTAATGCAGAACAAACAAACCTTCATTGTTTAAGTCTTTCATTAAATAGGATCATGAATGCTAACCTTGGAATGACATTGAAATCGTTGCATTCAATTTCTCGGTAAAATGCGAATACGAAATTGAAAAGCAGTAAGTCAGAACAGATTAATGTTCCTTCCAATTAGAAATGGCTCTATAAGAATTTCAAGAAGGGGAAGACCGAATGGGAAAAATATATTTTATACCTTATGTCTGACCTTTATGACGATTGGTCCAACGTATAATTCAGTTATAGTCTTCCATCTTATACCGCATGTGTCTTGGCGAATTGAAATTTTGTTTTTTCAGTGAAAATGTGGTCACATCCAGAATTTCCAGCCAACAGACCAAGACTAAAGCTTCCTTGTCGAAACAGCACGGTGCAGCACGTTTGTTCAGCTATATGGAAGCCAGCGACGGGTCGGAAACAGAAATGGATACGAGACCCAACGCAATGGAGAGGATTAACATTTCCCATAGGATCCAATCGGATTTTCCTGAAGCGGGAGATGTGAGCGAAATCAGGGCGGAAGAAGAACCAGACGAAACTGAACTTCCTCTATTTATTTGCCCTTCTTGCGGTTGTGAATTCGAAGATGACACGTCCTTGGACACTCATCAGTACACACATCGCATTGCTACATCTCCCGCTAAAAATGGAGCTAAAGAGAATGTTGATCCTTCGCCAATTTATAGATGTCACATGTGTGATTCTACATTTGAGTGCCAATCCCATATAATCAGTCATATGTCGCAGCATTCTACCCTCAATTCTCACTGTATTGTCAAACACGAGGCGCGACCAAGGAGACGGAAGCAGGTGAAGCCACAGAAGGTGACCATACCGTATTGGGACTCTTCCGAAGTTGATATTCTTCGTCATTTGAACGGTAAATTGAGATCGTGGCGGAGCACGCCTTCAACTACCAATATCAAACTAGCTGATAAATATTTAGCTCAGCTGATAACCAAGCGTGGTATCACCTGTTTTATTTGTCCGAGAAACAAAATTACCAGGTACCACACCAGATCGTCAGCAGCGCTCCACTTTCTGTGGCGTCATAGTCTACCGAAATTCCAGTGTGAACATTGCGATGCCAAGTTTCGACACAGGTACCAAGTCATCCTACATGGAGGTAGAGTGCATATTAAGGAACCAACTACAAACCACCAATTATCTCTCTCCACTAATGTACCTACTCAAGTACCACATGAACTGAACTCAGTTCCAAAGTTGGGCGAACTTGGCATGGCTTTTTTCGACCATTCACTGATGCAGTCTACGAACTCACTAAACCATTTACACATCATTATACCCACCTTTCCACCAAACTAATGAACGTATTGAATATAAATATGAGATTTTACATAGGTACAACTGAAAGTGACCTTGAAATTTTTCCAAATTCGATGTGGTAAAATTATATTTTCCTTAAATATGTAGTAATTGTGCAATATATTTACCCAATTGTTTTTAACTTGTAGTTATTTATGTTTTTTTATAGCAAAAGTTGTTTTTTGATTACATACGTGAATTTTATTTTCCAAGAATTCTGATCTCGATTCTTTATATAATGTTCACATTTGATTGGCAATGTTAAACTTAATTCAACCCATGGTTACCCTTTGTTTGTTATGTGCGAGCTTTGTTATTTTTTCATCATGTGATTTAATGTAAGTATGAAGGCTATTGAGGAAAAGACAATTTTTTCTAGTGACGGTGTGTTTTTTCCAATCCATACCATACCACAATTTTCTAATCCTATGCGCATTAATATTTGTTTTTTTAATTCTTTTAGGGACATGATCTCAAATCTTTAATGGAACCTATCTAACTCTAAATTGTCCTTACTGCTGATCGATGGTATAGTTGATTTCCCAGTGACTGAATCTTAAAAAAAAAAATAATACGAGAATATTAATATACCATACCCGTATAGCTGTAAGCTAGTGATCAGAGAGAGGTTGTCTCTGCTAGTGATACAGGGCCTCTTATACAGATATCACTTTGTGATGGTTTTTCTGAACAGATAATTCATATTGAATAGGATTCAGAGACAAAACTAGCTTGTTTCAATGGAAGAAGAGAATAAAAAACTGTTGCGTCGTAATAAGCCATAATTTATTATGATAATGAACATAAACACATTTTCACCTGCGAAAGGATAATTTTTTTTTTCTGATAAAATTCAACAAAATCATAATGGTATACAGAGCTTATTACTTTCCTTTCACAAGAAACTAACACTTGCAGTTTTTTGCTAATATTCAAACATCATCTACTATTTTCGTCACTTCTAAACATTTATTCTATATTGATCTAGATTTCTTATATTTCAGGATTTTTATTTATCTCTTTCTAAAAACAGAATAATGACGTTGAATTCTATCTCGGCATGGAGTATGAGAGCGGAGAAGAAGGAAGATCTCAAAAAATGGAAAAGGTTAGTTACAACTAACTAGATTAAATTGAATGATTTTCACTAGAATAGGTTTTTAAACCACAAATCATAGCGAAAATCGTATAATTTAATTTCTAGATTAATTATGACTTTTCATCAAATAGGTATCGGCCACATCAATGTTTAGTTGATTATGATTTTTTCATATTTGTACGATGCATATGCAAAACGTATATATGATGAAATGTTTTTCATCTGAGCATGTCGTTAAGTATCTAAGTCGCCACATTACAAAAAATAGATATGAAGAAGGGGTAAAAGCATCCACAGTTCTTTAATATTATTTTTCTCACTTTATAGGTATGTAACGGAAAGGGTCTAAAAGTTGAACTGCCAAAATCTCAAAGAAATCGCGAATCCTGTTCGGCACCCTTGAATTTGTAACTAATTTTGCACAAAATACGAAGTTCATAAATATTGCATTCCATAGAAGTCATGTGTGGGTCATATTTCACAAAAATTAATGTTTTCAAGTCGTGAATTGCAGCAGATGTCTAATCTACGATCTTCTATTGAGTGAGTTCCGAATTTGTCCACAATCTTCATTTCAGAATATGTCAATGTTGTCCTTATATTGCCTATTCCAGTATCCCCCATTATATATCCAGTCCTCTTGTTTTGTATAGGGATTGATTTCGTATCTGAACCACCTGAAAAATACAAAAATATCAGATATATCAGTATCTGAAAAAATAGGATGGTTTGAATTAAAAAAAAATTCATGAAAATCATAAAACATTATACCTACTAATATTTTTCTATTAACTTGGTGATAATTTTTGATTTATTTTCTTATCACTAGAAACGAGACCACGGATTAACTAAACTAAAAAGTTTCAAACAGAAGTGTCGAATTTAGTTTCCTATAGAGTATATACGAAAATGTTTTTTTCATTGTTTTGCTATTGATATTTTACCCTGGAGTCCATTCGTTTCCTTTTTTGTTCTTCCTATGTTTATTGGCGCTTCTTTGTTTTTCTTCAAGCCTCGTCTTCTCTATTGCTGCACCATCAATATCACCTTGTTCCAGTTTTCTTATGTCTGGTCTAAGACGTGAATCAGAAGGGCATAAATATTTATCCATTCCTTGTTCAATTTCATTCAACGACATGGCGAACTCTGTGAATTGATAATACTACAAAAAACCTAATCCATATATCCAGAACATCGAGCACGTTTTCGTTTGCCTATTTGAAATTGTTATGATTGATTAGATGAGAGGTTCTCCAAAATAATAAATTGATATTGTTCATTTGAAATGTTAAGTATGCACTTCAAGTAAGCTGACGAAAACGTATTTTGAACTTACATCTCCACTCTGAAGAGGTCTAGGCTTAACCTGCCAAATCATTGTAGAGTTTGGAATATCCAAAGAATAGGAGGATTCACTTTTAGGTACTTCACTGGGATCGGTAAGGTTCGAATCTTCAACGCTCTGTAAATTATCACTTTTTATTGAATATTCTGGAAAAAAATTGTTTTTAATGTTTACCTCCTGGAGAGAAATAGATTTGAATGGACTAACTTTCAGGCTATTGAGCTTTTGAAGGACCTTCTTTGAAGTTTGACATGGGGAATTGCTTGGACTCTTACACTTCTGGTCATCCCTTTTGGACTTATTTGAATTTTCTTTCATATATTCCTCATAATTTGAGTATCCTGTGCATTTGATGAATTCTGTCCATTTGCCATAGATGAAATATAATTTGTGTTTGCTAAACAACAATATGAGAAATCTCTATTTTCAACTGGAATTTACCCTTTTCGAACATAAAATGATGTAACACTCAAGTGTTTAAGTTTCTCCAAAATTTATCGTTATTCAATGACTATTGTTTTACCATGGCTACCAAGCATTTATTAAATTTATTAAGTTATATTATGGCGAAAGGGTAAAGAAAAAAACAGTGTAAATACACTTGGGTGTTTCAAAAACTTTCAAATTTCCATCCAGGAACCAAAATAACGAAAAAAAATTACTCACTCTTCATCACAAATATATCCTTCTACACGATGAAGGTCCTTGTTGTTTGATCCTGCCGACTTAAATGTCAGGTGTGCTCTGTGTCCTGTTGTATGATTAATTATTTCCATTTCACCACACTGCTCCATCCATAGTTTTCCAACGATGATGTTATGCACATAGCACTGTACATTGCTCCAAGTATATGCTTCGTTGAACCTGAAAATTGACGATTCTAACAAAAAATAAAAAAAAAACTATAGAATCGACCTCGAATCTATCAGTTAGGTACACCCCTCCCAAACTAGAGCTCTTCGCCACACAAACTGTGGTACATGCGATTTTCGAGATAACTCTGATATTGCAACCTAACACATTTTTGGAAATTCCATCATTTGAAAAACTACTTGAGCTAGATTCATGCGATAGAAAGTAAAGTGTGCGGTATTAACACTTTCGGAAAAATGATTTTTCCAAAATTATCTCTACTCTCTTCTTGTAATGCCTAAAGTTCATACCCGTATGGGGACTAAAAAGTAGATAACCTCGAATAAATCCTTATCTAGTTTGCTCTTACTTAGGAAACTCGACAGTAACTATTCCCTTTGGTTGAATTTCCACACTTTTACCCCAATATTTCAACTTTGGATGGATCGAACCATGGAAAATCCAGTCATCCTCGTGTTCAGCGTGAAAAGCCGAAATTGGGGGATGGTGGCTAACTTGCTCACAAATAATTCTGAACTCGTCTCTTTCCAGCTCGTAAGTTTCTCCAAGCAGAGGATTGAAGGGTTTTCCTAACCTTTCCCAATTGGACGCTAGAGCGCTCACAGCAAATCCAATAACATACTGCATTCTGGATATTGGATCTGGCTGTTGAGAAGCAAGTCTGAGGAGATGTGCATACTCCATATATTCAGTCAGTCTTTGAAGGAAACTCAATGGTTCATTGAAGACTACAGGCATCGTGATTTTGCTCAGTTCCTTACCTATGCAATTTTTCAATACTGACCATATGTTGTAGTCATGAGGGTACATAGGAACTGGTAACACTTGTCTAAAATATAAATATTATGATATGGTTATGTGAAAACTCAAAAAAGGTATCAATTTGTTCTATTCTCGTCCAGGTGGAGTTGTGTTGCTATGATGAGGTCAAATAAGACTGAATACCCATCATAGTCAGCATGCACTCTTCCTCGACTGAATGGTCTTAGGGTCATATACATCTCTTGATATTTAAATCGATGAATGTTATGTATCTGAATTAATAACATTCACGTTTATTATTCACCGGAAAGGATTTTTTCAAATTCAAGTCATTTATACTTTTGAAAACATGTTATTTTATTCATCCATATTATTTATAAAATCCATCATTTCTTAATATTAGGGCTGTTGGAATAATTGATATAAATAGCTGATGAATCGAAGAAAAATGAAGAACTTGTTTTATCATCAACCATCGCAATTCACGAAGTTCAAACAAACATGAAGCACGAATATAGGTCAATTTTATTTGTGAGCGGAACTTGACATTGACCTGATTTCTTATTCGTAACTAATATTAGTGGAATATCTTCAGCATCCGAATAACGAATAGTCTTACCTATATTCCTTCTTTCCTTTATCCATTCTGAAGAACACGGAATTTCTCTTTCCTCTTCACAGAACATTCGACACAATTATTTCTTAATGCGCTCTCAAAAACTTTCGATATTGAAAAATCAGCACAATGCTGAAGCATAAACACTTTATGCGATGCAATTCTTGAGAGTCGATTTGCTTTCAGCAATCATTTGAGCAGGGTTGTTTCAGAAATCAGAGGCTCGTTAAAAAACACATTGTCAATTCAGGATAATAAGGTTTGGGGTAGCTCCCAGAATCGATGAACACACCCGTGTCCTGCTGAACAAGGATATCCTAACTTACCCTGAGCGCCAGCGGCGCATGATCCATCTCAAAGGATTAAAGGATATTTTGGGGAAACATGTTCATCGATTTTCCACTGTTCTTCTTGTAATCCATAGTGATTTCAACCACCTACATGCAGAAATGAATTGGAAGTATATCGTATTTTGCTCTCGATGTTCTCCATCCAAGCTAACTCTTAGTTGGACTTTCTGTGCATTGTTTTTTGTATTTTCATCAGATTATTGAACTTAAAAAATATATATCATTCTAACTTGTTGCTTCTGGGACAATAAAATCCTCTGTCCTATGAAGCACGTTTTGAAACAATTCGATGATCGTCTCACTAATGAAATAAGAGAAAATTTTAAGAAAAAAAAGACTTAAAATTATTCAACTTGCAACATTCCGAACCGATATCGAAATAAATAGTCTAGTATTAACAGTTCAAGGATTATGATTTTTCACGCAACGAATTTATTGATAGGGGCCGAAAACCAGAAGAACCACTGTTAAATTATTTGATTTTACATCAAAATTCATCGGGTTATCGAATATGATAGTTTCTAAAAAAAGTCCTGCATGGATAGTGGACGTCGGATGCACGGATTCTTCTATAATTTTTCTCAAATCTATATTTTTCATTTTCGATTCCAAATGTTGGATCATTTCAACTCAGATTTTTCATTCCTTGAATGAAGATTTCATGTACTCTTGAGGAGAAGCGCTATCTGAGCTGGGGTTTCACAAAAGGTGTTTTGAACGTTCAATTTGTAGTGCATCAATCAGCTTTCCCTTGTCATTTCTAGAATAATAATGAAACACTTTGGCTCCCTGTTTGGAAGGAATACTATCAGTGTGTTTATCCTTTATTCTTCAATTGACCCAACTGCTTGTCTGATTCAATCAGATAAACCGTCTTTTAATTGATGTTCCAAGAAGTCTAACTAACCATTTCATACTCTCAAACATAAAGCCCATTTAGTCATGAGAACCCAAAGAAAGATAAACTGAAATATAAATTTATCACAATTTCCGTAAACAAGAGTCTGACTGACGATAAAGCGTCAGTTTCAAAATAGACTAAATACGTAGCCGGACGGGCGTAGCAAGATTTGCAAAGATGTGCGGCAGATGCGAAGATAGCAAAGACATCATTTCGAAAAATGATAATTGGTCTACTAAAAGGACTTTCGCATTGATAGTAGTTTTTTCTGTGACACTTTCTTCACTAGGTATTAGTTGTTTTGCTCTACTGAGTGTTCAAAATTTATCTCACGATTTGGATTCTCTCAAAATTGTGCTCAGAAGAAGTCGTCTCGAACTAGCAAAGCAGCAAGGATACGGATTTAACGATGTGGTGAGTTTTAAAAATGTCTATATTAAATAGTATTTAGTGAAAATAATTTTTGAATAGAAATCTCAATGAATTTTGTTAATCTACCCTATTTTCTATTCAGTTTTTGAATTTTTCTCCATATTTTCCATCAATCAATACAGAATACAGTAAATGATTACAATTAAGTATATTATATTATTTTGATGAAAACTTCGAATTGAAACTTCATTCTAGATTAAATCCTAACCTTTGGCATAATTATCATAACGTATTCAAGTGAATATCGATCTAAGTCTTGCATGATTGAGCGCCGATTTTTTATTTTTTGCCTGCCACAATACTCCAACAACACTCATTTCAAAAAGTTGTACATTTTCGAATAAACGGAAATTTTGTGTAAGTAGGACCACAATGTAACAGCTTTCGGTGGGCACATTTAATTCTTTTATAGTTGAACTTTGTTCAACTATAAAAGAGCCCTCTTAAGACTTCCAGCTAGTTACTGGCTAATTGACTGTTAGAGTTAATGATATTTAATTGCTTTCAATTTTGGTTGATAGAGTAAGTGTTTTCTTGAATAAAACTGGAAAAATGCAGATGACATATATTCTTTGAGATTTTTTCGTTCATTTCGATTCTACTGGAACTTGAATGAACTTCATTTTTTCAACTTCCAGTTCTTCCAGATGTATAATTTTTATGTCATAAAAGATGCAGAGTTTTTCTGAGCAGTGTGTTCGATCGATAAAGCTGGATTTATTTATCTTCATTTTCGTTATAATAGCAAGCTGATCTATCTGTTGGGCCTATCTACGAAACACCAGTGGATGTGAAAAGTACAACCATACGAAAAATTCGAAGATTGAAAAGGAGTATTGATTCAGAAAAGATCGATGGACTGGTTGATTATAATATCCCTCGTGAAGCCAGATCTGCAACTAATTTGCAGACTTCCACGTGAGTATAGCTGACATGGATAGAAAAAATTTAATCAAATGCATATAATAATATGCACCTTCATCTCTCGTGTTCAATGAATGAGTTGAAACGATTGAAAAAACAGCTCCTTGCACCTATAATAAAAATAGAATATAACGGGAATCTACACAGAAAATTTGGAAGTAGTAGCATTAATTTCAGAATTGTCGAGCGATACGAAACAGCTGTTTGAAGAGCTCATTTTTAAGCTCAGTCTGACTTCATAACATTGCAGATCGATTGAGAATGTGGAGCTAATCTCGAATATTGGGAATGCCCAGGAAATTGACGACGATTATGAAAGGGATTCCCATCCAAGGGAAGATATCGAAAAGTTCATTCCAGAGGAAAACAAGACTATCGAAAGTAATGACAAACGTCCTTTATCCACGTGAGTTAATTTTTATTTTACGTTTTATCGGTATTTCGATGCCTTTATTTGGGGGATCACTTATTCAGGTTTGCATAATTCCAGTTTACCTCAGAATCCTTATATACCCAGAATTATCGAAGATATACAGAGTCAAAAGAACCACCACATCAAGAAAAAAGCTGTAAATTTTGATGAGGAGGATGTCGAGTCTTTCACTCAAGAGTATCAAGTACCACATAACGTTTACAGGCACAGGCAAAGAGGAAGGAACAGTAATCAGTTGGAAATCATAGACGAATTCTCTCCACAAGCTGGAAGGTTGAAATCTTTAAAAGCTTTCCATCTTAACGGCGATACTTCTAGGTATATGCTTGGTGTTCATACGAACTACAAAGGTATGTGCTTCTTTATATGAAAACTTTATTGAAAACTGTCCCAGGATCATTAAACCATTCGAAGTGTAAGCTAACTGATCATTTTCTTCAGGTAATGGTCATTTACGTCATGCACAAAAAATGTTCGTTGATTGGAAAGTAAGCGACTGGGTGGAAACAATCAGTGCCACTCATAGTTTCCACTTGAAAAACGGAGTGGTCACAGTGAAAGAATCTGGTTTATATTTCATTTACGCACAGGTTCGTTGAATATAAATATGGGAAATTGTCTTATTGTAAGTATCGTTCATTTCAGATTTATTATTTAGACGAGCACGACTCGAATGGATACATAGTTCACAGAAATTCTGAAAACATTTTTCAATGTAAAGTAACGGCGCCTTCTTTCGAGAGGTTATTGAAGGGAAACACCTGTTACACTGGAGGAGTAGTATTCCTTGAGGCGAACGATAAAATTTCAATCGATGATATATCTGATGGAAGATACACCCTGTTTGTACCTGGATACTCGTTCTTCGGAATGATCAAATTAGGGGACATCAATGGAAAATGATGCGGAAAACTCTGGCTTCATTTATTAATATGTCATTTGTGTTCCAGCTGATTAAATATTTCATGTCTCAACTTATAGCGTGCGACAGATACTTCCAAATAAACTTCAGTATTGTTGATATCTCGAGAATAAAAACTATTCCGGAGGTGTGAACAATAAAACAGCGTTGTGAATAGGTTTTCCACTAAATAAATATGTATCTAATTATTGCTCCTAATTAATCATACTCAATTTCATCGAATCCTCTCGGCTAATTATTTCAAATAATAATCTCAAGATTTCCAGAGTTTTGAAAGACATATGTCGTAATTTGTCTGTCTAAGGTAAATTGATGATGGTAAATAATTACGGAAAATGAATCATGTAGGTATAGATGTGTTCCAGCATAATGCTAACAAATGACCTAGATGAGAAATATAAATTTCAATGTCCACATCGATATTTTTTATTATCGACAAGCGTGCATCTAAAACATGTAAACAAGTCTACATTGATTTATTGTAGGGACGGAATTTCACCCCTTAACACCGCCTACGCAGTTTTGGGATCTGCCAATCTCTTTCATCTTGATGTAAAACCGTTAATACTGAAAAATATTAATTATGGAGAGGGTTCGAAAAGATCCGGAATCTCTGGAATTTTTCGATTCGCCAGACCGACTATTGTGGGGTATATTGACCGAAAAGAAGACGGGAATGCGCATGTGCTCTGCTATCAGCTCCTCTACTCCTATATTAGGGAGCTTCATTCATCAGAAATCCACATTATAAATCAGATATAATATAAACTTGATTGAAATTTCTGTTGTCTTGAAGGGTAAGTCGCATTAGATGTGATGCATGATACATGGTGATTGCTACAAAAATCTTTGGATGGCCAATTTTCTAAGAGCTAGCTGGAAAATATCACATATTTAACCGATTTCCATCAGGAACCGAAAAAAAAACGTGTATTTTTTATTAAAACTGACAATAGTTTCATTTGACATAATCCGAAATTCCACTTTTCATTCATTTTCAATTAATTTCGAAAGTGTTGAAAAAAGCATCCCATAATTTATGAGTAAAGCTGCACCATAGGTTTCCACATTTCCAACATGTGCATATTTTGAATCCAATAAGAGAGGTCAGTCAGTTTGACCTTTTGTATTCTTGATGGACTGATTGAATTCTTACATCTTGACACTCCTTTGTTTATCATGTTGGTAATACAAGCTTTATCACACTATTTTCTTAAAATCTAGAAAGATTTTCAATCGCATCAATAGGTACGATATCCAATAATTACTTGCTGATGAAATCAGGACCGAATCAAGAATTTTGGAATAATTGTGTCACCACCGGCGCTGATTCATTGTATTTTGATATGGCGGATACTTGATGAAAATCCATAATTAAACTAGAAATTGAATTACATTATTTCTACTAGGATGAGTTATTTAACCATGAATAACTCATCCTAGTGAAAAATATCTAATTTAGTTTCTATAGTTTGATTAATTATTATCTGTTGTGAGATTCAATGCCCGACATCAATATGCATCATTGAAAAATTCATTAAATGAATCCTCTTGATTTTAATATTAGGTGTACCTACTGATCGATCATTGAGCATTATAATAGAAACTTCCTCAAAAAGGTGGAATGGTAAGAAGCATAATCAACAATTGTTCAGCGAAATGTCAAAAGATGCGTGATGCGTGTAATAACACTTAGACCTTTGAATTCCTTCCAGTCCATCCACACCGGAGCATGGAGATAAGTGTTCTCTATGCGTTGTGGATTTTCTTTGGGATATATGGAGTGATTGCTCAAGGAGATTCCTTGAGAAGTGCCCTGAACGCAGTCGACAGGAGACAGCGCTATTTCTACGATAACCCGATAATCTATCCACATGAAAATTCTGCGGAACTGAGTTATTTGCCAGATTCAGAGTCTATTGGAGGTAATCGATAATAATGTTTTCGTCTTGTTCACAAACAACCCACAAATCCTTCCCATAACACCTCCCCAAAATATCAACATATTGACATTCTCATTCACGATTATTGCAGGAAATGATCTGCTCGACTATTTCTCCGAAGATGATAACGAGGTTGGCAAGCAGATATCTTCTTCGTTCAGAGAAAGACAGGGTGATCGCGAAAAACAACTCGAAGAACTTTCTCAACGTGTACTTTCCAACTTAGAAGGGGATGATTCTTTCGAGAATTCCATTTACCGTATGCAAGATCCATGGAGGAAGTACAGAAATGATTATTACGCCAGAAATGATAGAATACACAACAGGAAGAGACAATTTTACCCAGAATTCGGTTACGACAGTATAGGACTGAGGAAACGAGATAAATACGCTCCTTCAGAATATACAAGCGAGTACAATGATCCCTACAATATGAATAATGAAGATTACCCAAGTGAATATATGGATACTTTCGGTTACGCCAAGAGAGCGGCTGCTTTAGGTGATTACGGAAATCGTTACGAAAATATTCGTCCGAACTATTGGTCCAACGTCAGACATATCCCTGTTACAAAACGGAGTAGCGAGTATCCTAAGAGCACGAAAAACAAAAAGCAACAGTCAACCGGAAAAACAGATCCCAAGGTCGAAAAAGATTTGAGCAGTGTCTTCGCAGGACCGGATAAGAAAAAAACTCAAAAATATCCGAAAAAAACTGATGAGGTCAAGAAAGAGCAGAAAGTGCCTGATGATAAATCGAAAACTAACGATTCAAAAGCAAAATCTGAAACGCAGAATAATACCAAGAAAACCACCGAGGAGATTGCAAGCGAAAAACCTATACAAATTTCAAAGAAATCTATTGACTGGTCCGACTATTTCGGCTTGGATCGACGCAAGAAGAACAAAGATTTCGACAAGGAATGGGTCATGGATAGATACCACAAAGCCATCGCTGCTTCGAAAAAGAATGCTGAATATCCCCTTCAAATGTTCCGTGACCACGACGGCATCAAGACACCCAAGAGGGGAAAGAACGAATATGATGATCTCAAACTGGAAAATATGGATCGCAAATTGAAAAGTATCGAAGACGAAATCGTTGATGACGCTTTAAAGTACACCGGAGCAAACGAAGGGGTCACAGATCCTAAGGACATCGCAGAAGTGGAAGATGGAATCATTTCTAGATTGGCCAAGGCATACAGTATCGAAAAAATGAGAAGGGCCTTAGGCGAATATAAGATGCTCGTCGATAAGGAACGTGAGAAATTAAGGAGGCAAGAAGAAGAAGACGTGGAAGATGAGACATTTTCCGAGGAGAAACGAGTTTCAGTACCCAGGAAACAGGCTGTAGATCCTAATAAGGATGACAAGGTGGAAGATAATCATATCAAATGCGCGCAAGGTAATGCTGACTGTGATGAGGAAAATTACAAAACTCCGATAGAGGTCATCCAGCAGATGAACTATGAAATGGGTGAGTTATTCTTCCGCAGTATAGTTTTTATAATTCCGAAAATGCATAATTTATGAGGCTAAATTCGATCTTTCCAGGAGGCTGCCCAAAAATCCAGCGCGATTGTAGACAAGTTTCAGCTCTGCTTGGACAATATGCTAAGGTGTTCGAAGAAGCTTGCAACCTCCATCAAATGTGTCTTCTTTGTGTAAGTAGCACCTTCACCATCATTATGCTTTATGCATAGAGAATTCATCTGTTCATGTTCGGTTTCGTGTTACAGGGAAATAACAATTGGTATCCAGCAACCAGACAATGTAATATCCTTTATCTTAGCAAGGTTTACGATATGTGCGAGGGCAAATCGGAATGTCAGAAGGAGATGCAAAAATCCGTACGCTACTTGATGAATATCAATAGGAATATTCGCGATAATCCCTCTGGAAACTGCAATCTTGTATGTCCCGATGGTCCAGATGGCGCATAAAACCAAACAAAGAACCCTGGCTGTCATTGTGTTGGGTGCTGACGATCGCACAGAACATTGAAGATTTTCGAGAGATGATAAATAAAATTTCCTGTCATGTCGTTTTGTTTTCAGCGTCAATACCAAATTTTGAACATTTCAATTAATTTCCGATCCACAGCAAAACGTTATACAATTGTTTCGGATGGTCTTGTGGTCTTCAGCACAAGCATAGCAAGATGATTTTGATGACTAGTTTCCTCAAGCATACTCACACGATGTATTGAATGTTTTAAAATAGTAAATGTTACTTCAGGAAGTAAAATCCAGAAGTTTGTTGTTAACTTATTCATGTTTGGATTTCATCGAGAATATCTGATGACTGTCTCAACTGAAAAGTACTGAGCATAAACCTAGATGTCTATCAGTAATTTAACGTCAAATACGTATATTTCTGAATAGCAAGTGTCTTTTCGAACTTTCGAATTTTTGACACGATTCCGTCATTTGTATTCGATACAAGGAATTTTTTGAAATGTTGTACCTTTATGAAAAATGTATAAAAATTAAATCTCACAAAGACCGTTAGAACACAAAAGCAAGTGTTATTCCCCAAGAATTGTTCAACAACGCCCAACATCGTGTTATACTCATGGGAGTTTGGAGAATGGAAGTGATACGCAACAACGTATTCTCCTTCAAGGCAATTGACAATAAATTGGGCACAGGCGTCATCTTGAAGTTCGTATATTGACATCAACGTTTCTTCAGTTGAATATCCAAACTCCTGGACTGGATGTACTTGTATCTCCTCTCTGACGGATGTTTCGAATACATTGTACTGACTATCTCAATATATTTTAATTATTGTATATATTGTTTCACTTTTCATCTTAACGATCTTCTCCAGATGATTACAGAAATTATAGTAAGACCCAAATATTGTAACCCCAATAATTGGTAGCTATAGAACTCATCGATTTACATTCACCATCATCGATTAATTTCAGGTAGAACTGTTAATGTGAATACCAAAAACCAAATTCGAAAATGAACATTCGGGGTACAAACTGGAAATAATGATACAATGTTTTGTGTTAATCGTACTCAGTATAGGAGAAGGGATTTCTTCGCAGTTTGCCATTACTCAAACACTTCTCTGGAGAATCGTCTATCGATTCAGTTACTAACCTTTCGAAAAGCAGATGAATAAAATTGATATTTCTCTTATCCACAGATCAATATCTTTACTTCTATTATGAACATTTATCTTGTAAGATAAGATAATTGATCGATGAAACTGCCAATTGTTATGGGAAAGGCTAACGTTCATGCCTATTATTTTGGTCATTTCTGATATTTTCATTCAAGTACCTGAATATGCAGCCGTCTGAAGGTGAGTTTTGTTAAATATTTTAACACCAGGATCTGTCCATTTTGATCTTTCAGAAATAGACATGTCTACTTTTTGGAATTCGAATAATGAATCCCCTATTGCTCAACAACCATCACCTGATAGGGAAGAGGAAAGTAAGTGTATCGTTTATATTTTTTATATAATGTGAAGAATATTTTTTGTTTGAAGGACGAACCAGGCTTATGCTTCCAATTTCCACAATTGACTGGCAATCTACCAATTCTACCCACTTCCTAGCTTTATCAGGCCTCGATTTTATGAATAATGTGGAGAGCTTAATTATTCAACAAAGTGTAGAGTTATTGGAAGGTACGTGAAAAAATATTACATCATGACATAAAAAAAGCTGAACTTGAAACTATTCTTTCAACTTTGAATTAATGGTTGTTTTTTCTCCAAAATTAAAGTTGACGTACATAATATCGCTATAGTAGGTAATAAATGTTAAAAAATGATCGACGAGTGAGTTATGGAATTCTTAAGACTTAATTTTTGCACTTGAACGTACTGTTCCAGGTTTAGTGTTGTTTCGGAAATGGAGTGAAGAGGTGTAAAAGGCAATTTATGTCTTCCCAGTCCAACTAAAAAACCGTTATCTGTTCAAATCAATCAGATCATTTAGTAACTAACCAATGTTTCTCGTATTATATATCTATTCTTTCTTATATTTTTAGAGATCTGATCCGGCGGTTTTGCTTTCCATATAAAGAAATGAAATACGTAGAAACTCAATTACATGATTTTTTATTGTCATTCTACCACTACACATGTTTCGCTACCACTTTTATGATCTCTAGGTACATGATAATATATAATTATCATTCATTTATATCTATCAGGTTATTTGCATAAGTTGATTTGAAGATAATTGTCAAGAACGAATCGCCCTAAGCATTTCATCAAGATATTTGAATACTCAAAAAAATATTTCGTCCGGTTGCTCAGATATTAAAAGTAGCAGGACGTGAAACATTGAATAAAAAATGTTATTCTTCATTCAAAGCCGTAAAATGACTTCAGATTTCAGATATATCGCTTCGAAGCGGAACCGATATACATATATTTTATCAACATAGGACACACAGTATAGTTGGTGGCCACAGATAGCCTGTGAAGAAGGCTGTGATCACAGATTACAAAGTTTGTAGCACCTCTTTGGTAGCACCAAAGAGGAACCTCTTTGGTAGCACAGACTTAATATTTATTTGATGTTCTGTGATTATTATTGAGTCTATGGTATGACATGATACTGTAAAATTGGTAAACACTGTTGTGAAATGATTAAATATTAGTGAAATTCTTTAGAGAAATCTGAGCGAATTAGCTCACTTTTAAAGAACGATATCAAAATGGTAAGTGAGTGCCTGAAATACCCTGGAGAAATTTATATTAGGTCCCTAACCTAATATTGTCTTTTTTTAGGATGTATTCTTGATGGTTCGTCGAAAAAAATTGACAATATTCATCGATGCAAAAGACATAACAACCGTGTTTGAACTGAAAAAAATTATTGAGGGTAAATGATTGTGAAATCTCATTTTTGAATTTTGTTTATCGTTGTGTATTGTAGGGATACTCAAAGTTCCGCCAAAAAATCAGAGACTTCACAGTAGGGATAGTAGCATAATGGAAGATGAAAAGCAGTTACAGGATTATGGTCTAACATCACATACTGCGAAGGTTCAAAATCCTGCTACAGTCGGACTAACTGTACGGTGAGTTCCAATATGGGTAGTTAGTGATGTAATTAGTTCCTCCCCAAATGGCATTTGTGTAAAATCATTCATTCAAACTTTGGAAGAGGAGGAAGATTTTGTCTAATGGATATTCATATACAATCTCAAGGTATTAGATGCATCATACATTAGGTTAGTTGAGTATCAAAATGCCTAACCGTTTATAGCTGTATTTTCTTAGAAGAAGTACATACTTTTTTTCTAGCTCGATAGATAGAGAGGTGTAAGCGAATATCTTCCTGCTGTTCCCTACTTTTTTAAGACCATTATACTTAAATCAAGTTAAATATTAGAATGTTATACAACAAAATTTTCTTTTTAAGTAATCTATAATCAAATTATGCATAATTCAGTGATAAGGTCAACAAAGTTGACAATTTGTTTGAGATTTGGTGCAGCTTCACAGGCTAGTGCTCTAAAGTCGCCGAAGTTGACTCAGATTTTGCAGGTGGAGTTGTTTTTTCTTTGGACTAGGCAGTGCTTGGGGAAATAGGATCCCTGTTACTTCTCCTTCTATGGCGTACCTTCCTCTATGTGCCATTCTCAGTTATTGAAATACAATATTTCGAATTAGATGGTACACATTGAATGTATTATGCATATCCAAGTTATTGTTGGCTTTGAATATTTTTGCTTCATTTTCATGATCCAAAGTTCATGAGCATATTGGAGTTTTATATTATGAATACCCCTGACCCTCTTTAATCAATGCAGTAGATATGAAAGTTGCTATCAATAATATATGAACACAGTATTTGTTCCAGGGATGAAAATGGTGAATTTGAACCATTAGAATTAACCCCATATTCAGCACCTCCAGATCTTCCAGATGTTATGAAATCACAAGAAATCAATGGTCAAGAACAATCACCCTAAACTAGTCATATCAGATTTGTCACTTTACATTTCAAGCTTATTCGGTTTATGTTGCAAATCCAAGTAAGCAACTCATTTATTTTTGCTGAGAGTATGTACTACAACTAATTGGATATATTTTTTATCCTATATTAATAAAGAACTGTCATGGATTCAATCCAAAATACGACAAAATCTACATTTATTGTGAATTTTTATTTTCAGTTGCTGTTAATATAATTGTAATATATTTATTTCTGTTTGTTCTATTATGATCTGTTCATACCCTTCTTATCCCTTTCCTATTTGGGGACCGAAAATCATCAGGCATCTGTATATGGAAACCTTACAAGGAAATATCAATTTCTTTTTGGTGTTCACATAACTTCTGCCATTGTCATATTTCTTTCATGATTTAATGAACTATATATATATATATATTTTTTTTTTTTGACATATTTTAGATCAGCAAATTTCGTATCCACACGTCGTCATTTATTTATGTTTCAGTTGTTTCAGATATGTCTTCTGAAAATAGATACACCATCAAAGTTCCCAGAGGTGAAACAATCTATTATGCTACAGAATCGTCAACTTCGTGCGAAAGAAACTTTTTCGGTTCTAGTAGAGCCTTCAAAATGGAGCTGCATGATGCAACCCAACAGTTGGCTCTAACCTTCAAAAGGAACTTGGCATGTGGTACTTGCTGCACATGTTGGGTTCATCTGCAACTTATTGAGGTTTATAATGGAAATGGTCAATACTTAGGATGTACAGAACAGAAGGCTCATTGTACCAAGCCTTATTTTTCAGTAAAGGATAAATTCAACAACACTGTTTATCGGATACTTGGGCCGACTAAAATACTCTGTTGCAATCCTGAATATCTCAATTATCAGGTGAGAAATAACAAATATCCTCATCACGATAGGGGAAATGAGTGAATTTTTTATAATTTATTATCGTTCTTCAGCTCAAACGACCACAAGCGGTAACATTTTATAAGTAGTGGTTGTATGAAAAAAAAATGAAATCAGGGACCACTTGAAAACTCCTCCATTCAGATCTGAAGAAGACCTAATAAAAGGCCGAAACATTGTGAAGGAGTAGTTTCATGTGCTTAAGTTCCTGAGATTGTTATTACCACTGATATTGTTCCTTATGTTATTTTATGATTAAGGTTTGGAATGCTTAGGTAGATTCATTGGTCAACATAGTAAATTGCTGTTGAATTTATTTCAGAAAACAAAACAAAATTCAATTTATTCTGTTTTAAATTTCCTCCAGATTTTTTGTGATAATGGATCAACTCAAGTGGGAAGTATTGTTCACCAATGGGATGCTATGCAAGTGTCTTACAATACGATTTTGCAATTTCCTAATAGGAGACTGAATAATGACTTGAAAGCTTCTCTCCTTGGTGCTGCATTTCTAATGGTAATATTGACATGGTGAAAACTGAATTTTGTACTAACAATACGAATTTGTTTGGCAGGAATATATGTACTTCCAAAGACGTAGGCAATTCTTCAAATGTATCTGCTGAGTATACACAAATTCAAAGGAAAGGCCTTGGAAGTATATCATCTGTGATTTTGTTTTGAAGGAGTGAATTACTAATCTAGTTAATCAATAAAATTTTGTATATCTCACCTACTTCATGTATATTTCTAGCGCAACTAACTAATTATGTTAAATTCTTTGTTATGTAATAACAAAGAATTTAACATAATTGCAACTTTAGGTCTTATTTGCAATTCTGAGATTAACGTTTACGTATGCGGAAAATGACTGTACGCTCGATTGGATTTTTTCTGATATACACTACGTATCGCTGTTTTCATCAAAATCCGTTCAGGAGGAATTCAGATGAAATTCATTTGTGTTCTCATTTAACTCTTCATTACATGCCAAGCTTTCAAGAACTTTCTCGGGGCAACTACAATATTATATCTATATAATTATAGGATATTTTCGCTGATTAATTTCAACTTATATTATGAAGTCATAGATATATATTGTAACTATGTATGACTATTTATATTTAATGGGCATTTGGCATAGTTACAATTTATATCTATGACTCTTAAGGTAGCCAAATAAAATATAGCTATGATGTAGTGTACTCCTTGCTAAGCTTTCGAACCTTGTCAGGTTCATCCTCGGGGAAAAATAAAGTAGAGTACACAGTCCTCGAGATGTCACCGCAAGTCCAAATTCGGAACCCCCTAACGGAGAAGGAAATCCAACTTCAACAATCAGTTGAATATTTAAGCATTACTGATTTCAATAGCTTCAGTTTGGAGATATTGAAATTACGTTTCTTCCAAAAATATAATAAATTTTCAATCCTGCTAGACCATTCGATCGCTCTAGCGGGTTCGTGCATCACTTGATATGGAATGAATTACTTTCAATGAATCGTAAAAATATATTTATTCATTTATAGGAAGGAATCGACATTTTACTCATACATTTATTTAATTACTTACAAATTACACCAGTAGAAGATTTTGGAATGTACTTGCAGTTTTTTACTTCACTGCTATATTTTATTGCAGTGTATAAAATTTCAACTACCGAACCAGATAAACTAGTCGAATTAGGCACTATGTAAAAGGCAAATTTATTGGTTAAAGAAGGAAATTTCACAGCCAAACAGACAGAAATACATTGAATGGTATGTAAAGAAAAAAAATATATCTTTTTAATACAGGTAGTATCAATCTTGATGCTCTTGCATGTACTGAGATTTTTTTTTCAAAAAGATGTTATATTTGGCATTTAGAACAACTGAAAAATAAGATTGAAGTTTCAGATAGTAACAAAAATAGTTTTCACACATCTTTTATCAAAATTTCTGGCTATGGCGTATTTGCTTTCACAGAAGTCACAACGAATATTTTCGTAACATTGACACACTAAAAAAGCACCCTGTATCTGAGAGATACTAAGCAGAAAACAAGTTGTTCAACAATACATACGGGGTCTGTCGGTTAGGTTTACTATAAATCAAAAAGATGAATCTTTACACTCTTCAATTTATCTTGAAGAAAATTAGAAATTCGGCACTTACAGAACGAAATATATCCAAATACACTTTCCAACCGAATAGTTCATTGATTTTATTGCGCGAAAATTAAAATCTGCAAAATTTTAGGTATTGTGCTATAATGATAATAAGATCATGATTTAGCTCGAAAGTTCAACTATTTAGGGGAGAGATCATTGAAATATATTTGAAAGAAATAACTACTGTTTCAGTATATATATACAGCGAGGCGCGTATTTACAAAATTGGGGTAAATTAAAAATATTTGCTATGTACAATTAAAAATAATTCGCCTTTGAAAACAAAGGACATAAAATATAAAGACTGACAACACCTATCTCATTGAATGAAATATATAATTTACTTTGAATATGAAAATTACGAAAATACACAATAGATCCTCTGCAACAAGTCTCAAACATGGTTATCATTCTGTATTTTGAGTTTGGAGGGAAGGAATATTATTCAATTATAATAGTGATCATTTTTTAAGGCGTTTATAGATCACGAGTCATTCAAATGACGTCCGAATAAAACTCAATTCAATTTTCCCATTTAGCCACACAGGTAAAAAAATTTTTCGATAGTTTCAAATGTAAGTTTTTTTTATCTTTTGTAAAGTTCCATCGTTAGCTATATTGAGATCCTTGCTTATGTCCAGATTATCCTTCTTTAAGGGGGGAGATGGACTGCGAACATTCAACACCAAATTCACAGTTTTGTTCGGACGTGGGGGTAAAAAATTCTGATTTCCACTCAATCTGAAAAAAATATATGTAATCGTAAAATTATTCGTAGCGTTATACTCAAAATAGACTTCAACTTGCGATGTTGCTTTCTCACGGCATGGGTAGTGGGTGATGAAGACAATGGGAAAGCACTGAACGAAACCGGGAGTTTTTGCGCTCTTACTCAAATGTATAATTAGACCTTTTACCCATCCAAGTAATGAAATCGCTTCAAGAAAAAAATATTTTGCTCATATTCCAAAAAATACGGGTCCAATCAAGTTAAAGATCGGGTAATTGGCCGTAGAATAATTTTTTGAACCCATCCTGTACGTTCGAAGTTCCTAGCTCCTTCTTTTAGAAAATAATAATATTGTTTACCACCGGACGGACAGAATTGATCAAAATTCGATAAAATTGGTATCACTCTCGTTCCAACAAACAAAAAACAATTATTACCTTTCTAAATGGTTGTGCTGCTCGAAAAACGGCGGATCATGGTAAGCACCTGTTGAACGAAATCGCCTTGAGAAGAAAAATCCAGATATAAAGCCAACGATCAGAGCTCCTATGCAGGCTCCAACTATAATGAGATGGAGGGTTTGTGTTTCGCCAGCGATTCTTTGTTTGACCGCACATCCCTCGATATCATTCGTACAATCTGGAATTTCTTCATCTTCTTCACTACTTCTGACAGATGGGTAAAGATCCCGATCTTTGTCCGTGTTGGTTGGTATCTCAGCCTTCTGGACTGGTTTACGGGACTGGATTTTCTCTGGAAATAAGATATTGATATTGAAATATTTTGGTAACGCGATGAAAATTCGTATTCAAGTGGTTCTTTGTCTCGTTAACATTTTATCTTTTACAAATTCCAAATATATGGTTGTTCCATTCTCAACTGAGAATCTATAACTGCGTTAAACCAAATGTTATATTTCACCTGTAGGAAGGGTGGTCCAACTGCATTTGGCTTTGTCTCCTTGTCTCACATCCTGTATTAAATACCTTCTTAATGTAACTTTACTAATGGGTACACATGCTTTCTGTTTGGCATCCCACCCACAATGTGGATCTTGAAGATCAACACATTCACTGAAAAAACATATATAATGTGTATGTGATCAATGCCATGATTTTCCTTTATTATTTTTATTATTTCATCAATTTCTTACCTGCATGTGTGTACATTTGTGCACTGGCTCAAATCAACTAATCTTACTTCATCCCTACTGACTACTATAATTTTTCCACCTTCAGGTGTGAGTTTGATCTGTTTAATGGATATCCCATGGGGCATAACATTATTCTCTGAAATGACAACAGCTTTTGCACCTTCTTCATTTGGGATATTGACAATTTTCAGCACCCTTCCATCGTCTGCAAATATCCAAAAGAATGAAATATGTTTAAAAATACTTCATGCTGAGCTGAACTTACCAGTTCCAACGTATAGCAGATCAAATGCTTCATTATCACTTGTTCGAATTTGAGGGTCTACAGTGGTCACAGTAAATCTATATTGAAGGCTGACTCTTATCAAAATTGGTTTGCCGAAATAAGCTGGTACTGCTTCTTCCATCATAGAATGTGTTTTGATAAAATTCACATTTCTTTCAGGTAATGATCTGCTATCTGGAACACATTCTCCAGGTCTTGGCTTAGGCACCATGTTGTTCGAAAGTGGAAGCCAGTTTGAGTTTAGGCTTTCCTGATGTTTGAAGCTTCCCTGAAAAATATCGAAAATTTGTTCTCTTTCTGTTTCATCTATTTGGAAATTTTAATTGGAGAATACATAAAGACGTTTCTCATCCAGAGTCCAAATTTATTTTTATCCCTGGAAAATTTTAATCTCACCATAAAAAGCGGGGAAAGCACTTGAGTGAAGTAACTAGAGCGGTCAGCCCCAGGTACTGAACTTGCTTTGACGTATAGGATATGTTAAAAAAAATATATATAATTTATAACATAATATCTGATCTTGTCCAAGGTTTAATTTCAAGATCATTACTTATTTTTTTCCGACGTTTTAATTTACCTGGAATGCGCTTATTATATCATCCATGTTATATACACATATTGCAGATCCTCCTATGGCGTTATTTGGTGTTGTAAGTGTACCATAAATAATATTTTTCGTACCACCAGATCCATAGGTACCATTTATAATTTCACTAGTCGACTCTGGAAAATTTCGTGAATGATGCACAAAAAGGATATGGAAAATTTGTATATGATAATTTACATCAGTGAATTTTGAATAGAATGCTTACGTATTTCGTCGAAATAGAAAGGGTATTCCCCCGGTACAGAACAATTCAGTCGAGCCTTTAGGAATGATGTCCATCTATCTGTCATCTGATGCGGTCCTCCTTGGTCATTTTTACAAACTCTTGCTACCCTCGAATAAATTATCTAGAATTTCAAATGATCCTCAATAGAAAGCGCTTTAAAGCGAAGCACACAAAATTTTTTACCTTGCCACAGTTCATATACTCAACAGCAGTTTCTCTGTAGAAAAAATAAATATGTTCTCCATAAGGTACTGAGCTAACAAAATGTGGAGCTGGAAGATGAAAGCAATGAATGAAAATTTGTTTTTTTTAAGAAATCATATACATACCATTCAATTGTTTGAGATCAAGCTGTTCAGTACGTTGGGGATCTCTATATATGATCGGGTCACCTCCGGAAAAGTCAGCTACTGTGGCTGAGTATAGCTGGTTATCGCTGTACACCGTCGTACTGTTGTGATCTGGATTGTAGGGACATATACCAATTCCTTCGAATTCATTTTCCATCTCGAAACGTCCGTTCAACTGGAAATGAAATAATATTGCTTCAATGAAATTGTAACAAAGCGCTCAAGTGCGAATTAAACTCGCTTGAATAGAGTTTCAGTTCTATTATATGCATATGTATAGCATTGTAAAAGTCTGAGGAAGACCCCATATTCTATTTTTCTTTAATATTCGAGAAAATTTTGCGAAGATTCAGGTGAAGTACCTACATATTCTCCGTATACATATATGATCTTCTAAATACAATTCAGATAAAATACAAGTTTATATCTCATAACGAGTTTTTCACTAGATGTCATACATTTAGTTGTTGGCCTAATCATGAATAAGAGATAAAACCAAAAAGATTCTTACAAGTGCGCGGCTTAATAGAGATGCAAAATTCACCTTGAACGACATAAATCTACTTACCGTTTCGATATATTTTCTGCATCGTGGTTTGTAAGAATTGGTGCCACATATAACCAGTTTGCCGGGCTCTGGACGGTACAGTATCCTAATATAGTTTTGGCAATCATCTTCTGTTTTTCCTTTCAATATGCACAGTTGATTATGGGCTTCCGAAGAGGGCCATTCAATCCTGGACTGGACTCTCTCATTGAAATCAATAATACTAAGATTGAATACCTTGTTTCTTCCTCCCAGCAAAATGGAGTGTTCATCTTGAGCCAAGACGACGAACTGGTCTGGATGTGTTAAATTACCGGTAAACCTTCAAAAATATTTGTGTAAAGTTATTCGTTTGGTCTGAATTTTTATATTTCAAAAACCACACCAATTTTTAGGATTATGAAAGAAAATGAGGAACTATTCTAGGTAATATTTGAATAACTTTTACTCACTTAATACTTGAACTAGATATTTGTTTCAGGTTATTCAATATCTTCGATCCACTATCTGGAAGCCATGCCTGACACGAATTGGTCAAAAAATGAAGCCATATCAAAAACTGGACGAAAAATAAGTAGTCATGATGAAGTTTCCAGAGCACCGTCATGTTGAGAGCGTGTGTTTTTTCAACACGCCTCTACTACGTCCTCATATTCATCTTGGAAATAGTCTGAAATAAAAATTACATTTTGATATTTATGTATGTCAGAGTTTACAATTTTGAAAATAATAAAAATTCAAGTATTATTTGGGACCCATTTCTCATTACAGAATATGCAAAAATTTATAAATCTCGATAGAACGACATTTTTTTCTACTGATTGCTTTTCAAGTGCGATAAAAACTGACATAATTCGGAAGATATATCAACTAAAGTTTGAATAAGGATTATTCAATTTATATAGCAACCCCTATTAGTTGGTATATAGATTGCACGTATTGAATAATGAAATTAATAATTAATTAGAGGAAAGTGTGAAGCCTAACGAACTCATATCTAGGTTGATCGCTTTTCTCGAACAATTTGTCATCTGATCGTAAGGAACATAAAAAAAATAAATTTCACGATGAGCACTAGATAGTAGATAACCTATTGATATAAATACGATGAAATTTTTCTAATTGATGTTCTCTTTACAGATATACCTATGATGGTTGCTGTTGGATCAAGAGGAAACTTGGTTTCACGTATGTAATTTCCATAATAAATACAATTAAACGTCCAAGCATATTGTGCAATTCATGAAATATAGGATGCAGATCTTGAATACTTCTGCAGCCCACATACAAAACGTAATATATTACAAGATAATTTTTATCTATTTCACCGACAATTCCTATCCCACGACACGGTTATGACAATAGATTCAAATGAAATGTGGACTGATTTTGCACTGATTTTTCCCTTGAGAAAGTTTGCACTAAATTCATCCATCCTAATCCTTATTCAACACTCGACGCCTCCTGCTTCAAATAACGTGGGAAATATACTTAGTTGCTTGATATGCAGTTCGTTCACTTAACAGTGAACAATGGGGAAGTTTAACATGGAAAAGGGCTTAATTACAATTCATTGTGTTCGTCTTGGATGCAATTATGCTTAGAAAATATGAACTCTCACATGAACTATTTTTTTTCCTTTCTGCATCTATACAGGGTGAGCCTTTGACTTGTCATATATTTCAACAGAAGATTCCACAGGCCAAAAGAAACCCTTTTTTCGTTTACCATTTTTTCGTATTCGGCTCGGTATTCGATAAAATTGTTCGCGAGATATAACTCAAATTTGTTTTTGTTCAGCCCACATATTTCAGTTTCTTCATTATGACCAACACATATCATAAAAAATAGCTACCAGAAATTCGAACAACCTGAACGCTCAGTAATGAATATATGACCATTGTGGAAAATAAAAGTATTCTTCATTTTTCTTGTATGATGCATAGTTTTCGAGTAATTTGATATTCAACAATGAAAACATCTCTGAAATTTGACCATTTGGCTACCTTGGCTGAATGCAACTCTGTTTAAAAGACTCTTGTTTATTTAGCTTCTTATCCTGGAGGGAGTTCTTTTTTTCCAGAGGTGACATAGCTCCTTATGGAAATTTAAAAGGCTCTTTTAAATTTTTTATTTTTGTCCAAGCCGAATCGAGAAAAAAAATTAGGGACAAAGTTTTTTTTTCTTTCGACCTCAAGAATCTACTTGTATATATGTACAATTCAAAGACTCTCCCTGTATATGCCGTGCAGTTGTTAAGCCTTATGTGAAGCAACGTTCAAAGTGTTGGTACACATTCGAAAAGTGCAATAAAAATAAAAAATCCAACTCAATTAGAAACTGATAACCAACATATGTATTCACTCGTCCATCATGCAAAAACGTTAACATTATACAGAGTGTGGCCTCAACACAACCAATCCATCAATAATGGAACTTAGTTTGTATTCTTTAATAAGTTCGTTAACTCGGGTTTATTTTCGTAGGCACTTCAATCAAGCATTTCTCAGCTAAATGAAAACCGAAGGTATTTTCGATTCGTGTGTTTCCAAGTCAGCTTTCCTTGTTTATTTTATATGCGTATGAAAGGAGGTACTTTCATTTTTGTACCGTTGCATTAATTTGGCTGAGCTGTTAATTGAACCCAGGGGTGTGACGTGTAATGCTCGAATACATTATACATGACCGGAGCATGAACGTTATGCTCCATTGTTTTTGTTACTGTGTCGAAAAATAAGTACGTCCGTAGACGCCGTTGGAATATCTCTAACATTGACAGTTAATTATATATGATTCTCATTCTAATGAAGTATCTATTCAAATTCGATTGGTTACTAATCTGCGACACTAACCATCAAGGCGAAAAAAATGTAACGGCATTTCGAAACATCTTTATTAATAAATAATTATTGTATCCAATATACGTGAATATGATCAACGTAATTGTGCCCCAAGGATAAAATAGCCGTGTATATTGTTCGAATAACCTCCCTTTAATCACGTCCATCTAGTATCATTTTGCGTTACGAACAAACTGTTATTCGGTTATAGGTATTTCACGATCTCCATCGTAATGAAGAGGAATGCTCCAAAATTGCTTTGCTTTATTGAAATACACTTAGATATTGCCTCGTTGGTTTTTCATTGATTCAAATAACTATAATTTGAAGCCGTTAAATGAGAAGTTGCTTCCGTTGATTCGCAATGATAGAATACCAATTTGAAGAAATTCGCCATATTTGTTTTCAATCAACCGGCAACAATAAGTGAAAAATGATGACCATGCCAAGTTTAACGTGGGCGACAATGAACACATTAAAAGTTACATTGTTAGGATTGATATAAAAAATACATTACGAACTAAAGACGTTAAGAACTGATTTTGCATTGTATAATAACTGGTAATGGAAAGTTGATCCACTGCGACGACGAAATGAGGATACAATAATTGGGATCAACTGGCCATGCAGAGATCGACAAGTCATAAAAATCTTAATTTGTTGGGATCAAATTATTCCAGTCGTGGATAGCCTCAATGCTTCTCATACGGTATTCGAATGATGGCCAAAATATTGGTAATGGAAAATATTCCAGAATTTAAGCTGGACATCGAGAAAGATGTAAAATTAAGAGATCGCGAAGCGTAATCTTTGATTCGAGGTTATAAATATTCCTCGCTGCCGTTTTGTGAGGCAATTATCGTACCAACTATTAGTTATCACACGCAGATTGAATCTGACAGTATATTCCGTGTAAATGATAAAAAACTTGAATGAATTCCGAAAAGGATAATTAATTCTGCCTCCAAGGTTTTCACCTGGTCGTTGTTTTTTCATGCTAAACGTTTTATTCGAGCGCTCAATTTTTATTCAAGGAAAACTCGGCATTTATGTTTCACAATAGAGCTGAACGAGCTTTCATAACAAATTCCCGGCTCGTTATGATAATGAAAAGCCAAAGACACTGACGAAGCCATACTGTCTAGAGCGGTTGTTTTCACTAGTCTGATACAAGTTATGTATGTGTTTTTGTCCTTGGATCGATCGAATTTATTATTTTTAATTTCAGAGGAGATTATCACTGAAACAAAATGAATGCGAACACATATAGAACTCCGTACCAATTCACCGTTATATTGTCTAGGAATACGCTGAAAATTTCGAAGAAAGTTCCATTTTTCCAACATGAAAATTGAAAGAGAAACCATATATTGATAAAGAGACGACAAAAATTAAGAGTTCATTTTTAAAGTAAATTGCAAAACCGCGTATCCGTCCGAGTTATTTTTTTAGTACCCATTTGTTCACTGTAACTGATTTTTTTTGGCCTTGTTCTTCAATTTCTAATTTTATTAATCCATTTGAGAAAGTCGAATTATCTCTCAATAGTAATAAATTTCCCTTATTTCTTGTTGATGATGTAACGTTGCAGTTTGCTTTGAATTATTCCTTGCTGATGCTGTTTGCGTAGGGATTTTAAACTAAATATCATAGAACAACAAAACTGACATACATTCCGATGTCACAGCCATTTATATAGACCCTGTATCTTATATTTTTAGTGCAGTGAATATCTCCGAAAACGCAACTTTACATCATCAGAAGCTGATTTAAAATAATGATGTTGAGAGAATTGTTTCCTATTCATTTCATCATCCTCTTCTCATCTCACGGATAACTGTTGTAATTTTTCTGATAAGTTGAAACGGTAACGGTCCGATTAGATGTTGACCTGAATGCAATTCGAGTTCTTTTCTTTCAGTCCATCTCTCAGAAGTCCGGTACTATAGCATTTTTTGCCTTCATCCTCGACTAGCGGTTGAGTTAAGTGGTCAATCAAATCTTAGCTTAGGAAACGACCGTACCACAGTGATTTAGATATTTATGAGACATCTTTCAGCGGCGAAATCACTTTTTTCTTCTAGAATTACCTAATTGTCCACTCTAAATTGAAGATAAGAGTTGAAAATTGTGGGCAACATTATAAATGATTGTATATCTTCCTCTCTCTTTCTCTTAATGGACGTTACTCATTGAAGTTGTAGTTGTTCTGCCATTTGACCGGTTAGGAAGTGAGTTCAAGGTGTAGTTAAAGAGTTAATTCAGTTAATAATAATTCGCAACACTTGAATCAACGTAGAATTGTCTAAGGCCTAAAGCTTTACCTGATAAAGAACAGCATTTTTGTAATCTCTAAAGTTATCAGTTGCCAAAAAAGTCGATTTTAAATTTTTAATTCAATTTGCTCAAGTATAAGTTTCCGTTGTTTCATATATGTTTTCAATTTTTCTCCAGTTTGTATCGGAACAATGATTATTATCGGTGGAATTTGCATAGTTCTTGGTTTCGTTGGTCGTCAATTGTTTCCCATGATGAATCATAATGAGATAATTTTATCTCCCAAACATATCGAACGAAATAACCCCTTCCAATCCAGAAAAAAGTTGTATCAATGTATATCTAAACATCAAGCAAATAATATTTGGTTCGAATCCGGGTGCAATTAACTGAAGATTTCCGTTCTTCGAAAATACGTACATCTATTCAGATAAGATTAAATTCTGCTCTATAATTTTACCTGATAGCCGTGACAAATATGCGCCAAAACAATTATCGAGAATGTGATACCTATTTTGTTCATATCTTTAAGTATTTTGTATGATTTATATTCATCAGAAGGATCAGTGGGAGTCATCGGAATCGGTTATTATGAATAAATACATCGTCTCAATTGTTTACGAATAATCAGCAGGGCATCATTACGCAGTTTCAACCTGTTCACGTATCCTGTATATCCATAATATGTACTTCCTTTTCATCATATTTACCGAATAGCATTTCCGTTGATCAATAGGATGCTTGCTAGGCAAAATTATTTCTAATAATAGTGTGGTACAAAAATATTATATGCATTCAGACAATTATAGCGAGCACTTTGCACTTATTCGAAAATAAATTTATCGATTCCTCACGCTCATAACTAGTGTTACAGTTCTAGCCATTTCCTTCCATCTCTAGTTTGAATTTGATGTAAAAATCTTAGTTATACACGCATGCAAGAAATTACATTCAGTTCTAGCTCATTATTTCCAATAATAATCTTTTGGATTTGAACACGGAAAGTTTTTCATCTATTTTGGTTAGAAATAAATGAGTCCGAAGATTTAGGAACCTTTGTGTGAAATTCGTTTATTCGATAAATAGAGACACTCAACCATGTCTGCAGAAAAACATTTCTCCAGTTTCATTTTGACGAATTCTACATCCACCAACGCATAGGTTGGTTGATAGACCATCTGATTCATGATTTTTTTTTACTCAAGTCTCACTGGCACGAGTCTGAAAGCTTTCGATCATCACTTCACGAACAATTCCCAGTATGCTGAATCATAATTATCTCCCCTTCAATACTGTTTTATTCAATTATCAAATTACATATTTTGTTTTATTAAATGCACTGCTCAGCGACTATACAGTCTGCGAGATAATTTTTGTCACGTGCTATGTTGAAACAATCAAATGTCAGGAGCACCTTTTAGAATCGAAATGAATGTCGTTATCGACGTATGTTTTATTCAAATTCGATTTCGTCTTTGTCAGAGAGATACATGCCCGTAATAATTGTTATACTTACTATGGGTTCGACATTGAACGAATGTGGATGTAGATTTGCCTTTTATTCAAATGACGATATAAGTCGTCTCCAAACACGTGTTATACAGTGAATATATTGTCGCTAACTTCATAATACATTCATCAAGGTGGGTGTTTTGTATTTATAGTTATGTCTTCTTTGAACAGGTGAATTTGTAATTCGCAGATACCACTCTTACACGCTGTAGGATTACTGATTCGACTCATTTCGTAGGACGTGTTCCACACAGTATATTCCCTAAATCTTCGGAACATTGTAATAGGAAGTAAATAAACTTTTGACTTATGTCTTCGTAAAAATAAAAAACATAGCCATGGGCAATATTGAATTCTGTATCTCAAACGTTATGGACAATGAACACACAATAGTTAAAATAAAGGTGATAAACTTTGCAACAAGTCAATCATCGGTAATGTTGAAATTTACATTGTTCGTTATACAATATTTGATTTCATACGGTTTACTTCTTTGTTTTGGCCGGATAAAAGTGGCAATAACAAGTTTCGATCGAGAATATCTCGTTAGTCATCCAAATAACACGCAGAGGGCTGTTAAAAGGGGCTGTTCTGGGTAGACGTTATGAAGTAAACGACCATTTCAATCTAAGCTGAGAATCTAAATAGCTGTAGGGTGTTTTCCGCAACCGGCTAATTTTCATAGAACGATTTTTCATTGAGTTGGAGTAGGCAGTGTAATTATTGTAATAAAATCTCGAATAACATCCCAAACACTAATAGTGAGAACGTGTAGGCTTCGACACGTAATGATTATAACTTGGGTTATGCTATAGGTGTACGAACAAAAACTGACCATATGAGAAAGTAATCACTTCAAATGAGAGGCGGCTACAATAGAATGAGGTCACCATGGATAAATTTACTCCATGCTTACCTGATTGTTACAAAAATTTATTCGTTTGTTATTATCCAGAGATCAAAACGTGACAAAAAAACAAGTTTTTTCGCACATTATTTCATGGTGCATAATATCGTCGTAAAAATACTTTGGAAGTTTCAGTATGTAAAAAAGTGTCCTTTCAATATCATTTCGATTCCCATTTATAGTCGAAAATGTTTATATGCTATTTAATGACATGATATGATGATTGAATGATTTAAATCATTATCTTTTAAAAGCAATTAAAATCTGACAATTATAATTTTTCGATATTACAAATTCTTCAAGTCGTTTCCTAACGGTTGAAAATTACATATTCAAACACTCCAATGAAACAACTTTTATTTTCATACTTTTTAATTATATTAGATTCCAACACAAACGATTTAATATTTCATTTATTTTCGGAAAAATAACTGAATCATCCGTATGACGAATTAAAATTTCTGTTGTGAAGTTTATGTGTATATTTTGTAATGCCGGTTATGTAATACTGAATAATGGGTTATTTTGTTATTCAGCGAATGTTCATGTAGAGTAGCAATGGTATAGGTTGATGGCCATCAGTGCAAAACCGTGGGGGGAATTGATATAAAATGATTATAGAATATTATAAAAAGTTTATAAAAGCGCAGATTTGATAGGTTCATCAATTTTAAAGTTTCCGAAATCCTTTCGCATCATAACCGGAAGAAAAAATCTGTCATAGCGCTAACATGATTTTAATTTTTCAATAGTTAATTGAATTGAAACCGCGCAGAAAAAAACTAGACAAGCATCTTCGAATTCATCGGAAGTTAGAGTGGATCGTACATTTGGAACGAGCAGTGTAGGTAACCGGTTCTTTTGCTTTAAGCTAGTCGAGTAGAAGACTGTTATGTATGAATCAACGGAGACCACTTCACTTCACTCACAACAGTTAGAACAAAATGGAAATTGGACGTTGAGCTTTAATCGAAGATCGACAATCTACGGACGAAGTTCCACTTAATTATTCCTTCATTCCCCATAATATGAGATTCTTGATGCATTAGCTATGAATAGCGTTCTCGGTTCAGTTTTGTGATGAAAAATAATGAAATCCTAAAACTAGACTTTACTAGGAATGGAAGATATATTCACTTCTGCAATGGTTATTTTTGACTATAAACAGATGTTTGTCTGAAACCTTAACATCTCTCAGGCACAGGACCATTTTGTGGGCAATTTGAAGACGGCAGTAGTTTGTTATTTCTACGACCCCACTATGGGATTCTTCGGATTGTATACCGAGAATATGTTGCATGTATATTTTTCGCATAAATAAACCCGTGGAATAGAGTGAAAATGACAGAAATTTAAAAAAACGAACAAAAATTCCTTTCGTTCGCTAATTCTCACGTTTTTCGTTCGCAAAATTTCTATTAAGGTTACAGAGTTTCCTTTACTGAAACCAACACACATTGACGGGCATTCTTCAAAAAAAAAATTGAGTTTTTTGTCGAACCGAAATGTTATAAAAATTTGTTAGATGACGAAGAAGAACTTCTTCTTTGTGGCGTGATTGTAGCACCATTCTCATGACATATACAACACAACTGGTATTATTTCCTTGCAGCGTTGACCTCCGTAAAGAAGATGATACGCGACTGACTCGTCCCAGCAACCTACATAATCAAAAAATTTCAAGAGATTGCCATTTACTTTGCATCATCTTCATTTGAATATCGTAATCGATGTAACACTGGCTTCGAACTATCGGAAACTATAGGTCAATTGTTAATATTTTATTATGTATTAGAAACCGTTAAGGGGCAAAGCGTTGCACCGGTGTGGAAAGTTTCCTTACCTGTCGGAAAACCCGAAAATTTTTCACATTTTACACAAATGGCGGATGCACAGATCTTTTTGCTCCTAGGATCTTTGTGCTGTATGACGCAAGGCAAAATTATTGAATAATCTTCCCGTAGTATAATTTGGAAATAATGGAGCAGTACAAAATTAATTTCTGACGTTTTCATTAGAAGAAATCAGGAAATAGAAAAGTGATATATTATGATCTAGAACAGTGGCTGTTTTATCAAAAATAACTATTAGAAACTACTAAAAAGGAAATCTGTCAATTCAGTAAACGTGGCCTAAAAATTTAGTTTCCTGCCTACTCTTATCTCAATTCGATTGTTCAGTATCCTTACCAATATTCATTTTTATCATGTTACACTGAATTTTAAATGATAATTCCAATAATGAATATCTATCGAAAACTCCATCGAGGAATTATTCATCGTCGAGTCGGTTGCAAATAAAGCTTCTTCAATTTATTCTGAAGGGTTGAATACGCCCCATGTTTTCGGAAACGGATCGATCGAATGAGTCATTTTGGCATTTAGATACGTACTTCCAGATTAACATTTCAAATTTTTCTGCAAAGGGGTCTATTATTAGTATTCAACCCATCAGCATATCGTGCTATAATTTAATTTTATGACCCGCAGTAATACTTGCTATTCCATTTTGAATATCTTTCTATCACGAAGTGACTAATTGCAAAGCCTGGGGATCACAAAGCAAATAGCCGTTTTTACCTCGAAATACACGCACCAACTCCTTATGTTCCTTATGAGGAATATATCGCAAAACCTGTACTCGACAGGAACGCACTTGGCTATAAACAGAAAGCTCACTTAGTAAGTCAGAAATCCCTTAAGAGTTCCGGATCATCCTACTGATCTCCCAATAAGTTAGACTCATTTCTGACCTCAGAGGCGATAGCAGAAATTTCTATCTTGGAACCTTCTTATTCGAAAATTCCTTCTTCGTTCTTGGTCACATTTCGCACCACTTAGAAGAGAGGAAATATTTTTTGATCGTCATTATTGATGGCTATGTATTATTTTGAATGAATAATATGATGAAATTGGTTTGAATAATAGGCTGTTGAATCAATGGAAAGAGGTATATGTTAATGAAATGGTCATTAGCAAACAGTCCAAAAACGAATTGATTATATAAACTGGTTTTAGAAGAATCTCTGGAAATTAAGCGATTTATGGCCACAAAAAAAGAATGAATAAAATAAATTAGGCAATATCACATGAAGATTAAACGAGTTCATATAAGTATTTAGTCCAAAGTGAGGCCGTTATTGTTCTTCATATAATGTAAGGTAAACTTGCACAGTTTGAACCCAAATTTTCAGTTTGGTGGTCAGATATAGATAAGAAGAACATCATACTCGTTGCTCGTAAATTGACTTCTGATTAGTTGTAGTTCAGGTTTGATAAAAAATCGATGATACTAGGTAGGGTATAGTTAATGCCTTTTATCATTACCCTGTCAAAACTGGTTAGAGAAGCTCTAACGATTGGAATTGTAACAACTTATGCCATTTTTAAATAATTCCACCATGTTTCATATATTTCTCCTGTTTCAATAATCAATAAGGTCAAAAAAATATATTCCGAATTACATCAGGCATAAGGAATCAAAGAGGGAAGATCGATATAATTCTTGCCAAAAATTTCTTTTAAAAATTATCTAAACACACCATTATAAAACAAAAAGTGAATTCATACTCTTTTGTATATCGAAATGTGACCAAGTCGTTATTGAACTCATCCGTCGAAAAATATAAAAAATTTATTTGAGCTATACAAATTTTCTTCAGTCGTTGCTCGGTAGTCTTTTGTCGAAGAATCCGTTTCTAATACTGAAATATTATTTGTTCAGAGGAATAAATTCATGGAAATACGCGAAACATTCGAAGTAATTTTTTTCGCCGAATTTTAATGTTGAAACTGTTATTGAATGGTGTATAATGAGACACTCCGGTAGGTATATTCGGCGCACCCATAGGTGAATTGTGAACAGGTTCATTTGATTTCGGATAATGATCGTAACCTTGCTCGAAACACGTCCTCCGAAAACCTACGTTATGCTAAATCACGTTTTTGTCAGGGATAGGGTGTGGGAAAATGTTTATGAAAGGGTGTAGTCTTTTAATGTTTTCTTGATGGAATCGGTGAATATGCGAATAGGAAGGATTAACAATGATGAAAATCGAGGTAAATACGAGAAAGCCTACGCAATTTTTATTGTAAGCAGTTATGTCGAAAACATTTGATTCGATCAACGTGTCATTTTACTTCAATCGCCTCATAAAAAGTATCGACGTAACGAAACTGTCCGAATTTTTTAACGTTACATCGGTCAATTTATAGCTAGAAATTTATTTGTTTTCGTATTTCAAAAATGCTTTCACTTTTGGTAACAATAAATGGCTTTGCAGAAATCTAACTATATTATCAATATTATTATTTTACAATATGAATTTTTCACTGGGACGAGTTAATTTCACCACAACACGTGTTTCGCTATAGTTATAGCGAAACACTTGTAGTGATTCAAACAACTCATCTTACAATCATGTAAATTCAGTTTTTTGTTTAATTATAAATTTTCATCGAGTATCTGCCACATCAATTCGATTTTCATTCTTTTTCAATTAGGGAAGGCCCGTTTGGAAGGAATCCTTGTGTTAGTTCATATTTGTTTTTATAATCACGAAACTCCAGATTTGATACAGTGTTGTCTGCGAAGATCAGTTCAGCTTGCTATTGATTCTTCTCAAGAAGAATATCCATTAACGATTGTGTATTTTAGCACGACAAATATACACTGATTTATTATATTCGGATAATGATAAAAGTTGATTTAATAAATCGATAGATATTCTGCATTAGCCATTGATTGCTACTCAATATTAATCTTAGGAGATCGAGAGGTACGAAATCATCACACCAAATGTAGAATGACGTCATTTTTTAACAACTTAAGATTTTATAAGTATGTGATGGTCCATAAATCTTCCTAGTGAAATAGTGGCTTCATATCGGAGTGGAAGGCGCAATAAATTTGTAAAATTGCTTGTCGTTCACCAGTCTCAGTTATTAAAAGTGAAGAAATATATGGGTAGTAGCCTTCGGTTGATGTATTCCATTTCTATGATTCAGTTCGTAAGATTTACTGATAATACTTGATCCAAGGAAAATTAATACGTTTTTGTATAATATTATATTAGAAATATTTCATCGGAATTTTGACACACTTTGGAATAAAAAAGTTACAAGTCCTCCAAAAATTCAAAAACGCATAGGCATTCAATCTGGGAATTAGAGCTATTGAGAGCGTAGGGTGCTGTGAACAGAAACATTCGAATTTAAGTACCTACGGAAACAATGAGAATTTCCGCGATGATACCTAGATTCCGCGATAACGCTGAGATATGATGTAACCTCTAACAAAAACCACTTGATTATTTATTTCCGTCTCGTAGTGTCGATCTTCGTGAATGAATGTGGGAAGTGATTTTATACTTGAAGCCAATCTTTGAAAAGGTCCACACATGGACCCGGTACGTAGTAGACCGCGTGGGAGACACGCTTATAGTACGAATGCGAGATGTCATTTTAAATATAGAGGTCGTTTCATGAGGCCTGGGTGTCAATTGAGTAGAAGCGAACAAAGAAGTAGCTTAAGAACCGATCCGCTGCAACCAGATCAAATCGTTCAAACACAGGACAAACCCTAGCTAGACGAATATCTATTAACTCAAGTGTGTCGAAGCATACGCTGCCATTCTAAAATTCCATAGAATATTCCAATCTACTAACGAGTCTTGCAACTGGCAAATGTTTCATAACGTATCTGCCAAATTCTTATAGACAGGTTATTATTGAAATTATTAACTATAATTTGAGAAAGTTTTTGTCCATTATGATCAACAATTACCTCAGCCATATTGCGGAAGACAACGATTTGTTGAGGATATAAACCACTAAAAAATTTCATTCCAGCTAGAAGTATGTATTGTTCAAAAATTGAAACATGTTGTTTGAAGGGATTTACCTTCGGTTTTACTTCTCTGCTGAGAGTTCTTTGTGAGCATACTGTAGTTCTCATAAATTGTTAACATACAATATTACTGGATTATAAAATTGCCCAGATAATTCGATTTTCTAATGAACAATTAAGTATAAGTACCCTTACAAAGTCTTAGTTCAGTTTCTTCATCATGGAAACCGCCCGAAATCGTCATTCATCAGAATCCAATTTTCTTAACCCAAATATTGTTTTGAACAGCACGGAGTTCACAGACGAACGAGTCTCTGATTACATAAATATTTTTTAAACGCATTCAAACCGAGCATGAAATGCGCGGTCTATTAATTCCTCTGTTTCGTGGGAGAAAATCCTTCAAAATTATCATTTCACGACAGAATTTCAACGTTATTGAATCGAGCAGATAATGAAGTAATTAGTATTTTCAATTGTCCATCGATGATCCAGTGCAGAAAGTACTCTCTCAGACATTCTGATTGAAATGGAAAAAAGTACTTTTTTTTTAATTTTATAAGATTTTCATTGTGTTCAATTTCACCTGTTGAGGGGAAATGTTTTAGGAAAGTCTGTGAGAGTATTTCATTGTTTCATTATTCGGGCTCGGTAAATAATGTAATGAAAAATTGACCCAGATGTTGTCCTATTTCCGATTCGCTATCACCTTATCAAGATTAAAATGAAAACGTATCGCTAGCAAGTGGGAATTGAAAAGCTCATTTCGAAATGCATAGAAAATAAGGCTCGAATTCCAAATTGATATCTTATCTTTAATTTCGAAGAATTGTGTATATACATGTATATTCATTTTGGGTAAGATAAGGTATGTGTTAAAGGCATTCAGTTCATTCACAAGAGTTGTACTCCAATCCCAGATTAACTTTTAATAGGAAATCGAGATTTATCATGGAAAACTCGAAGTATTTACTCGAAGTATAAAAATTATATGAGAATAAAATGGCGCTAATGAAAACATGGAATAATTTTCACCTAAACGTGACTTCGAAAATAGGATGAGGACTGATTTTTGAGTAAAATGGTTCACTTTTCGAACTTATAAATCTGCAGGTACCCTGACATCTCGCATAGATCTATTGTAGAGTCACGTTGGGAACCAAGGACAATAACACTTAATGGCGAGGCATCTAAATTTATATACCAGGTGTGGGGCCCAACCCAATTTATACCTAGGTGCATTTTATTTAATATAAACACTTCATCTATTTCGTATTCTTTTCTCCCCATAGATATATATCCCCCGCCATTATGAACCGAAATACTTTTAAGCGTCTGCGATATATTTAGACGCTTCTTTCAGACCAATACAAAGTATATATCCAGAACGATATCCAGTTTATATTTAATCCAGGAAAGATTGTGAACAGCGCTGCAAGGTATACTTGCTCATGGGTTTGTCTCGTCTGTGCATTTTATCAATTCTATTTCCTTTCTGTATTCCAATTTGGCATCGAGAATCGCGGAGAAGATGATTCATATGATGAGAATGATATTTCAGTATTTCATAGAACAAAGTCTCGAAAGACACTGTAAATTGAAATATTAACAAATCATATGCGCGCAGTTAAATTTAAATTTCAGTACTGAATTTAGTGGTTCTTTTTCTGAATCAGTTTTGATATATTGGATTGCTATTTGCTATATAATCTAGGTCTAGGGTGACCCGGGTGACCGGAATCTTTTGCTACCTCCTTTGCACTATATTCGGAATATTTGTTCGAGCAGGTAGACGAGCTCTTGTTGTCAGTACATGTTGAGTGTTAAAAACGGTTGAAAAGAAGTAATTTCGAGTTTGTAATGCTTTTACCATCGCTGATTGACACCTCAGTAGCGGATAAAGTCGAGGGGGGGTTAGTCACGTGCACATGAAATCAGATAAAATGATTTTCCCCATTCCATTGAAAATCCTAGCCTTCTGTCCATCTTGATTCATTACATCCTTAGTGACTTACTCATATTAACTACTGTGAACCGGTCAAAACTTTCGTACTTCTTTTAAAATGAGTATCACAAACATGAACTTCGGGCCTGTTGAAGCCGACTTGGAAAACTTGTCTATCCTTCATGTCCGAGAATAAAATGAAATTCATGAATACATCTCGAGTCGTCTTACGGCTTTAATATGTGACACCTGCGTTAGTTGTTGAACTGGTCGTCCATTTAAAAATAGGTTCAAAGAATTATCTCCGATCTTTCTTCAACAACCAGTGGATTGCAATGGCTATGCTTAGCTGCAGCTTATATACCAGAACTTGAACTCCGAAGAACTATGAATCGACTTCGCAGTCACAGTTTTCTTGAAAAATGAAGAAATACTCGTACATTTTTGAAATAGGGATTTATTTTTGTAGAGTATTTTTTTCAAAGGATTAGCATAACCGAGTGAGATAAATGTACCACGAAATAGACGAAGAAAATGAAAGGTATTGAACCAGATAAATTATTGTTCATTTCATTGTCATCAAGTGACATATATCTTGAAGGACTACGTTTGTCCGATTAGCTTCATATATTCTTTGCAACCACTCGGGTTAATACATAGCCACTTTCAGTCGACAACAATCCAATCCGTTCATCGTGAACCAATCAGTACAGGTCGAGACCAACATTACAAAATCGTGATACTTATGGTAGCGAGCTCGGATCGGTAGCTCGAGTAATACATATTTCCGAGATTCAAGAAAAACGCCCCAACTCTTGAAGAATTCTATACTGAATGGAGCTCTAGGAAATTGATCATTATCGAGAAACTGGTCATCGTTAGCTGTTGAACCAATAAGACGTAAAGACCATTCATTGCCTCGAGGTGCTGGTAGTGAAAATGATTCACGATCTCTAAAAGATGAATCATTTCATTCGTAGGAAAATGCAATTTGGATTGAACTGGACATAATTAGCGAATCTCTCTATGTAAATATTTTTATTTCAAAATACTTTTAAATCAATACGAAATCTTTGTTGACATCATTCACAATATTTGAATGGGAATTATTTACAAATTGTAAAGCGATTGGCGATGAGGAATGAATTCGTCGTAGAATGAACGCTCCAAATTGGAACCATGTCCATTTCCCAGCCTGTTGGCTGAAAAAAGAATCGTAAAGACGATAAAATTTTGGGGATAATTAGACATGTAAGAACCTACCAGATGGAAAATGAGTACATAAAAACGAGCCTATTTGACATCAGCGAACACCTGAGGAGTTTCCGTCTTTAGACGGTTTCTGCACTGAAGACATACAATCCCGATGAAGGGTGGCATGTCAAGGGTGAAATTAAAACGAGGTGATAATTTAAATTAATAATTATTCGAGCACGAAAGCGGTACGGACAGGTTTTATATTATCTGAAATAAAAGAAACCTTACTGTCTACAAGAACAACGGAATATAAGCGTTGAAATGTGCATGGTATAGAGATATCATTAATTTATATAAGAGTTTCGAGAAGTTAATATGCGCAAACACTCTTACGTCATGTGCTATGCATATAGAAAGATATACCTACCTACTTAGTATGGCAGAGAATTCTTATTGGATGTATGAGTTTAAAGATAGGATTTGCTTATACAGACAAATGGAATGAATTCATTATCTTGTTAACTGGACATATTTATGGAAAATCCTGAAAACTGTCGAATTTAAATTTCAAATTATCATTCTTTTTCGTAAAAATGCGAACCTTTCAAACGATGTATCACAAGCCCATACTTCCCATTTGAAAAATTGAGGGTTATACCTGCCTTCCGAGAGGGGTTGAAGGAAGGGTTCGCATTTTTACGTAGAAGAAAAACAACGTTAAGTTCGACTTGTTTCAGGACATTTCATGGGTATTTACAGTAAGAGAGATAATGAATTTATTCCATTTGGCTTCTCTATGCTGTATGAAATGCTTCTCAAGCTTACTTTTTTCTATCGGTGATGAGTATCAGGTCAGCATAACCACGTGAAGAAAGATTACAAGGTATGCGTTCTTCTGAGCTACCCTTCGGTAGAATAGCAGATAGGTGCGAAGACTAAACAATAAGTTTAGTGTGAGATCAACAACAATTATGCTTCTTTACGTAGAATTGAAAAGAAACTTAGCTCGTGAAAGAATAAGGAAAAACAAGATGAAATTCTTAAGTGATATACAGATTTCCGAATTATTTCATTTGTCAATATATTCAACCAACATTCCTATATCATTAAAATTGGTGATATGACGGTTTTCATTAACGAAATATATGAATCGACCTAGCTGCAGCTCTATTCTACTGAAATGCCTTCTCTTTCCAACAATAGTCATTGTTATTGTTATGTGTCACCCTTCCCAAAACTACCTGAAGGAATGATTTATTTCACGGCCAGAGCGTGCTCTTTAGGACTCTTGTTTTATTTTTCGATCTCATCTTGAACTTCCAACTTCCAGTCTATAAATCAGTATTCTATCCGCAAACGTTCTAGGAAAAACTTATGGTGCAAAGTAATATATGCTGGATGCTCTATCGGAAGAGGCGGTTATTTCTGATTTACAAGTAGAACAAATCGTCATTTGTTCTTCTCCTTTCGGGACCTAGCGTTTCGTATGTATTTTCAAAGAATGTTAGACAAGTTCTTCCATTAAAACAACTGGAATCTTGATAAACATTTCTGCAGTTAATGAAAGATTTCCTTGGTAGTTAATTGTTCTTTGCCAGCTATTCATTTTCATCTGAAAAAACAGCTACAGTGATACCGATAGATTTGGAGTGGAGTTTTAGGAGCAAAATGGGATTTCTCATGAATGAGTTGTTTATTTTCAAGATACGCTACTGTGGTGGATGGTGTGCATGTACATTCTCAAACTCTGAGGTTTTCAAAGTAACATCCTCATAAATTCGCTCAAGTATTTTAACAAGTCCCAATTAGATTTTTTTTGCACTACACATTTCTCTTCTGAGGCGAGTTATGAACTATATGTACTAATGTAAAATATTATAAACAGAGATCGTATGCTATTTCAGATGAAGTGATACTAGTTTTTTTTTTCTATTTTAATGTCAACTTACCATTTCATTCGGATATGAATTAGAGGTAATCATTAAAAAAAGTTGGACAGAACCGTCCACCAAACTTTGTTTTAATATGAGTATTAAACGCTAGCACTTAAAGTTAGTATCACATAAAAAGTTCACTACTGAATCACAGACCCGTGTAAAAAAGTCCAGATTGCGCATATATGTAAGCGGAATAGTTTTCAGTAGTTTTTTTCTCGAGAAAGTTTGACGTTTACGTAGATTGAAAACAAAACGATTACCAGCCGCCTTCTATAGTACACAACGTAAACACAAAACGTAACGTGTTGCACGTAACATAGTTTGGTTCACTCACTGTCACATCAGAAACGTTGGTCGGTCGGAGTGGTCGGACTACTGTTAGTTTTCTCCTCGGTGTTCGGTGAGTCGCAATCGGGTACCCTCGGTTCAACTTTCAAAACCCAACAGACCAAATTATATCGTTGAGTCGTTCAAGGCCCGATTCCAGTCGACTCATTATTCCCTCATTGCTCTGTGCCTTTCTACCTACCTGTTTTATTCGTTGAGACCAGACTGTAAAAAATTACTTGAAACTAGATCCATCGGAAATGGTCGACAGCCGCAAATCGCTTTATATTATGCAGAAGATCATGGGGGCGTAGTGGTTGAGTTGATCAACTAAATTATCGCTATGATTTCTCTCCTCTGCTTGATTAAATCTCATCTCCTTCCCAGCCTCCACGCTTGAACCATCCTGAGTATAACCTTTGAACATTTTGATTCATGCCTCTCAATATTTATTCTTTTATCATTATCCAACATGTTCATTTCATTATATGATTGGTTTATCATTATTGAACACGACCAGACACGAAGAAAAATCTGTTTGAGAAATACCCCTTTTCTGGGGTATATAGTCTTTGTTGAAATGCTAAGAAGTACTTCAATGGATAAGGAACCATAAAAATGGCTCACTCGAACGCCAAAATATAATTAAAAACAAGCGTCGTCAATCGCACGGTGTCGCTGCATCTGGGCAAGGCATTTGCTTTATGGAGATAGTGCAATATTGGGTCTCGATGCTCATAAGTCTTTTTGAAATATTTCAAAGCTTTCAAATGTATTTTTTTTGCAATCGCTAGATGCCTCTTTTTAGTTATCAATCAAGTAATAACGGTTGCCTAAGTAGACCTTCGTTTCATAGAGGGTCACGAATTGTATTACTGGTTGTCTACATCGATAAAGAAAGATTCCGCAATAAAGTTGAATTGAATTGTTGGGGTGGTGTTTTTGGGGTTACCATCCCTTCAAACCATCCTAACTTTTCGTTAGATGCAAATTTGCAGCTGAAAACCTCATTCCCTGAAACCTTGAGATTTGGTATAAACCATTCAATGATCACTGTTTCTTCTTATGTTCTTCATGCGAAAAAAAAAGGGATTTTGAAAGAAATGATATAAACTCAAATTTTTATTTCAATCACAATGAGATGAGAAATAGGAAGATGTGTAAAAGGGTAGCCTCTCAAGAGGTATATATGTATGGGGTGTGAGGCAAATGATTTGATTTCACATTTAGTTACAAATTGTTTGGAATAAACCATTCAATGTTCACTGTTTCTTCTTATGTCAGGACAGTGATCATTGAATGGTTTATTCCAAACAATTTGTAACTAAATATGAAATCAAATCATTTGCCTCACACCCCATACATATATACCTCTTGAGAGGCTACACTTTTAGACATCTTCCTATTTCTCATTGTGATTGAAATAAAAATTTGAGTTTATATCATTTCTTTCAAAATCCCTTTTTTTTCGCATGAAGAACAATGAAGTGATCCAAAGTATTCGAAAAATAACCTTCGCTGTTATAACCACTGTTAATACTATTCTTCAAATTTTAGTAGGACCAGTTGACTACTTACTCGTTACTTTATAAGTTTCATATACATGTGTATATAGTTGAATTTCAGATATGAGTTTATTGTGTATCTGTGTATAAAATGTATTTGCAAATGGTTGTGAACCTATTTCATTTTCATGATGCTAGTTCGTGTTCTATTTCAGACCAATATGCTGCTATCTTAGAAGAGTATAAGTATAATTTATTAATATTGACAATACGATTAAATTTATCTGTTGGGATGTTTCCCTTAAATTTATGGTTTTTTTGAACCTCACTCCTCATTGGAAAAACTGTCCCACTTTGAATATACCTAATAACCTACAAATCCATCAAATACTAGTATCACAACAATCAAGTTTAATTTCCTTTAAAGATTCCTCAGTTGCAACTTGTTGACAATCAGTTCAGGAAGAATGCCAATAAAATATACAAAAATTAAAAAACTCTATTCAAAAATACTATTCAAAAATACTATTCAAAAATACTGACAGTTCATTGAATCCAAAACAATGTTTGAAATATTGAATGTTTGAAATATTGAGGACAGACATCATTATAATAATTCTTCTTAAAAGTATAAAAATTCATCAAAAAATACATAACAGTACATAATATAAGATCAAATCTCTATAATCCTAATATTTTTCATAATAATTAAGGCCACAATAATTCGATATTTGGTGATTGCATTTCTTCAAATATCTGATATTGCGAATACACAACCAGCCAACAATAAATCTGAAAAAATTAAAAGGCAATAAGGATTAGTGATACAAGATGAAATTTGACTACTCACATTATAGGCCATCCAGATCCAATCAATAAAGGCATAGAATGTTGCATCCAGCTGAAAAAGTCAGTTTCATATCAAGATCCCATAAAACCTCATGTTTTCAAGCGTTCAATATAGAAACAGTAAAAGTTCTTGAATTATTTGGAACTGGGAATTTTGTTAATGGTTCAATCATGGCTGTAAGGCCAAAACTGTCACATACGTTATTTGAAAATATAGGGCTGTAAAAGCAAGAAATTTTACTGTTAGTGTTCATATCGAAAGCTTGAACTAAAATTTTCCTAAAGAGAGCATAATAAAATACTTACGTAATCATAATATCCATAGATGAGCCAAATGACAAAAAGTAATTGGAATAAGATAGCTATTCCGAATAATATCAACCATGGTAACAACAATTCTTCTAAGTCCTACCACAAGAAGTGCAGCGGAAGATATTAATCCTAAAAGATATACCAGCATCAGTACACCATAAAATATCATAGCTTTAAAGAGACTTATATTGAATACTAGTTTACTGATAAATTTTCTGTGAAATGGAGATTATGCTTCCCTAGAGAGATGTTAATACATATACCGTAAAAGTTGTGACTACAAAATTGGATACTCACAGCTTCTAACATCTGCTTCGAATAATGGATTGTACAGCTGAGTAGAATCACCTCCAGCCATATCGAAACTAATAAAAGTCATAAGGATCACGGACATGGCCCCTGTATAGAAAGCAATAGCTTTGCATCCTGTCTTCAAACTATCCGTCCATATACATGGAGACCAACAAGAAGTCAATATTGCCATTTCAAGGGTTTGAAATTGGAGAAGTTATTTTGAACTTTTTGAAACTAACCGATTATCGTTTCATTTTGTTTATAAACATTCACACACCCTCACACGTCTCTCTTAAAAGAAATTGATCCAATTATTAACACTATTAACAGCGAAACTGACAGTGACTTAATTATTAAATATGACGTTATTCACATTAGGAACTTTAGTTCTTATAAAGACGTCTTTAAAAACAATGAACTGAGTATTAGCTTCGTACATTCATTCATAGGTGGCCGCACTGCCGCAACTGTATTACCGATTGCCTGCCTCGACTGAATAATTAATCCTTTCGCCATTTTGGCCCCCTTTCGGGTTTCATTCCTTTGAAGAACGGTTTTTCAAGTGATTATCTTCCTTTTTACAAGCTTTTCGTACCGGAAAAATTCGTGACTTTTGAAATTTTTCGCGTTTTCCGTGTCGCATAATACTCAACAGTTATTCCGACTCATCGTTTATAAAGAAGGTGAAAGTATAGAATTATTGGGATCACAAAGTTGGGCCGGTGGAAGAGGCCACTTCGATGGGGTTATTTTGTTATTGCTTGTTTGCATTGGCAAAGTAAGTCCATCGATGAAATCATAGATAAATTACTACGGATCTTAGATCGAATTTATCTATTGATTGCGATTTTGTGGTCCCCCTTATAGGGGGGTTTTTTCCCCCTATAGGGTATTACCCATGCATGTTTCTGTGACATATTAAGCCTACATTACAGTAATAACCATAAATTATAATATTATAATTCTAGAACAATTAAGCTGCCATTACAAAATGCAGATGTGAGTTGTTTATCATAAGATATGAACACCTCCAAAAAGTAGTGCGCAATTATGACTATTGAATTAATTCTTTTGTAGTTTCAACGGAAGGAAAGTACGTGAAAACTGGGACTGAAGTTGAACGGAAGAAAAATCGAGAAATTGTTTTCAAGTGAGTGTGAATAAATTCATTTGTGAGGTTCAATTGAATAATTAACTCTGCAGTTTCATCATGAAGTCGTGAAGGGAATTACATCAAAAATGTAAAATAGTGGAAACTGTTGTTCATCACATCCGGTATGGATTGCAACGAAAACAGATTTGAGTTTCTTCAATGTAAGTAAATTCATACATGTAACGTGTAAAAATATTTCGAGATTCCAAAAATTTGATGGTTATGTGGTTATGTTTGAGAATTCAGTATGTACATTAAATACATTAAATATGGTAATGAAATAAGTAATAAGCCAGGTCAGTGAAAAATATTTCGAGATTCCAAAAATTTGATGGTTATGTTTGAACTTATGACAAATATGCTGTAGAGAATTCAGTACGTACATTAAATATGGTAATGAAATAAGTAATAGGCCAGGTCAGTGAAAAAAATCTTTACTCTCCAGTGTTTTGATCTGGTTTTGATCTGATTTCACTTACAATCTACAAAATTCATATTTCTTCGCAATCATGTATGGGCAAGTGTGACAATATGATAAAACACACTCTGAAATACGTGAAGGAATATTCAAAATTGATATATTGATATGAAAACAAAGAACTAATTGTTTTGATTGTAGAAGACTGACAAGAAAGAAAATAAAGATGATGACGATCAGGATCGATGAGTGATTCAGGTGAAGAATTCGAAGATGTAGGAAAAGTCAATAGCGGTGAGTTGAAGGTTTGCATGAGAGCTGCAAGTTTCTTATGATATTAATATCTTAAATAAATGTTGATTCATGTCATTCTCTTTCGTTAATTCGGTAATATTTTTCAAATACTTTACAATGTCAGATGTCATTCTCTTTCGTTCATTCGGTAATATTTACAATGTCAGATGATTGAAAAAAAAGCACTAATGAGTAGGATTTATATTTGAATTGCTCTTTGCTTCAACCAAAGATTCATATTTCTTAGCAATGTATTTATATGAAAATAGGAGAATAGGAGAACTACAAACTCATTGAGTTGTTTTCATTGTAGGAAACTTCGGAGAAGAAAATGCAGATGATAATCAGAAGGGTAAGAATACATAATCAATGAATGTTAGGTGAAGAATTTGAATTTGAAATTTGTTATGAATAGGTGACCACCAGGAAGGTGAAGATGTAGAAAGAGTCCATAGCGGTTAGTTGAAAGTTTGCTTAAACTGGTGAGTTTCTTATTAAATTAATATTTTAAATGAATGTTGATTTGTCATTCATTCGGTAATATTTTTCAAATACTTCACAATGTGGTATGAAGAAAAAGCATTAATGAGTGAATGAGTCATTGGCCAATATTCTAAATTCTCGAATTACTCTCGGCATCATCCAAAGATTTTTTACTTCATAGAGTAAATAATCTTTGGTCCAGAGACCATAGCATACTATGGTCTCTGATCTTTGGTCCAGAGATCATAGCATACTATGGTCTCTGGTTATACTGTCATTTCTGTTTCTGTTGTGTTGATTTGTTTGCTCTAACTTATTTCTAGTGTTAAAACTAGTACTGTGTGAGTACATATTTTGATGTTAGGAATAAGGCCTTGTTTATGCTTGCCGGTAACTCATTCCCTAATCTCTTAAACACCTGTTTACACCAACTTATTCAATATTGATTTCTATTGATAAAACTAGTGCAGTGCAAGTATATATTTTTTGATGTCTACTATAATCATTCCAAAAAATATGTCAGTAATGGAATTCACTGTAATAGAAAATTTAATTTGTGGATATTAAGTGCACATTATTAAAACTGAGCAATAATTTCTAGATATGCTAATTATTCAAATTTTATGTAAACCAGTGCAGCTCTAGAAATTGGAGGACCAAATAGGCCTTAACGTTAAGTCTGTTGCAGAACGGGAATTATTGAAAAGAAAAACAACAATTTCATTTTTTTTTTTGCAGTAAGTTGGATAATATAGACTGAATCAAGTTGGATGAATGGATTGAAGATAGGCTACAATGAAATTTAATGTCCACCCTCTGGCATCATCTGGGTAAGAATACTGTTTCAAGCATAAGACAAATCTCTCTTATGAGAACTGCAGGAACTCAACATTGCATCTTCGAATCCTTCAATCTTCATCATTAAAGGTTCATTAGGCAATCGAATCACCTGTCAAAATATTTCAATATGGCGGTTGGTTGGCAAACAACGTTTTCCTTTCCTAATTTGGAACTTTTGGAAGCTTTTTCTGAATATTTGACATTGATTGGTGTTAAATATCGTTTAGTTTTTTTGATATATATAGTGAATAGTGAGAACTAAGTTTTATTCCGAAAGAAAAATGCCTGTAACAAGTATTATGGTTAATTGTGGAAGTCATGCAGATCGGTACCATAAGGATTTTTTCGTATACCTACTGTGACAAAATCTGTGCATTACCTACATATTAACGAAGAAGTGATATGATATGTGGTTAGCAGCTCAAGAGAGAAGATCTAACTGAATCAGTTATTAGGAACCAAGGAGTATGTAGCAGACATTTCATAACGGGTAGGTACCTAAGTAGAATATCTATGTGTCTGTATTCATATACCTATAAGTGAAACTGAATATACAGTGATTTCTTTCGAATACGATTTTATAAAAGTATAACTTACTAAAAATATGTAAAATTTTCTATTCATTTTTTAGTTTAACGAAGGAAGTCTGATACTGGGTGATACAGAGCAAGCACAGCAAAGCAGATTGAGAGGCTGTGCTAAACAAACAGACTTGACAATGACCATGTTGAGTACGCAAGTTGAGCAGCTCAAATTTGCCACCAGAAAAATAGAAGACTTAGAAAAGAAAGTTGAAAACACTCCTCGGTGACTAATGGACAATATCAATAATGTATTTTTGTGGAAGTATTATTGTGGGTTTGATCATAAATTCATTAAAGCAGCTATTTTTCCAGAAATAGAACCTCACATTTCATCAACATCAACAACAGTACTGAGTCCTATCAATAAAATGTTAGTCACATTAGTAAAATTGATGTATGTTTGAATAATAAAAATATTTGAGAGAAACTCAATTGTGTTGATCTGCATTTATTTACTTTACTAAAAACATATACATAAATATAAAAATTTTATTGTACTTCAGTAATTAATGAATACAGTGCGTGCAAGTTTGCATGATTTATTTCCATTAATCAAATCGAACGATACCAAAATGGTAACATTCAATGAAGAAATTATAGAGAGAAATATTTTGATTATTCGACAGAAGGTCCTACATAATGAAAAGGATCAAACAGCGAAGAGAATTAGGTGAAAAAACACCAATGATGTTATGCTCTGATCTCATGAAACCGAAAAAATTATTGAATTTCAATTCATGCAAGACAAAAAAACCTTTTCTAAATTATATATTGAATGAATAAGAACGTGACCTTAGTGTATATACATTATCTATAATGACCATTTTTTTAAGAAATTTAAGTGAAACACTAATCTCTGTTTGCCAACCAGGCGCCAAAGTCACATGGTCTGGATTCCCTAATTTACAGGAGGCTATTTTATCGCCTGTTTCTGAATCATGCGGGATAAATACATAAGATTCTCGCTTTTACTAAATCTAACACTATCGTATTCCTTTTCTTCAATTATGGATAAATTGTCTCGGGATTGGAATAAGTTTAAATGAGAGTTTCGCAATTTTATTATTTCACTCCCAAGACAATTCATCCATATTATTGTATAAATAAATTAAATAAAATAAATAAGCTTCTTTATTTCTAAGAGTTACATGAAACTGCAAGAAATTGTGTCAAAAAGAAAAACATAGATCTTTAATTTAATTTGAATTCTTGTATTGTATAGGGTTCTAAGTCGATAAAGTACTGAGCTCTCGTTTGAAGGTTTTGTGTGATCTTAGTCTTTGTAGCCTGTAGATTATTGAAAAACTTGATGCATCTATAGTGTGTTCCCTTTTCTGAGAGTGTAAGTCTATGAATTGGGTACATGATGTCGTTGGTTCTCGTTGGATAGCTATGGCTTTTTTCGGTTTGGAATTCGCTGGTATTTTGTGAGACAAATATCAAGCACTCATAGATGTATAAACCGTATATGGTGAGGATTTTGTGTTTCTTGAAGACTCCCCTACAACTTTCTTTAGCTTTCATTTTTGTAATGGATCTTATTGCTCGCTTTTGAATCACAAAAATATGCTGGATATCTGAGCTGGACCCCCAAAATACGATACCATATTTTGCTATGGCTTCAAAGCAGGCATAGTAAAAGGTCTTTGTTGTTGCCTCATTCATGTGAGTGGATATACTTCTTAGAGCATATGTTGTTGAGTTTAATTTTCCTGACACATACAAGTGTTCCCCCCAATCTAGGAACTCGTCCAGGTAAACTCCAAGGAATTTTGAAGATCTTTCTAGCTTTTGTATGCCGTATCCTAGGGTAATCTGTTCTGGTATTTCCGCCTTAATTTGTTTTGTCCTGAAAAGAATAGCTGTTGTCTTTTCCTTGTTTAGGATGAGTTAATTTGTGTTGAACCATTTTTCAATCTTGATGAGATGTTGGCTTGCCTTGTTCTTTTCCCAGGATAAGATGTTTGTGTCATCGGCATATTGAGTTAGAAGGGATTCTATATTCTCATATTCTCTTCTGTGTTGATTATTTGTAAGTTTATTGGGATTCCCTTCGTATTTCAGTTCTTCCATTTCTGTAATCTCTTCCGTGTTGATTATCTGTAAGTTATTGGGATCGAATTCCAGTTCCTTCATTTCACGTTGTTCTGTTAGATAGTTCTCCAAGTCATATACATAAGTTATGAACAAGAAAGGGCCCAATATACCTCCTGCTCTATACCTAGTTGTTTCATAGCTATTTGTGAGAAACCTTTTATTCCATCTTTCTCAACTGCTACATATCGTCTTCTTTCCTTCAGATAAGTTTCCAGCCATTTATATGCTTGACCTCTTATTCCGTACATCCAGAGTTTGTATTCCAAAAGATCTGAAGCTAGTTCTTCCAGTGCTGCTAGTGGTTATTCAGTAGTTATTCATTGAAAAAACGAGAAAGAAATTCAAAAAACTTCTGACAATTATGACTACAATGACAATCGTATAAAGAAGCCATTAGAACATTTATTAGTAGACGTCTTTAAAATCAATGAACTGAGTATTAGCTTCGTACATTCATTCATAGGTGGCCGCACTGCCGCAACTGTATTACCGATTGCCTGCCTCGACTGAATAATTAATCCTTTCGCCATTTTGGCCCCCTTTAGGGTTTCATTCCTTTGAAGAACGGTTTTTCAAGTGATTATCTTCCTTTTTACAAGCTTTTCGTACCGGAAAAATTCGTGACTTTTGAAATTTTTCGCGTTTTCCGTGTCGCATAATACTCAACAGTTATTCCGACTCATCGTTTATAAAGAAGGTGAAAGTATAGAATTATTGGGATCACAAAGTTGGGCCGGTGGAAGAGGCCACTTCGATGGGGTTATTTTGTTATTGCTTATTTGCATTGGCAAAGTAAGTCCATCGATGAAATCATAGATAAATTACTACGGATCTAGATCGAATTTATCTATTGATTGCGACTTTGTGGTCCCCCTTATAGGGGGGTTTTTTCCCCCTATAGGGTATTACCCATGCATGTTTCTGTGACATATTAAGCCTACATTACAGTAATAACCATAAATTTATAATATTATAATTCTAGAACAATTAAGCTGCCATTACACAATGCAGATGTGAGTTGTTTATCATAAGATATGAACACCTGCAAAAAGTAGTGCGCAATTATGACTAATAAATTAATTCTTTTGTAGTTTCAACGAAAGGAAAGTACGTGAAAACTGGGACTGAAGTTGAATCAAGGAATTGTTTTCAAGTGAGGTGTGAATAAATTCATTTTGTGAGGTTCAATTGAATAATTAACTCTTTTTTGCAGTTTCAACATGAAGTCGTGAAGGGAATGACATCAAAAATGTAAAATAGTGGAAACTGTTGTTCATCACATCCGGTATGGATTGCAACGAAAACAGAATCGAGTTTTTCTTCAATGTGAGTAAATTCATACATGTAACGTGTAAAAATATTTCGAGATTCCAAAAATTTGATGGTTATGTTTGAACTTAGTGGAAACTGTTGTTCATCACATCCGGTATGGATTGCAACGAAAACAGAATCGAGTTTTTCTTCAATGTGAGTAAATTCATACATTTAACGTGTAAAAATATTTCGAGATTCCAAAAATTTGATGGTTATGTTTGAACTTATGACAAATATGCTGTAGAGAATTCAGTACGTACATTAAATATGGTAATGAAATAATTAATAAGCCAGGTCAGTGAAAAAAATCTTTACTCTCCAGTGTTTTGATCTGATTTCACTTACAATCTACAAAATTCATATTTCTTCGCAATCATGTATGGGCAAGTGTGACAATATGATAAAACACTCTGAAATACGTGAAGGAATATTCAAAATTGATATATTGATATGAAAACAAAGAACTAATTGTTTTGATTGTAGAAGACTGACAAGAAAGAAAATAAAGATGATGACGATCAGGATCGATGAGTGATTCAGGTGAAGAATTCGAAGATGTTGGAAAAGTCAATAGCGGTGAGTTGAAGGTTTGCATGAGAGCTGCAAGTTTCTTATGATATTAATATTTTAAATAAATGTTGATTCATGTCATTCTCTTTCGTTAATTCAGTAATATTTTTCAAATACTTTCAGATGTCATTCTCTTTCGTTCATTCGGTAATATTTACAATGTCAGATGATTGAAAAAAAAGCATTAATGAGTAGGATTTATATTGGAATTGCTTTTTGCTTCAACCAAAGATTCATATTTCTTAGCAATGTATTTATATGAAAATAGGAGAACTACAAACTCATTGAGTTGTTTTCATTGTAGGAAACTGGTGAGAAGAAAATGCAGATGATAATCAGAAGGGTAAGAATACATAATCAATGAATGTTAGGTGAAGAATTTGAATTTGAAATTTGTTATGAATAGGTGACCACCAGGAAGGTGAAGATGTAGAAAGAGTCCATAGCGGTTTAGTTGAAAGTTTGCGTAAACTCTGGTGAGTTTCTTATGAAATTAATATTTTAAATGAATGTTGATTTGTCATTCTTCGGTTATATTTTTCAGATAATTCACAATGTGGTATGAAGAAAAAGCATTAATGAGTGAATGAGTCATTGGCCATTCTAAATTCTCGAATTACTCTCCGCATCATCCAAAGATTTTTTACTTCATAGAGTAAAAAATCTTTGGTCCAGAGACCATAGCATACTATGGGTCTCTGGTTATACTGTCATTTCTGTTTCTGTTGTGTTGATTTGTTTGCTCTAACTTATTTCTAGTGTTAAAACTAGTGCTGTGTGAGTACATATTTTGATGTTAGGAATAAGGCCTTGTTTATGCTTGCCGGTAACTCATTCCCTAATCTCTTAAACACCTGTTTACACCAACTTATTCAATATTGATTTCTATTGATAAAACTAGTGCAGTACAAGTATATATTTTTGATGTCTACTATAATCATTCCAAAAGGAATTCCAATGGAATTCACTGTAATGAAAAATTTAATTTGTGGATATTAAGTGCACATTATAAAAACTGAGCAATAATTTCTAGATATGCTAATTATTCAAATTTTAATTTTTGTAAACCAGTGCAGCTTTAGAGGACCAAATAAGCCTTAACGTTAAGTCTGTGCAAACAGGCATAAGAGTCATATTTGTTTTTTTCAATTGCAGAATGGGAATTATTGAAAAGAAAAACAACAGTTTCATTGTTTTTTTGCAGTAAGTTCCTGGATAATATAGACTGAATCAAGTTGGATGAATGGATTGAAGATAGGCTACAATGAAATTTAATGTCCACCCTCTGGCATCATCTGGGTAAGAATACTGTTTCAAGCATAAGACAAATCTCTCTTATGAGAACTGCACGGATTCAACATTGCATCTTTGAATCCTTCAATATTTCATCATTAAATTGAAGGTTCATAAATACATAAGATTTGCTTTTACTAAATCTAACACTATCGTATTTATCGTATTCCTCATCTTCAATATGGATAAATTGATTGGAATAAGTTTAAATGAGAGACGTTAAGTCATTCCTTTAAGCGACGTTTCGCAATTTTATTATTCCACTCCCAAGACAATTTATCCCATATTATTGTATATTTTTTTTTGCTTTGATGTCAACTATAATCATTCCAAAAAATCTGAAGCTAGTTCTTCCAGTGATGTTATAAACTGGTGCACTGCATATTATAAAAGCAGCAATGATTTCTAGATACCCTAATTATTCATATTTGATGTTCTGTAATCCATGTCAGTATTATACATCTACGATAAATAAGGCCTCATTTGTAGAGTTGTAATGGAACAGGTAAATTCAGGGAACAGTTCCGACCTGTTCTGTTCTGTAACGCGAACCTTCCCTTTTGCTGATGGGAACAGGTTCCGTTCTTCGAAAAGAACAGGTTTGCGAAGCGGTTTGTTCTAACAAGTTCTAAAGGATCTGTTCTGTTCTTTTCATAACATTTGTGTTCTGTGGTTATGGGACTGACACTTGACGCTTTCTCTGTCTCTTTATTAATCTTTATGGAGTGAATAGTTTGAATTGGATTTTGAGAAAACTTGAATATTTTTGCTAAGAGCTTACATTTTATTGACCGATTTATTTTTCTACTTTGACTTGATGACATTTATGTGCTCATATGAATCGAGGAACCAATTTGTAAGTTGATTGATTTTGCAATTTTTTGATCATGTAACAAAATACTTGGGGAATCTTCAAAAGTGATATATCTATATGAAGACAGAAGAAATGCAAACTCATTGAATTGTTTTATTTCTAGATGACTGGCAAGAAAGAAAATGAAGATGATGACAATCAGAAGGGTGAAGAATTTGAAAATTTGTTATGAATGGGTTCATGACTACCAGGAAGGTGAAGATGTAGAATAAGTCGATAGCCGTGAGTTAAAGAAGTTTGAAGTTTGCATGAGAGCGGTGAGTTGATATTGATTCATGTTGTTATTTTTCTATGCGAGATGAAGAAAAAGCATTAATGAGTCATGCATTTCAATGAGTCATTGGCAATATTCTAAATTCTTCAATTCATTCAATGGCATTTGCTGTAGTAGAAAAGTAAAACTGGTGCACTGCATATTATAAAAACAGAGCAATAATTTCTAGATTTCCTAATTATTCAAATTTTATGTTCTGTAAACCAGTGCAGCTTTAGGAATTGGAGGACCAAATAAGCCTTAACGTTAAGTCAGTGCAAACAGGCATTAGAGTCATATTTGTTTTTTCATTTGCAGAATGGTAACTATTGAAGTGAAGAACAACGATTTCATTCCAGTAAGTTTGTACATGTGGAGTTTCTGGACTGAATCAATTTAAATGAATGGATTGAGGATCGGCCCAAATGAAATGTTTTGTCCACCTTTTGCATGTGGCCATATGGGTAAGAATATCTTTCATTTTAATCATTAGATGAAAGGCTCATTTACATTAGGTTTCTCGCCTGCTATAGCATTCTATTCTTGCTTTGGGATCTGAAATTCAACTATGATTATGTTATGCGATATTCACGATGTTTCTTCTTTTTGCAAAGAGAACTCATAGTATAGTTGAGTTGACAATCATACTTGTCAAATCTTCTTTCAATTTTATTAGTAGAGTCAATTCTCTCCTGTGTTCTTGAAGACGCAAGGGTTGAGACAAAAGGGATTTTTTCCTCGAATTTACCACACCTAACCATAGCATACCATAGTTAACTACTATTTCTTCGCCGAGTAGTTATAAATGACGTTAAATTTTACCACACCAATTAACACCAAACTATAGCCCAGATAATGGTTACCTAAGTAACCTAAGTGATGAACTTTGACTACTCGGCGAAGAAATAGTAGTTAACTATGGTAAGATGTGGTAAGCTCGAGTAAAAATCCCTTTAGTTAGGATCATGTTTTAATGAAGGTTATTTCTGAAACTAACATACAGGGTGTTTTATGAGTAAACAGACAAAGAGGCCATTGGTCTGAGTTCAAAAACACCTCATATGCAATATATTATTATCCTGATTCTCCTTATGTACCGAAGACAAGCATCCGTTGTACACGGGGGTTTACAGACATTTCGTTTGGCCATAACATAACATAAATTATTCCCATAACTTATGAATTATTCGAGGGAAATTTTTCATTAAGCTTAAAACATTCGAGAAAAATCAGGACTGGACTCAGTGAGCCTTCATTTAACTTTGAACACATAAAAATAAAAAAACACCCTGTTTGTAGTTTTTCAGCATTTTCGTTATCTTGCATGTATGAATAAAGTTTTGTGGTCAGGCGCCTCTAAGAATAAGATTAATTCTTAATTACTGTTGAATGTATTATATATCATACCATATTCGGTCATTCAAAATGTTTTTTAAATGATAATATACAAATATGGAAGGATCAAAACTTGATCTTCAGAATAAATCTTATCTATGGATAACTTGGCTCATAACTGCTTGTTTTATTACATGAGGATTTCGTAAGCATTGTTCCCTTATCAGGATATCTGTTTAATAGAACTTATTAGCCAAATAACCCTATCGAATTAAATCGAGGGGTTCGTCCATCTGCATATTTTCTATTATTAAGTTTTAGGGGCATTCTGAGAATTTTTAAACACTTGACTTGATAAGGGGACCTGAAATACTGTGAATATTCGCATTTTCAATTACAACCCTAAACTAAAAGGGCGAATGGGTGAAACTTCGAAAAAGTGCTAGAAATTGCGATTCATTCTGAAGATATCAAGTTAAAATTATTTTTTTATTCTACCTTTGTTCATCTACAATAATGAATTATCAAAAACTCTAACAAGCCAAATTATGAGAGCGAAAAAAGTTTTCGAATCCATTTTTATGCAGGGCTGTTTTCCAAGAGGCGTTTTGACCATAAAACAATTATTCATTAAATATGTATATTGTGAAAAAATCTTTAATCTGTCGTTTAGAATCAAATAACAATCCTGAAAAATTTCCAAATTTTTATTGACGAGGTTCTGCGTTTCGACCCTCGATGTGTGATGATCCATTGATTTGATTTTTATATTCATTTTTGAATGAGGTAGTTCTGAGTAACAACTTTTTTGAGATTCGCCTGTCTCGCCCTTTTGAATTTTTTTTTGGACTTCTTCGCATTTGTCACTTGCCGCACCATTATTTTTCCATATGGAGGTCAAAACGCAGGACTTTATGCTAAGATAGATAATGTTCAGTTCAAAATTTTAGCGGCAAAACGCAAAAAACATACCTCTTGTTTACATTCCAATTTTACAAGCATTACCTCGTAAATGTAATTATTTCATGAAGAGAAAAAAATAGGACTTCTATAATTAGAATTCACAAAAAAATCTTCACCTGTCGTTTAGAATCAAAATAAAACAATTTGTTTTGGTCAACAATTTTATTGGTCTGCTGTACAATTTTGTTATTTACAAGTTACTGGTGGAAATTTATGATACCTATGTAAATGAGCCTCAGGGTACCATCAATGAACATTTTTAATGAACATTTTTATTTATATTTCGTGATTAATTGTATTTGAAAAATAAAAAACAATAAGATTGGGTGCACTCGGGCGATTTTTCTCAGCGAGCTCACCGCGATTTAGCAGACCGAGGATTCCAATGATACGATTCACACGTGAACAACTCTGCTGCGTGTGAATCGTATCATTGGAATCCTTGGTCTGCTAAATCGCGCGAGCTCGCTGAGAAAAATCGCCCGCGTGCCACCCAGTCTAAACATTGGACTTAGAGAAGATGACGGACAATAAACGTTGGACTTAGAAAAAATTAAATACTGACAGAGAGAGACAGAGAATGACAGACAAAGAACGCTGAACTTAGAAAAAATTAAATACTGACAGAGAGAGACAGAGAATGACAGACAAAGAACGCTGAACTTAGAAAAAATTAAATACTGATAGAGAGAGACAGAGAATGACAGACAAAGAACGCTGGACTTAGAAAAAATTAAATACTGACAGAGAGAGACAGAGAATGACAGACAAAGAACGCTGGACTTAGAAAAAATTAAATACTGATAGAGAGAGACAGAGAATGACAGACAAAGAACGCTGGACTTAGAAAAAATTAAATACTGACAGAGAGAGACAGAGAATGACAGACAAAGAACGCTGGACTTAGAAAAAAACTTAAATACTGATAGAGAGAGACAGAGAATGACAGACAAAGAACGCTGGACTTAGAAAAAATTAAATACTGATAGAGAGAGACAGAGAATGACAGACAAAGAACGCTGGACTTAGAAAAAATTAAATACTGATAGAGAGAGACAGAGAATGACAGGCAAAGAACGCTGGACTTAGAAAAAAACTTAAATACTGATAGAGAGAGACAGAGAATGACAGACAAAGAACAATGAACTTAGAAAAAATTAAATACTGATAGAGAGAGACAGAGAATGACAGACAAAGAACACTGAACTTAGAAAAAATTAAATACTGATAGAGAGAGACAGAGAATGACAGAAAAAAAACTTAAATACTGATAGAGAGACAGAGAATGACAGACAAAGAACGCTGAACTTAGAAAAAATTAAATACTGATAGAGAGAGACAGAGAATGACAGACAAAGAACGCTGGACTTAGAAAAAAACTTAAATACTGATAGAGAGAGACAGAGAATGACAGACAAAGAACGCTGGACTTAGAAAAAATTAAATACTGATAGAGAGAGACAGAGAATGACAGACAAAGAACGCTGGACTTAGAAAAAATTAAATACTGATAGAGAGAGACAGAGAATGACAGGCAAAGAACGCTGGACTTAGAAAAAAACTTAAATACTGATAGAGAGAGACAGAGAATGACAGACAAAGAACAATGAACTTAGAAAAAATTAAATACTGATAGAGAGAGACAGAGAATGACAGACAAAGAACACTGAACTTAGAAAAAATTAAATACTGATAGAGAGAGACAGAGAATGACAGAAAAAAAACTTAAATACTGATAGAGAGACAGAGAATGACAGACAAAGAACGCTGAACTTAGAAAAAATTAAATACTGATAGAGAGAGACAGAGAATGACAGACAAAGAACCCTGGACTTAGAAAAAATTAAATACTGATAGAGAGAGACAGAGAATGACAGACAAAGAACGCTGAACTTAGAAAAAATTAAATACTGATAGAGAGAGACAGAGAATGACAGACAAAGAACGCTGGACTTAGAAAAAAACTTAAATACTGATAGAGAGAGACAGAGAATGACAGACAAAGAACACTGGACTTAGAAAAAAACTTAAATACTGATAGAGAGAGACAGAGAATGACAGACAAAGAACGCTGAACTTAGAAAAAATTAAATACTGATAGAGAGAGACAGAGAATGACAGACAAAGAACACTGAACTTAGAAAAAATTAAATACTGATAGAGAGAGACAGAGAATGACAGAAAAAAAACTTAAATACTGATAGAGAGACAGAGAATGACAGACAAAGAACGCTGAACTTAGAAAAAATTAAATACTGATAGAGAGAGACAGAGAATGACAGACAAAGAACACTGAACTTAGAAAAAAACTTAAATACTGATAGAGAGAGACAGAGAATGACAGACAAAGAACGCTGGACTTAGAAAAAAACTTAAATACTGATAGAGAGAGACAGAGAATGACAGACAAAGAACACTGAACTTAGAAAAAATTAAATACTGATAGAGAGAGACAGAGAATGACAGACAAAGAACGCTGGACTTAGAAAAATACTGATAGAGAGAGACAGAGAATGACAGAAAAAAAACTTAAATACTGATAGAGAGACAGAGAATGACAGACAAAGAACGCTGAACTTAGAAAAAATTAAATACTGATAGAGAGAGACAGAGAATGACAGACAAAGAACACTGAACTTAGAAAAAAACTTAAATACTGATAGAGAGAGACAGAGAATGACAGACAAAGAACGCTGGACTTAGAAAAAAACTTAAATACTGATAGAGAGAGACAGAGAATGACAGACAAAGAACACTGAACTTAGAAAAAATTAAATACTGATAGAGAGAGACAGAGAATGACAGACAAAGAACGCTGAACTTAGAAAAAATTAAATACTGATAGAGAGAGACAGAGAATGACAGACAAAGAACGCTGGACTTAGAAAAAAACTTAAATACTGATAGAGAGAGACAGAGAATGACAGACAAAGAACACTGAACTTAGAAAAAATTAAATACTGATAGAGAGAGACAGAGAATGACAGACAAAGAACGCTGGACTTAGAAAAAAACTTAAATACTGATAGAGAGAGACAGAGAATGACAGACAAAGAACACTGAACTTAGAAAAAATTAAATACTGATAGAGAGAGACAGAGAATGACAGACAAAGAACGCTGGACTTAGAAAAAATTAAATACTGATAGAGAGAGACAGAGAATGACAGGCAAAGAACGCTGGACTTAGAAAAAAACTTAAATACTGATAGAGAGAGACAGAGAATGACAGACAAAGAACACTGAACTTAGAAAAAATTAAATACTGATAGAGAGAGACAGAGAATGACAGAAAAAAAACTTAAATACTGATAGAGAGACAGAGAATGACAGACAAAGAACGCTGAACTTAGAAAAAATTAAATACTGATAGAGAGAGACAGAGAATGACAGACAAAGAACGCTGGACTTAGAAAAAATTAAATACTGATAGAGAGAGACAGAGAATGACAGACAAAGAACGCTGGACTTAGAAAAAATTAAATACTGATAGAGAGAGACAGAGAATGACAGACAAAGAACGCTGAACTTAGAAAAAATTAAATACTGATAGAGAAAGACAGAGAATGACAGACAAAGAACGCTGAACTTAGAAAAAATTAAATACTGATAGAGAGAGACAGAGAATGACAGACAAAGAACGCTGAACTTAGAAAAAATTAAATACTGATAGAGAGAGACAGAGAATGACAGACAAAGAACGCTGGACTTAGAAAAAAACTTAAATACTGATAGAGAGAGACAGAGAATGACAGACAAAGAACACTAAACTTAGAAAAAATTAAATACTGATAGAGAGAGACAGAGAATGACAGACAAAGAACGCTGGACTTAGAAAAAAACTTAAATACTGATAGAGAGAGACAGAGAATGACAGACAAAGAACACTGAACTTAGAAAAAATTAAATACTGATAGAGAGAGACAGAGAATGACAGACAAAGAACGCTGAACTTAGAAAAAATTAAATACTGATAGAGAGAGACAGAGAATGACAGACAAAGAACGCTGGACTTAGAAAAAAACTTAAATACTGATAGAGAGAGACAGAGAATGACAGACAAAGAACACTGAACTTAGAAAAAATTAAATACTGATAGAGAGAGACAGAGAATGACAGACAAAGAACGCTGGACTTAGAAAAAAACTTAAATACTGATAGAGAGAGACAGAGAATGACAGACAAAGAACGCTGGACTTAGAAAAAATTAAATACTGATAGAGAGAGACAGAGAATGACAGACAAAGAACGCTGAACTTAGAAAAAATTAAATACTGATAGAGAGAGACAGAGAATGACAGGCAAAGAACGCTGGACTTAGAAAAAAACTTAAATACTGATAGAGAGAGACAGAGAATGACAGACAAAGAACACTGAACTTAGAAAAAATTAAATACTGATAGAGAGAGACAGAGAATGACAGAAAAAAAACTTAAATACTGATAGAGAGACAGAGAATGACAGACAAAGAACGCTGGACTTAGAAAAACTTAAATACTGATAGAGAGAGACAGAGAATGACAGACAAAGAACGCTGGACTTAGAAAAAAACTTAAATACTGATAGAGAGAGACAGAGAATGACAGACAAAGAACGCTGGACTTAGAAAAAAACTTAAATACTGATAGAGAGAGACAGAGAATGACAGACAAAGAACGCTGGACTTAGAAAAATACTGATAGAGAGAGACAGAGAATGACAGAAAAAAAACTTAAATACTGATAGAGAGACAGAGAATGACAGACAAAGAACGCTGAACTTAGAAAAAATTAAATACTGATAGAGAGAGACAGAGAATGACAGACAAAGAACGCTGGACTTAGAAAAATACTGATAGAGAGAGACAGAGAATGACAGAAAAAAAACTTAAATACTGATAGAGAGACAGAGAATGACAGACAAAGAACGCTGAACTTAGAAAAAATTAAATACTGATAGAGAGAGACAGAGAATGACAGACAAAGAACGCTGAACTTAGAAAAAATTAAATACTGATAGAGAAAGACAGAGAATGACAGACAAAGAACGCTGAACTTAGAAAAAATTAAATACTGATAGAGAGAGACAGAGAATGACAGACAAAGAACGCTGAACTTAGAAAAAATTAAATACTGATAGAGAGAGACAGAGAATGACAGACAAAGAACGCTGGACTTAGAAAAAAACTTAAATACTGATAGAGAGAGACAGAGAATGACAGACAAAGAACACTAAACTTAGAAAAAATTAAATACTGATAGAGAGAGACAGAGAATGACAGACAAAGAACGCTGGACTTAGAAAAAAACTTAAATACTGATAGAGAGAGACAGAGAATGACAGACAAAGAACACTGAACTTAGAAAAAATTAAATACTGATAGAGAGAGACAGAGAATGACAGACAAAGAACGCTGGACTTAGAAAAACTTAAATACTGATAGAGAGAGACAGAGAATGACAGACAAAGAACGCTGGACTTAGAAAAAAACTTAAATACTGATAGAGAGAGACAGAGAATGACAGACAAAGAACACTGAACTTAGAAAAAATTAAATACTGATAGAGAGAGACAGAGAATGACAGGCAAAGAACGCTGGACTTAGAAAAAAACTTAAATACTGATAGAGAGAGACAGAGAATGACAGACAAAGAACACTGAACTTAGAAAAAATTAAATACTGATAGAGAGAGACAGAGAATGACAGAAAAAAAACTTAAATACTGATAGAGAGACAGAGAATGACAGACAAAGAACGCTGGACTTAGAAAAACTTAAATACTGATAGAGAGAGACAGAGAATGACAGACAAAGAACGCTGGACTTAGAAAAAAACTTAAATACTGATAGAGAGAGACAGAGAATGACAGACAAAGAACGCTGGACTTAGAAAAAAACTTAAATACTGATAGAGAGAGACAGAGAATGACAGACAAAGAACACTGAACTTAGAAAAAATTAAATACTGATAGAGAGAGACAGAGAATGACAGACAAAGAACGCTGGACTTAGAAAAATACTGATAGAGAGAGACAGAGAATGACAGAAAAAAAACTTAAATACTGATAGAGAGACAGAGAATGACAGACAAAGAACGCTGAACTTAGAAAAAATTAAATACTGATAGAGAGAGACAGAGAATGACAGACAAAGAACACTGAACTTAGAAAAAAACTTAAATACTGATAGAGAGAGACAGAGAATGACAGACAAAGAACGCTGGACTTAGAAAAAAACTTAAATACTGATAGAGAGAGACAGAGAATGACAGACAAAGAACACTGAACTTAGAAAAAATTAAATACTGATAGAGAGAGACAGAGAATGACAGACAAAGAACGCTGGACTTAGAAAAACTTAAATACTGATAGAGAGAGACAGAGAATGACAGACAAAGAACGCTGGACTTAGAAAAAAACTTAAATACTGATAGAGAGAGACAGAGAATGACAGACAAAGAACACTGAACTTAGAAAAAATTAAATACTGATAGAGAGAGACAGAGAATGACAGACAAAGAACGCTGGACTTAGAAAAATACTGATAGAGAGAGACAGAGAATGACAGAAAAAAAACTTAAATACTGATAGAGAGACAGACAAAGAACGCTGAACTTAGAAAAAATTAAATACTGATAGAGAGAGACAGAGAATGACAGACAAAGAACACTGAACTTAGAAAAAAACTTAAATACTGATAGAGAGAGACAGAGAATGACAGACAAAGAACGCTGGACTTAGAAAAAAACTTAAATACTGATAGAGAGAGACAGAGAATGACAGACAAAGAACACTGAACTTAGAAAAAATTAAATACTGATAGAGAGAGACAGAGAATGACAGACAAAGAACGCTGGACTTAGAAAAAAACTTAAATACTGATAGAGAGAGACAGAGAATGACAGACAAAGAACGCTGGACTTAGAAAAAATTAAATACTGATAGAGAGAGACAGAGAATGACAGACAAAGAACGCTGAACTTAGAAAAAATTAAATACTGATAGAGAGAGACAGAGAATGACAGGCAAAGAACGCTGGACTTAGAAAAAAACTTAAATACTGATAGAGAGAGACAGAGAATGACAGACAAAGAACACTGAACTTAGAAAAAATTAAATACTGATAGAGAGAGACAGAGAATGACAGAAAAAAAACTTAAATACTGATAGAGAGACAGAGAATGACAGACAAAGAACGCTGAACTTAGAAAAAATTAAATACTGATAGAGAGAGACAGAGAATGACAGACAAAGAACGCTGGACTTAGAAAAAATTAAATACTGATAGAGAGAGACAGAGAATGACAGACAAAGAACGCTGGACTTAGAAAAATACTGATAGAGAGAGACAGAGAATGACAGAAAAAAAACTTAAATACTGATAGAGAGACAGAGAATGACAGACAAAGAACGCTGAACTTAGAAAAAATTAAATACTGATAGAGAGAGACAGAGAATGACAGACAAAGAACGCTGAACTTAGAAAAAATTAAATACTGATAGAGAAAGACAGAGAATGACAGACAAAGAACGCTGAACTTAGAAAAAATTAAATACTGATAGAGAGAGACAGAGAATGACAGACAAAGAACGCTGAACTTAGAAAAAATTAAATACTGATAGAGAGAGACAGAGAATGACAGACAAAGAACGCTGGACTTAGAAAAAAACTTAAATACTGATAGAGAGAGACAGAGAATGACAGACAAAGAACACTAAACTTAGAAAAAATTAAATACTGATAGAGAGAGACAGAGAATGACAGACAAAGAACGCTGGACTTAGAAAAAAACTTAAATACTGATAGAGAGAGACAGAGAATGACAGACAAAGAACACTGAACTTAGAAAAAATTAAATACTGATAGAGAGAGACAGAGAATGACAGACAAAGAACGCTGGACTTAGAAAAACTTAAATACTGATAGAGAGAGACAGAGAATGACAGACAAAGAACGCTGGACTTAGAAAAAAACTTAAATACTGATAGAGAGAGACAGAGAATGACAGACAAAGAACACTGAACTTAGAAAAAATTAAATACTGATAGAGAGAGACAGAGAATGACAGGCAAAGAACGCTGGACTTAGAAAAAAACTTAAATACTGATAGAGAGAGACAGAGAATGACAGACAAAGAACACTGAACTTAGAAAAAATTAAATACTGATAGAGAGAGACAGAGAATGACAGAAAAAAAACTTAAATACTGATAGAGAGACAGAGAATGACAGACAAAGAACGCTGGACTTAGAAAAACTTAAATACTGATAGAGAGAGACAGAGAATGACAGACAAAGAACGCTGGACTTAGAAAAAAACTTAAATACTGATAGAGAGAGACAGAGAATGACAGACAAAGAACGCTGGACTTAGAAAAAAACTTAAATACTGATAGAGAGAGACAGAGAATGACAGACAAAGAACACTGAACTTAGAAAAAATTAAATACTGATAGAGAGAGACAGAGAATGACAGACAAAGAACGCTGGACTTAGAAAAATACTGATAGAGAGAGACAGAGAATGACAGAAAAAAAACTTAAATACTGATAGAGAGACAGAGAATGACAGACAAAGAACGCTGAACTTAGAAAAAATTAAATACTGATAGAGAGAGACAGAGAATGACAGACAAAGAACACTGAACTTAGAAAAAAACTTAAATACTGATAGAGAGAGACAGAGAATGACAGACAAAGAACGCTGGACTTAGAAAAAAACTTAAATACTGATAGAGAGAGACAGAGAATGACAGACAAAGAACACTGAACTTAGAAAAAATTAAATACTGATAGAGAGAGACAGAGAATGACAGACAAAGAACGCTGGACTTAGAAAAACTTAAATACTGATAGAGAGAGACAGAGAATGACAGACAAAGAACGCTGGACTTAGAAAAAAACTTAAATACTGATAGAGAGAGACAGAGAATGACAGACAAAGAACACTGAACTTAGAAAAAATTAAATACTGATAGAGAGAGACAGAGAATGACAGACAAAGAACGCTGGACTTAGAAAAATACTGATAGAGAGAGACAGAGAATGACAGAAAAAAAACTTAAATACTGATAGAGAGACAGAGAATGACAGACAAAGAACGCTGAACTTAGAAAAAATTAAATACTGATAGAGAGAGACAGAGAATGACAGACAAAGAACACTGAACTTAGAAAAAAACTTAAATACTGATAGAGAGAGACAGAGAATGACAGACAAAGAACGCTGGACTTAGAAAAAAACTTAAATACTGATAGAGAGAGACAGAGAATGACAGACAAAGAACACTGAACTTAGAAAAAATTAAATACTGATAGAGAGAGACAGAGAATGACAGACAAAGAACGCTGGACTTAGAAAAAAACTTAAATACTGATAGAGAGAGACAGAGAATGACAGACAAAGAACGCTGGACTTAGAAAAAATTAAATACTGATAGAGAGAGACAGAGAATGACAGACAAAGAACGCTGAACTTAGAAAAAATTAAATACTGATAGAGAGAGACAGAGAATGACAGGCAAAGAACGCTGGACTTAGAAAAAAACTTAAATACTGATAGAGAGAGACAGAGAATGACAGACAAAGAACACTGAACTTAGAAAAAATTAAATACTGATAGAGAGAGACAGAGAATGACAGAAAAAAAACTTAAATACTGATAGAGAGACAGAGAATGACAGACAAAGAACGCTGAACTTAGAAAAAATTAAATACTGATAGAGAGAGACAGAGAATGACAGACAAAGAACGCTGGACTTAGAAAAAACTTAGAAAAAATTAAATACTGATAGAGAGAGACAGAGAATGACAGACAAAGAACACTGAACTTAGAAAAAATTAAATACTGATAGAGAGAGACAGAGAATGACAGACAAAGAACGCTGAACTTAGAAAAAATTAAATACTGATAGAGAGAGACAGAGAATGACAGACAAAGAACGCTGGACTTAGAAAAAAACTTAAATACTGATAGAGAGAGACAGAGAATGACAGACAAAGAACACTGAACTTAGAAAAAATTAAATACTGATAGAGAGAGACAGAGAATGACAGACAAAGAACGCTGGACTTAGAAAAAAACTTAAATACTGATAGAGAGAGACAGAGAATGACAGACAAAGAACGCTGAACTTAGAAAAAATTAAATACTGATAGAGAGAGACAGAGAATGACAGACAAAGAACGCTGGACTTAGAAAAAAACTTAAATACTGATAGAGAGAGACAGAGAATGACAGACAAAGAACGCTGGACTTAGAAAAAATTTAAATTCTGAAAGAAGAGAGAGAGAGAGAAAGAATGACGAAAAGGAACTTAGAAAAAATTTAAATTCTGAAAAAGAGAGAGAGAGAAAGAATGACGAAAAGGAACTTGAAAAAATTTAAATTCTGAAATAGAGAGAGAGAGAAAGAATGACGAAAAAGAACTTGAAAAAATTTAAATTCTGAAAAAGAGAGAGAGAGAAAGAATGACGAAAAAGAGAGAGAGAGAAAGAATGACGAAAAAGAACTTAGAAAAAATTTAAATTCTGAAAGAGAGAGAGAGAGAATGACAAAAAGAACTTAGAATTCTGAAAGAGAGAGAAAGAATGACGAAAAAGAACTTAGAAAAAATTTAAATTCTGAAAAAGAGAGAGAAAGAATGACGAAAAAGAACTTAGAAAAAATTTAAATTCTGAAAAAGAGAGAGAGAGAAAGAATGACGAAAAAGAACTTGAAAAAATTAAAATTCTGAAAAAGAGAGAGAGAGAGAAAGAATGACGAAAAAGAACTTGAAAAAGAGAGAGAGAGAAAGAATGACGAAAAAGAACTTAGAAAAAATTTAAATTCTGAAAGAGAGAGAGAGAGAATGACAAAAAGAACTTAGAATTCTGAAAGAGAGAGAAAGAATGACGAAAAAGAACTTGAAAAAATTTAAATTCTGAAAGAAGAGAGAGAAAGAAAGAATGACGAAAAGGAACTTAGAAAAAATTTAAATTCTGAAAAAGAGAGAGAGAGAAAGAATGACGAAAAAGAACTTAGAAAAAATTTAAATTCTGAAAAAGAGAGAGAGAGAAAGAATGACGAAAAAGAACTTGAAAAAATTTAAATTCTGAAAGAAGAGAGAGAAAGAAAGAATGACGAAAAGGAACTTAGAAAAAATTTAAATTCTGAAAAAGAGAGAGAGAGAAAGAATAACGAAAAAGAACTTGAAAAAATTTAAATTCTGAAAGAAGAGAGAGAAAGAAAGAATGACGAAAAGGAACTTAGAAAAAATTTAAATTCTGAAAGAAGAGAGAGAGAGAAAGAATGACGAAAAAGAACTTGAAAAAATTTAAATTCTGAAAAAGAGAGAGAGAGAAAGAATGACAAAAAGAACTTAGAATTCTGAAAGAGAGAGAAAGAATGACGAAAAAGAACTTAGAGAAAAAATTTAAATTCTGAAAGAGAGAGAGAGAATGACAAAAAGAACTTAGAATTCTGAAAGAGAGAGAAAGAATGACGAAAAAGAACTTAGAGAAAAAATTTAAATTCTGAAAAAGAGAGAGAAAGAATGACGAAAAAGAACTTAGAAAAAATTTAAATTCTGAAAAAGAGAGAGAGAGAAAGAATGACGAAAAAGAACTTGAAAAAGAGAGAGAGAGAAAGAATGACGAAAAAGAACTTGAAAAAATTTAAATTTCAGAAGAGAGAGAGAGAAAGAATGACGAAAAAGAACTTGAAAAAATTTAAATTCTGAAAGAAGAGAGAGAAAGAAAGAATGACGAAAAGGAACTTAGAAAAAATTTAAATTCTGAAAAAGAGAGAGAGAGAAAGAATGACGAAAAAGAACTTAGAAAAAATTTAAATTCTGAAAAAGAGAGAGAGAGAAAGAATGACGAAAAAGAACTTGAAAAAATTTAAATTCTGAAAGAAGAGAGAGAAAGAAAGAATGACGAAAAGGAACTTAGAAAAAATTTAAATTCTGAAAAAGAGAGAGAGAGAAAGAATAACGAAAAAGAACTTGAAAAAATTTAAATTCTGAAAAAGAGAGAGAGAGAAAGAACTTAGAAAAAATTTAAATTCTGAAAGGAGAGAAAGAATGACGAAAAAGAACTTAGAAAAAATTTAAATTCTGAAAAAGAGAGAGAGAGAAAGAATGACGAAAAAGAACTTGAAAAAGAGAGAGAGAGAGAGAAAGAATGACGAAAAAGAACTTGAAAAAATTTAAATTTCAGAAGAGAGAGAGAGAAAGAATGACGAAAAAGAACTTGAAAAAATTTAAATTCTGAAAGAAGAGAGAGAAAGAAAGAATGACGAAAAGGAACTTAGAAAAAATTTAAATTCTGAAAAAGAGAGAGAGAGAAAGAATGACGAAAAAGAACTTAGAAAAAATTTAAATTCTGAAAAAGAGAGAGAGAGAAAGAATGACGAAAAAGAACTTGAAAAAATTTAAATTCTGAAAGAAGAGAGAGAAAGAAAGAATGACGAAAAGGAACTTAGAAAAAATTTAAATTCTGAAATAGAGAGAGAGAAAGAATGACGAAAAAGAACTTAGAAAAAATTTAAATTCTGAAAAAGAGAGAGAGAGAAAGAACTTAGAAAAAATTTAAATTCTGAAAGGAGAGAAAGAATGACGAAAAAGAACTTAGAAAAAATTTAAATTCTGAAAGAGAGAGAAAGAATGACGAAAAGGAACTTAGAAAAAATTTAAATTCTGAAAAAGAGAGAGAGAGAGAGAAAGAATGACGAAAAAAAAAATTTAAATTCTGAAAAAGAGAGAGAGAAAGAATGACAAAAAGAACTTGAAAAAATTTAAATTCTGAAAAAGAGAGAGAGAGAAAGAATGACGAAAAAGAACTTAGAAAAAAATTTAAATTCTGAAAAAGAGAGAGAGAGACAGAAAAAAAAACGTAAAAAATTTTCATACCGTTTATTGATATACCAACTACATTATATTCTTGACTTCTTATTACAGATATATATTATCCAGAAATCCTCTGCAGAAGCAAACAACGGACAAAGCAGAAATTCTTGAACAACCACCAACCATCTGGAAAAAAAAAACTACATCAAATCCCCAGAATTGAAACGAACCACATAAAATACCATTGTATTGTATCTCACTAGGAAGCAAAACCCCAAAAATAAATAAATAAAATACAAAAAAACACCAAATCTTTCATTTCTTTTCACCTAAAAACCTGAAAGAGTTTAACAGAACCGTAACCCAAATAATCAATAAAAAGAAAAAATTCATAATTTGGGAATTAAATCAAAAATAACATAAAAAAACCACACATATCCATTAAACCCGTTTGCAACAGCGAAGAATCGAAGAAGAAAACGGCAAAGTAACTGAATTGAATTCGTGAGCTACCAGTATACGCAGTGTTCAATATAGCCACGAATTCTCACTTTCAATAAGAATGGACATGAATCCCACTTACTTTTCTAGTTTCTTCTTTTTTTTCGTTTTCTTCTAAATTTCTCTTCTCGGCTGTTGCAAACGGACTTTAAATACAAAAATAAACCAAGAAAGTTTAACAGGTCAGAACCCAAATAATCAATGAAAAGAAAAAAACATAATTCATAATAACAATTTAGAGGAGTTTAATAATAAACAACGGACCTGTATATAAAACTCCAAATCCATTTCCTCCTGTCATCTGCCTCTCAGGTAGGTTTAGATATACCATATCTGAAATTAAAATAAATTCAATTAACGATCATAACATTAACGTAATCAAAAGACAAGCACAACAAAAATTTAAAACCAGATCATCCAGTCGCAAGAGTAACAAAACTTCCCTTACCTTTGAAGTAATGTAACTCCATGAATAGAGCTGCCAACACCTCCTCCTATTTGCTATGTAGCTCCAGACCTAAATCAAAGTTATCTTTTGAATTCACAAAATTTATAAATTTGCATTCTAAAAAAAAAACAGTTCTCTGTTTGAAACTATGGATCTACGACGTTAACGCTTAAATAATAAGCGTTACTGTGAATGGACAGGTAATCCACCAAAAACATTCTAACGGCAAAAACAAGGCCTAATGTGGATTGTCTGTCCAACACACTCCAGCAATCAGTAGAGGATAACCCAAGTCAAAACTTACCGATTCAATTCTCTCATACGAGTACTCATGGTAATGTCAAAGGTGTAGCCAATCCTCAATCCATTCCTCTTGCCACATAGTTGCATACATTCTGAAATGCAAGAAGGGTATGAAAGGGTAAGGTGGTAGCAAAAGCTACAATGCAAAGGAAATATATATATATATCAAAGAGTAACAAATCAAATCTTTGATATGATCCGTATATACACTTCCCTTACCTTCGAATAACAACACAGTTTCCAAAATTCAGGAGAATGTAACCCCATGGATAGAGCTGCCAACACCAACACTGTCCTCCTCCGTACACCTTTTTTTGCTATATAACCCCAGACCTAAATCAAAATTATCTTTTGAATTCATAAAATTTATAAATTTGATTGCAGTCTAACGCTTGAACAATATAGCTAACTACGATACTGTTCACATTAATGTTAATGATATTTTATTGTTTAAGCGTTAACATCACTGCGAATGGACAGATAACCAACGTGAGTCCAAAAATAGGAAAATTAGAGAATAACTTAACGGCAAAAACAAGCCCTAATATGGATAACCTGGATAACCCCAGTGGCAGGTTTGGTTTGTCTGTCCAACACACCCAGCAATCAGTAAAAACAACTATGGATAACCCAAGTCAAAACTTACCTAAGTACCGATCCAATACTCATGGCCATATGTCAATATGTCAAAGGTGTCATTGTAGCCGATCCTCAATCCATTCATCCCTTGATTCAGTCTATATTATCGCAACAAAAAGCAAAAAGAAAAAATTAATATGTTGGAATACATTCAGCAAATGAAAAAACAAAAAAAAATGTCTTTTTGCACCGACTTGATTCTCTGATTTCTAAAGCAATCACCATAGCAATCAATGAAATAAATTCTTACAGCGTTTTCTATTGATGATTAAGCTAGTGCTACAATTGATTACGGAACATCAAATATGAATAATTCGGAAATCTAGAAATTACTGCTCCAGTTTTACTAATGGAATTTTTGTACTACAGCAAATGCCCTTGAAAGATTTAGCTTCAGATCTTTTGGAATGATTAAAGTTGACATAAAAAAAAATTCGAGAATATTGCCAATGACTTAATACTTTTTCTTTCAATCTCGCAAAGAAAAATAACAACATAAATCAATATCAACTCACGGCTCTCATTCAAACTTCTTTAACTCAACTCACGGCATCGACTTATTCTACATCTTCACCTTCCTGGTAGTCATGAACCCATTCATAACAAATTTTCAAATTCTTCATCCATTCAAGTATTTCCTATCCTTCTGATTGTCATCATTTTCTTTCTTGCCAGTCATCTAAAAATAAAACAATTCAATGCATTTTTTCTGTTTTCTTATAGATACATCACTTTTAAGAATTCCCCCAAGTATTTTAACACATTATCAAAAAATTGCAAAATCAATCAATTGGTTCTCCGATTCATTTGCCCCACAAAAGTCAACAAGTCAAAGTCGAGAAAAAAAATCGGTTAATAAACTGTAAGGTCTGAGCAACTATTCACTACACATCTCCATAAAGAGTGACAGAGAAGCGTCAAGTGCAATTATTTTTTTTTGATTTGCAAGGTATAAATCGAAAGCATATCTAAAATTGCTAAAATTGATCATTTGCGTGATGAATATTCTCGAAAATCTATAAATTTTTTTTTATTATTCTGAATGAAAATCTTATAATATACCTCAAAATAATAAAGGAAGCATTTCAATAGTCAATATTATATTGGAACAATATTCATCATTGATTCTGGGGAATTTTTTCATGTAAAATTGACCAATATATTTTGAGAATATCCTAAGAAAACGGTAAAAATTAACATAATATGATTTCGGTTGAAAGTGAAATACATATTCTCAAAATAACAAAAGTATGGAACGATTTTGATATTTAATATGTAGATTGAAAGGACATTTGATTTTGAAAATGATTATTTCATCACGAAAAACTGAAAACTTTTAATGTCACTTCACTTATATTTTGGAACAGAATTATTTATCGTGTTATATATACAATGTACGTTTGAAAGTCGAGGTTAATTTGATTTTGATAACTTGAAGCAATAGTAATGAATAACTGTGAAGTTGTGAAGTGCGGACCTGGAAACCGTGAAAATCAGGTATCTTCTTATATACTGCTGCGATCTATTGTACTATGTATTATAATGTATAGAGTAATGAGATAGGTATAAGGAGTGTCCTTGAATAGTTTTTTCTAAGCCATCTAAGTAAGAGCTATGGAGTTTTTTAATGAGACAATGATCGATCAATTTCAGAGTTGCAGGTTAAGTGAAGCAGAAAACTGTTTGAAGTGAAATACCTTCTAGTATAGGGTCCAAATACAATGGAAGTGAAATACCTTCTAGTATAGGAGCCACGTTCTTTTAGGTCTTCTTCTATTTTTTTTTTAATTCTGGAGGTGTCCATTTAAGTAGCATTTTTGGCAGGAGCACTTCATAATAAGTTCTGAATGAAAGGCTTAATTGCTTTTCTCTGTAACAAACGAGGGAAATTTATTATTAATACCACAAATAAGAAAACAGAAACAAAATTAATGGAATTTATGGAATTAACTAACTTTTTTTCAATCACTGTTAACATTACTTACAATACTTCGATTGTTGGACTGGCCTTGTCAGTGAAAAATTTGAATTTTATTCTCCAAATACCATAAAGTGTTATGCAGTTGACCTGGCAGTTTTATTACCAATTTAGGCACCACTTGTAGAAGCATCCCTTTCGTCGAATATTTCTCGCCGACCTCCATAAACAACGATTTCGGCTCGAGAGAGGCTTGGATATTAATTTATTATTCATAACGTACCTGGGGCGGTCCAGCGTTTAACTGCAATTACATCAGATATGCATGTTGAAAAATGCACTTTGGAATTACGATTTAAATACTCCAGTTCTTTTTTTTGATGAATTTATAATCATTACCATCATAAAATATGTTAAGCTGAATTTGTATCCGAATAGTGATTGGTGCTTTAAGTAGCGCCATTGCTTGGGGGACTTAAAAATCGCAATGAATTTAGCTCCAAAACAGGGAGAACCACGTTGATCCGAAAATTAAGAACAGTTATCCTCACCTGGATGAGTGACACATTGACAAGTTACAAATTTCACAAAATGTTATAATGTGTATGAACTTAAGAAGTCATATTGGTGGTCTTGGTGCTATGTTTTTTTCAATCCATTTTGATTCAATAAATTCGAATATTATCAATAATTCAATCCAATAAAATCTTTTTTCAATAGTCCGATTTCCTGATGATAATGACAATTCGTGTCTACGCCAATTCATATAATTTTCCTTAATCACGTCTTCTCAGGAGCCCACATAATATTTTTGTATGATTTCACAGAAAAATTTTTTTACCTTTGTAACTGGACCGTAGAAGAATTTATGGATTGTGAGTATTGAGAGTTCAGACTACCAAAATCGGAACCTTGATGTGATGAAATCTTTGTACAATTCAGTTGCTCTTGAAGAAGTCAAAAAGTTTTGACCTAAAAAATAGTCGAAACACTCTTTAAACCCGAATCAATAACTTTTTTCACGATTAGAACTTGATACTATTTCGTTGCGAGCAAAACTTCAAAGATAGTCAAATCGTAATGAAGCTCAATATATTTTATCCACTTTTATTGAGTTATTCAGGGGCAACTGAAAAAAATGTACAAAGATCTCATCACATGTTAATAAGAAGGAAAGCTCAAAGTAACTAAGACAAAGTTCTGTTTTCATTCCAGAAATTGGCTTACAAAGTTGAAAAAGTAGATAATGAGTGAAATACATCAATTTTTTAAATTTTTTTCAGTTAAATCATACAAGAAAAATCTGCCAAGTCGTAGGTACATGAGAAAGACGAGGCTTCATACGTTAAACCACCCCGGCAGACAATAACATTGAATTTGTTCTATTTACAGAATTGAAATTATCATTGAATATTTTTGTAATAGGTCATGCTTGAAATGTGAAATGTTGAGTAGGTGTAGTCACCACGAACCACCTCTGGGTCCATTGTTGATCAACAATCCGATCTCGACGTCGTTTTTTCATCCAACAAGAAATGCTGGGGCGTCAAAAATGGGTTTGGTTAACAGAAAGAGGAGTAGGGTCAAAATCAATCCGACAGAAGTACCGACTACACGTAAAGAACGGTAACGTGTGTGAAATACACTTGTCTAGTGACTAAAGACTCTGGTCAGAGACTGACTCTGGTTTTCTGTTCTTAGTCAATCTCCAGCATCCGCAGGAGATCTGTGGTAATAGAAGCGATATAACGCGAGCGCCAATGGTGACGTGAAAAATAGGCATGTCTTTAAGATCAAACAATGAAGCATTTTCTCGAAAATTTCAATCGTATTCTGTTCCTCCTCCTCCTCATCCTCTTCTCGACGATCCATCCTTCGAAATCCAGAGTGAGCCAGAACAAAAATCTCCCAAAATGCAAGTACGACGAAGATATAATAAAATCCGACAAACTTATTCAATATTTGATACGTGCAAATTTCATTTTCACCGGAAATGTAGCTAGTAGTGTACAGATAATCGATAATAAAATAGTGTTCGATGTAACCGTCCAGAAATGTTTCAAACGTACGGGCGTTTTTGGGAACGATCCTATCGTAAAAGTGGTGAAAAAATTGAGGGAAGGCGAAGGCTCCACTTGTCGACTGTCTGTGCGTAAAAAATTGACCGCTATTTTTGTTGGTTTGGTGGATACTAGTTATTTAGGTAATATTGAACTTTCGATCAGTCCTGTGCCCATCACTCTCGCTAATTTAGACCGTGTCAGTTCTGTCGTCAAAGGTGAGTGTCATTTGTGCTAAGATAACACCATGTCAAGAGTTCCCTTCTTAACCAGTTCATAACAGCATTCATTAAATTTCATCCACTCAAAGTGAAATCACTATGAGAATGCAGACCACACACTTTTTGTAGACTCTTGAAAAATGAGTGGATATTGGTCGGTTAGTTCAGTTTTATACCGTGAATATCAAAATGTGCTACAGAAAAATACCAAAAAGAAGTAGATATGTGCTGTAAAGAATTTTCATAGAACAGCATTGGGTTTAAGGTAGAAAGTGAGTGCGCTAGGATAGTTCTCCGGTAATACTCAAGTTTTTTTTCCAATATTTTTCTGAGAATATATTTGTATAGAATGAATTGTACCATACCTACTATTTCGAGTATCATTATCATTGATAGAAGTATATTCTTCTAGTGAATGTAAGATTATGTTCACCTCACCGGAAGATACTATCCTTATAGTGAAACAGAAATTCTGTATTTAGTTCAAGTACAATATTACGAAGAATAACTAATGTATGGAAAGTTTTTGATTCTCAAGATGTATATTGAAAGGAAAGCCATCGATTCTGAGATATATTCATGCGGGTGAAGTGACTATTTTTGAGAATATTCCCAAAAAACTGTCATGATTTTTTCGTACGAAAGTAGGTATTGCAGTGTAGAATGTTTTAATTTTCAGTTTTCATTTTTGGAAATATCCTAGAAAATCAAATTCGATGTCAGATCTTTATACCTATTTAAATGAAAAATATTGTATTTATAGTTGAACTCGACACGTGTCGTACTTATTTTTGCGAGAATTAAATTTGTTTAAAAGGTTAATGTGAGAATCATTAATGAACTTTGAATTTTATCCAATGGGACTAGAAGGCATAATCGAATTAAGGAACTCTAGATTTTTGTTATGGTCGGCACACAACTCAGTGAATTATTCTAGTGGATTATAATGTTGAAAGAGCCTAACAAAACATTCTATAAAATACCAAAGTCCCTCATTTCAAGCTGAATCATATTTTATGTAATGTCCAAAGCTTCCAGCTCACAATATTTTCATTAAAGAATGAAAGGTTGTATTCAAACTTCAACAAAGGATGGTTTTGGGGTGAGAAGGGAAACGTTGGAAAATTCGCAGACTACGCGAGAAGTGTTGTGGAAAAGATTTACGGGCATTTCGTCGGAAAAATTTGGGAAAATCTCATGGCGGACATTGAGCTTTTAATTAGGCTTGCTTGGAAAGTCTCTAATCTAGACAAGGTTGGAATAGCTACCGACCTATAAATTTAATCCGAGAGAGTTCCTCGGAGTTTTTCTGATGACTAGATGTGAGGTGAAAACGCGAAGAGTTGAATTCGTTGTCGCTCTTTCCTTGCGTAAATATTGCCAAGAATAATTTGAAAATGCTTAGTTTCATTATCATACAAAGTTTCAAAGTTAAATTTTCTCGGACAAGCAATTTTTTTTATTAACAAAAGTAACCAAAAATGATTGGCAGGAATTCTATCAGAAATGAATATTCAGTGAAAAATATTTGTCTGTTACTCACAAGGATTTTTTCGAAAACTACTGAAGATCGATAGAATCTGTTTATCCAACAGCGACTCTTCCAGATGGTGGTGGCTCCCATCGATTGATTTTCAGGGCCGAAATCTGAAACATAAAAGTAGTCAAAAGACATCTTGACAATAGAATACAATACGTGAATATTAGGGGGAAGATTGCCAAGATGTTTCTTTTGAGAACGACGTGAGTTCTTCTAAAAATTAGATTTAACACAACGATTCGATCTTGAATTAATTCTTCATCTTCCCACAAATTCTGTCGTCAAATATTAACTGGGACTAGAATCGTAGAAATTCACCTAGTTGAGCACCTTCGCACGACAGTTTCATCTAAGAAAATTTCGACTTGGATCAACAATTTCATAAAGATCCATCATAGCAATCCCTTAAATGATTCATGTCCGTAAACAAGACGAAATTACACATGTCGTGCCTTGGGGTACTTCGAATACCTGACTCAGTAAATAGCTCGAAATGTTGATCAAAACCCACAGTATTTCGTTATTAATTATTTCGTTGCTCCGGTGCCCTACCGTTTCGAAGAGCGCTTCGATTTCGTGGTATACACGATGTTAATGGATATTACATTCCTATTTCACTCGGTAGATAGATATAAGAAGTCGTGAAATGTTGCTCAACTGGCGATTGAAGCGCATTTATGAAACTATTTTATCTTGGTTATTTCGAATTCCTGAAACAACACTCACTGCAGAAAAATTCGTTTCTTCCTGTCGTATAGAAAAACTTGGATGATAATGAACGTGATGGACCATTCCATTCCTGACACAAATGTATTATAATGTTTCACAGGCTAGAATAAAATTCGTCCTGAGGTAATCTGAGAAAAATCAATAATAATGCAGGCTGTCAAGGTTGCCTTTCGCATCGCCTGCAACGAAAATGGACTTGCAGGTTGATTTTGAGGGCATGTTAATCTTAAATGATTGCCGAGTTAACAAGGTATTTTCAGGAATGAAATAGCCCGATGAATATTCAATGCCGGCTTCTACTCGATCGATATCGTGTCACCTGAGTGTATCGAAAGTGAAGGATTTTTGGGCGAATTAAATTTCAAATTGACACTGGTACCCTCCATATTTCGATATCGATTGACCCAGAATTGTTGAAATGTTCCCGTTGTATCACCTATGAATTTGTTAGATAGGGCAATTACTATTTTCAGAAGGGGGAATAGATGATGTCATTATTATTACACTAGAATTTCATAGCTCATAAAGTCCCATAAGATGCCTTTTACGCATATATTTTTAAAATCATTTCATCAGGTTGACGTTTTGCTGAGGAAATAATTTTGTGTATGAAACGAAAAATTTTCTAAAAAAGCTGTTCTTGATGTTGATGTTATTCTAGTCATTTTGAGTATTGTTGCTGCAGTTGTTCATAGAGTTAGGTGATAAGAGTAGGGAAAATATGTTACGACGAATAGTACATATTAAGATGAATGATCAGAATCGGAGTGGAGTGTTTCGGTTAAAGTATTTTAACAACTACTACGTGAAGAATATTATTGATCCCGGACAACTAGAAAAACTAACATATAGAAATAAATGCTCAGATTTGGTTTGAAGCTATTTCTATTAATTTTCACATAATGGTATCTCGAATTATTTATTAGGACCATTACCGACATACGAAGATCGGAGATAATATTGTCATCCACCGGAGTCGTTCACGAAGAGTCCCGTATGCCGTTGAATAAAATGTGGGTACTCGTAAAATATGTCTAACGATATTGTTACCTCTCAGACGCCAGGCATAAAGCTAGTTCTGTTTTTGATGAAGACATACATAGGTATATGAAATTGATTTATACATATAAGGGGCGTGGAAAGCCAAGAGCTCAGTCTGTTATATCCCTCTAATTTAGCTATAAAATCCAACCTGAAAAGGATGCACCCACCTCAAGGAACATTGAAACTGTACCGTACTTGATGATACATTGTTCTGAATAATAGCTCGTGTGAATTGAATGGTTTCCGAGAAGAAATGTGAGCTGAATTAGTCCTTGTGCTTTCGCACTTCTCAGAGCTGTACCATGAATTTAAGTGAAAAGGTTATGGCAAATATCCATATCGGAAAAGAACTCTTCCGTTAGAACGTTACTGTTTCTTTACACACTAATGTTTTTGGAATGATCACCAGCACGTATTATTATGCTTATAAAATGATGGTTGGTTTCGATCAAGCTATATTATAGCTATTTCGATCTAGATAGAAACCTTCAAAATTGTTCAATAATTTCCTCAGATAATGTCATTGTTTTCAAGCAATGTGTAAAAGTGAATGCACTAACTAGTAATATCGAAAAAAATCATTGAATGATGTGTCACACGGAAATATTTCCTATTCAGAACCGTAGCTTTGCTAGGGGGATGGAGTTGTTTCCTTCGAAAAATTTGGAAAACTTGTACAAAGAAGTGTTAAACTCGATGAAGATGATTTGAATACACTTTCGTATCTTGTTCGTTCAGCAGAACTATATGGTTATCTTTTTCTTATTAGTTATGTACTTGAAACGGAGCAGGACATATATTCCTAGAAAACAAAAGAAGAAACATTAGCGGGTATGGCAGCTGGCTCAGAGCCTGACACATCATAATTTAACAAAATATATGGGGAGAAGCAACTGAAAATATATTGGAATCCAATCAATATAAGTACTCGAAGCATTCGTAAACACCCTAAATTAACCAGAGTGTCTCGCCTATATCATAGAGATACCCCAGGCTATTGACCACCCTGTACCTCGAATAATCTGACAGGCTGTAATTATAGTGAATTCCGTATAGCAGGTAGAATTTGTAGTCACATTATTTTCGGATAGTATTCATTACTTGATTTTCTCAGAACAATTTTTTCGCAAAAGATAATTTTTTTACACGTACAATACTCAAAAACCCTGACTTTTCAGGAGTTCTTCTGGAAACATACTTTTCTTCGAATTTTTCCTGTGTGAAATTTTCAATGATTGTTTCGAACCTTCTAGTCCCAATTTTTCTACCTTCAGAATGAGTCCTGCTATTTCCTCGTTTTTTACCTAAAGCTTGATAATTCTCTACAAAATTTTGGCAAGAAAACGGCAGAGATTATTTTGTATGCATTTGAACACTGAATTCTACCGAAAGTACGTATGTAACTGCAGAGAATTCACAGCGCATGAATTCACGAGGAAACTCTCTAGAGAATTCTCGGCTGTTGCACACGGGCATTAGGAAAAAAAAGTATGAAGTGACTGTTCATAAACAGAACATCAAAATGTAGATTGCACTATTGGTGACAATGAATATAACATTGTATTGCTTAAAATATCCCTAAAATATCGATTGGCTTTCTTTCATCAATACTAATCGCTAAAAATCATTTCCAATTATGACAATAGCATCCGAAAGTTCATTTAAAATAATATGTGAAATCGATCATTTTCTGTTCATGTATAACCTACTCATCGTTCTACGATGCTCGGGCTGTTCTATTTGGATCGTATGACGAAATAAAACGATGATTTCATGACCATAAGGCGTTTTGTAACGTAATAAAACGTTGTTGAATGAATTGAGAAGTGGAGGTGTCGATAGATTTTGAATACTTTTCGCATTCCCATACGGAAACAAATTTCTGGAATAACTGAAAAGCCATCTGTCGATTTCAATAAATCGCTTTCATGTGTGGCATTACTAGCAAAGAGAAAAATTAAGATAAAGAAATGACTGCGATTGTGTAAATATCTGTCCGTTTCTTTGGCTGGCGTCTGTACATCCCACACAAGTGAAATGCAGGCTCAATTTACTCTTTGGTCAGGTATCGGCTGCCCACACAATCTATTCCACTTGCCTCTCTGTCACTAGTAAATTCAGAAGGTTTTTTCTTTTTTGCTTAATTCCGAACCATGCACTGGCAAGGTCGAGAGATTTTACACGCTTGACAAAGTGGTTGATGAAGAAGGAAGACTTTTTGTGGGAATGAACCTATATTAACGTGACATAGTGTAATTGGTAAAGAAAATGATGATCTGCATGTAGTGTAAGTGTGAGTCAATAACGCCTTCATACTTCGCCTTTTTGTTGCTTCCTACCCATAGTTCACTGATCTCAATAAGATCTTTATAGTTTTATCAAGTAGTAATTCACCGCCAAAAGGAAAATTTGAAAATTCAATTCAAAGATATATCGTACCCCATTCTGAATAGCGTAGTAAAAATTTAAAGGAATTTTTTTTTGGCGACCGCAGTGGCAATGGGAAATAACCGTGTGGGAAGTGTGGGAGAAACAAACAGCCGCAGAATTGATGTAAAAGGAATTTTAATGCATATCGAAGCATCTGACCTAATGTTCCTTTGGTTATTTAGCCTCTTTTCTGCATTCGTTAGATAGCTTTTTATTTGAAAAGATATTACGCAGGAAAGGAAAGGAGTGTTCCTAGGAACACTGTGTAAGTATAAATCTCCGAGTTTTGTAATTAATAGGATGAAATTTTTACAGCACTTGTTTGCACTCATCATATTTCATTTTTCATTCCGATTTCTAATGAATATACGAGGCATTTCTGAATTGATGCGTATTATTTAAGTGAGTGACTTTGACTCAGTTTGGGTTTCAAACCCTTCGTCTTTCTGGATAACAGCCTTCAACATTTGGGAATACTCAGCATTACGATAGATTCTTCGAATAGGAAAATTATGAGGCATATTAATAATTTCTGATGCGAAATATTGCAGGGTTGATTTGTCATTTCAGGGTTGAAGAACTGTCAAAAACTACTTCTCACTATTTTGTTTTTGATTCTCTCGTTATGAAGAGAGCTATTTCGAAGATTTATATCGAAGACCTAATTTTTTGCACAATTCCTCCTCAGATTTCGGATTCAGAAACACCCCGTATTATGCGTATATCGCAATTCAGTTAAAAAAAAGGTTTGTCAATTTTTCAACAATATCTTATACAAGCTCAAGTAGCAACGTTTTTCTATCTGAATCAATTTTGTCGTGTTCTCTTCAGAATTCACTCGAGCAATTTGCAGATATGACTGCTGATTTTGCCGGATAAAATCCAACAAAATCCTTCATTTCCCATTCGTTCGTTTCCCCTTCCATGTTCAAGTTCAAACATTTACGTTAACATGCTCGTATTCTTTGAGGTATAAGTTTTCAATTTTCCTTTGTGAAGTTCCCCACCGTACTCATGTCAACAAAACGTGGTTGTTGACGATGCTGTCGCATTTTTGAATAAAAAGTTTCTAGGGACTTATTACAATTATAAGAATAACTTCTATATGATGATATGTAAATATAAGTATGTATATTTGAGGAAGATATTCTTAAATTATTCGTACTACTAACTGATTGCCGGGGCTATAGTAGATACAAAAATACAGTATTGTTGAGGCCATTTCACTCAACAAAGCAGAATTTTGATGTTACCCTGCAGGCCAGAGTCTTTGAAATGTTAATTTTTTTGACTAGAGCGAGCTTGGAACCTGCAACTAATTGTAGTCGCTAGTAAATGTTCGGATTGAACGGTTGATGAACCCTGATGAAAATTCAGATTTTCTGCCCTAGTAACAAGTGATTATTTGTGTTTATAAGGATTGAAACTTTTTGGTTCCGTGATCGATGCAAGGTGAAAGGTTTATTGTTGGGAGTTATGAACCAAATTATTGACTCTACTTATGTCACATGCAGGTGTTTTTTTAACAGAACTTACGGTGAGAACCTTATGTACGAATTGTCGTTCCAGAAAGTCAAGATACAGTGACGTTATTCAGCTTTTCAGGATCATGCTGAACATGGGTTTGATTACAAATTTTATTAATTATACTGGCTTTAAAAGGGTTCTCATCGGATAATATGACGTATGTATAGGATTAGAGCATAATCCAGAGATTATTGCGATAAATTTTAATATTGGACGATGTCAATGCTTCGTTCGGGAAATATTACACACGTCTGTGTAGCTCAGGGAATGCCCAACCCGTTGACGTTTCCTTCTTTCTCGCTAAATTTCTATTATGTAGGCAGTTTTAAAAGGTTGGGACTCTACCGTCTCTACTTCAGATAACGCTTTTGGATGTTGTTTAGAATCGTTGGGATATACGAAAAACTTCATTCTATTTTTGATATGTTTTCTTAGTTGCATGGAACGATAAATAAAATTGCACGTTGTTTCAGGGAAGTCTATACAATGCTCTGGAGATATAGTGAGCCGGCAAGTGCTATTATCTTGCCGTTACATAATTCAGAGTCGCTAACTATCAACGTGGGATAACTTGTGTTTTACCTCTTCATGCTGCACACCCGCGTCGTTTTTGGCATTGCGAAATCAACCCGAAACTAGATAGTTCAACGTTGTTACGGTTACGTACAGCAGACCGGAAGAAATTTTCGGAAACCGTACGCGACGAAGATAACTGAACTTAAAACAGATTATATGTTTCTCTATCACAATAGCATCTTCAGGTGGGTGAAGGTAAATATTTTTGTGAAAATTATTGGTGGTTTACATGTAGGCAACCAAAATGAACATTCAAGGTAGTAGTAGAAGAGCCACTATCGGATACAAACTTGTTTTAAGAAAACCTAGCAATCAATTTGTGACAATAACGAAAAATGCCTCAAGTTCAGTCACTTCCATATAAAATTTCATTATCGATTATCAAAAGTCCTTTATCATGAACAAGATAACAACGATGGAATTAATGAAATCAGTAGTATCTTGTAGGTACCTCCTTTTTAGATGTGAATGCTCGTTTAAATATCTTTTATACTGGACTACGGGTTAATTGAAAGAGAAATCAAGTCCAAGGTAAACTAATGGTATCTCCAGCGATATTGATTAAAGTAAGTGTGAATTCTACACAACATTCATTACCACGAACATATTCAGTGGAATCGTTTCGTATTAATCTAGAAAAATATGCAGATTCTTGGTGTTTACACAGTGCCATTGTAGATGGAGAAACGACCAATTCTGAAATAAAATCATTTCACGAGATACGTGGACGTGCTTACGGAATACCTTCAACGCCCACTGCTTTTGCCCGCTGCCTCGACCATATGTGAATGTCACGAATTTTTTAGGCTACTTCGGCTTTGCAAAAAACATAAACGACTTTTTAAATGGAAGTATCATCGTGAAACAAAACAGTTTTGCGAAGAATATTTCCGAAAACACCTATTTTAAGACCGATACCTAACATTGGGAAACATATGGTATTATTTCAGATTTTTCCTATGAATTTATTTGTACGTACATATTTTTGCTGTATAAATCAAATACTTATGTTGATTTAATTCGAGTTGAAATGAATGCACTATATATCATGAAGATAACTAGGATTAATTGTCGTTTACAAAATATTTTTAAACCCACTCGAGCAATTTTTTCTTATGAAATGGGCTCTTTTTGAGTCCATTAAATATACAATTTATGCTCTCAAAGGAGACAGCGACAGGTTAGACCAAAAAAATTGATACTGTACTGCAACACATGCACAGAAACGACCACCCAGATTTGATAAAACGAATTGCTATTCCAATAACCCTCAGATATCAATTTCAAATGTGTACCTACATGTGTTTTAAAGTCTCGTTCAATTCAATCAGAAAAGAAATAATTATTTCCATCGAATATATCAATTTTACAGAATTTCACATACATAAATATTAATCGGTTTAGACCGTCTTCCGACGTTGTCACACGCCTAATCGTTTTTCATTCTGGGTTATGGATTTATTCTCGGGTTAACATATTATGGCTATTGATGAATAAATGAATTGTTTGTAAGACAAGGAGTACAAATACAATTTATTTGGTTTTGAGGAAATCAGATTTGAAGTATTTGGTTATTGCTTGATCTTTCTTTTTATATAATAGTATAACAAGGACTGAACCAAAACGATACAAGTGCCAATATTTGGAGGACATTTTATTTATCTGTTTTGAAGGAATCACTGATGAATTTTTAATGACACAATAGGAGTTCGTCTGAAGAATGACTCATTGATATGAAGCTGAGCTTTCAGGTCTATAATGTAGGACCATATTATACATGTAGATAAAGCATAACACGTACGCCACTGGCAACCGAGATGAAACTCTTTAACGTTCCAAAATCGATAATGTTATAAAATATAAATTTTGACACCTGCAAACAATGCTGAATGTTCTTTGGCGCCATTCGGTTTTATTTATGTTATCGATGTCTTTGATGAAAGGACGTTGTTCTTCCCTCTTCTTCCGTTATGACATATCTTACAAATGTTCAACCGCCTAGGAAACCGCAGAAGTGGATTGCCAATTAAATACGAGGTTTCGGCGGAAAGCTACTCAATGGAAAAATGTCGTATGGCTTTCGAATGGATATGTTTCCAATGATATTGAATTGAAAATGTTTTTCATTTGGGAAGTGAAACAGCACCAATTTGATCTGGACTTTTGGAGGAGCTTTAATGCCGTAGGATGATGAAGAAGTAGATTCATGATTCGCCTGTGGGGAAGTCTCACCAAGTAATGAATGAAAAAAGAAGAAATTTCAAGTGTCTGTTAGTGCGTTCTTTGTTCATATTCAGCCATCCACTACTACAGAGTTCACTTGATGATTGCCTATGACCAAAAAACTACTTGAGTAAATAAAGTCATTCAGATTATTGCATATTGGGCAGACCAATATACTCGAATAATCGGATTGTAGGAAGGGAGATGTGAAATCAACGACTATGATTCAATGGAAATGATTTGTAGTGGTACGACTGTTGTGGCAAGGAGTGAATAGGCACGACTATCGATTAATGCACGCAATTGTTGATATGGAAACGTTCTAGCTCTGCTATAAGTTCATTCGAAAATTTTATTCTGACGAAAATGTGCTTAGGAATGATATGTTGATACCCAATAACTCAGCACCATTCTCTTTTTACCAGTAGGAGACTAAAAACGGAATTTAATGAAGTGTCATTTGAAAAATATTCAATTCAAGTTTTTCCATGAAAGATGTAGTGAACAACATTTTAATATAAATACCCAGTAGTAATTGGAATATTTCAATCATTTTCGTCCGAAATAACAGATTTTATTCGTATTGTTATTCTAGTTATCTTTGTTTTTATTTCATTTTTATAACTGAAGAATTCCAAACATAAAAATATATGTGTCGTGAGGTCAATCTACACGAGGAATTCTATTTCATATATCTGATACGCATCTATTGGATAATAATTTATGTAAAGGTTGTGTGGTCATCATATATACATACGCTGACTACCGAACACTTACCCACTTGTAGATGGAACAAATAGCTCTTGGGGTTTTATTGAAAAGTCAGTCATCTATCATTTATAGGTATAGATGGAAATCAATTTACATATGTGTATCAGGAAAGCAGGAATGCAGATGACTCGATAGTAAAAATTATAATGCACACTCACGCATACAAATGGTAACGAGGGTCAGTAAATATATTCATCAGCATTTCTCTGAACAGTCTGGACTATGGAGAGTGTTATTATTGCGCCTGAAGAAAAAATATGAACTGGAAATCTTCTCACAGATATCATCAATTGAATAAGAACTATAGAAATTCTCTAATTCTCCTTTTTCGAAGAATATAATGAATTCGTAGGTTAATTGTGCAGCCTTCTTCCGTGTGATTAATATCTCTTTTGGCTTCGAGGGTGAACGTTTCTCGGCAAGTGTTCATATTTCAAAAATAACATTAAACTTAGATAATAATGAGACAATTACGCGTTCTGTTGAAAACATTCTCCCCCACCAAATGACATAGGAAAGTCTACACTGCATAGTTACAAAGTGATGCTGTTATCGTATGCTTGTACCTGTCAATTTTATCCGGCAGAACTGGGTACATAAAACATTCTTAATTACCTCGAGATGAAAGCCTTTTCACAGGTTATAACCGGAGAATCTGAAGATGCAACAAGGGTTGAAGATACAGGCGTCTAGCATGTAGGTGTTATCTTCTCTACCATCCCATGCTTCGGTAATTTAGGGTCGTAACCCCTTACCCTACCCAGATATATATTTGACATTTATAACCGAATTCGAGTGATTTCTGTGACATGGACCATTCTTTTATTTTTTTTTTATTTACATACAATTTACGATGACAAAACAGTCGGAGAAGGTATCAAAGACCCACCTTAGAAAGTGAATGTTATAAAATCCAAAACAGAGTTGTAAATCCACATGAATGTCTAGTATATACCTAACAAATTCCGAAAATTGACTCGCTTTTTCCCGTCTTTAAGCACATTACAGCATTTCAATTGTCACGAATTAGCTTTTAAAATTAATAAGTTCTTCATCTGCAGGGAAAACTAAATTTATTCGAGACCGGAGTAAATGACCCACTCAATCGTATCTGGCATATCCTTCGGTTCTAACAGTTTGTCTCCGAGTTTTGAAATTGGTTCCGTTCCCAAAAGGACAGAAATTTAGCAATCCAAGTTCGGGATGTCCAGAGTTCCGAATAATTCAAATAAGTGAGGTAACGAAGTTAATATGAAAATTGGCGTACAGTTCTCCGTTGACGAATCAAATATCCAAGTAGTCGAAATAATTCCTCTAAGGGAACTTGGAGAACAGGCCCCCAAGTTTGCTGGTCATTCTGGAACCTGCTACCTTACCGAATAATTAGTTTGAGTTGGAGTGGGGAGCTCCAAGTGGTCGCACTTTAGGATCTGTTTATTAACTCAAACATCTTGATTGCTGTATATAATTGGAAAGGGCGCGGGCGGATTCAAGATTTCGCGAATTGCATTCGAGTTAAATAGCTGAGGTTCTTGTCGCAGGTTGAAAGAAATGCGCAGTTAAATGAGAAATATGCCTATTTTTTCCGTTGAATTTATTTATAATGGTTAATATGTGAGGCAGATATTTAATTTTAGATTATCACAAAAATTTGGAAAAAGCAGTGTTACAAACAAAATGAGGAAAACATTGACGAGGAGATCGGAAATTATGAACAATTTCCATATCCAAGAATGACTCCGAGCGGAAATCATTCTTATCGAATTCTTGAAGTGAATTCAATGTTTTGATTTCGGGCGAGTTCATCCCTCACGACAAGAAAATAAAATGAACACTGAGAAATAACAAGAAAAGGACCCCGTCTCGAAATTAACATAATAATACACAGTAGAATTTTTTTCTGATTTCGACAAAAATCCGATTTACTGTTGGCATATCGAGCCATATTACCACCTTACTCACGTAGGGAAAGGGCAGTTGATGAATTCTTTTCAACTGGTGAAGCATGTTTGTTAAGAATTCAATACACGAGTGTTATAATAACAAATATCTATGATGAACGATGAATTGACATAAAAATGCGGAATTTCAAAATCCGTAAGCGTAGATATCTAAAACGTGATCGAGTTATCATTATGCGTATTATTATACCAAACATGTTCGAAGTTCAGGAGCATGTCATTGGGCTATTCTGGAAACATGGCTTCCTATTTGGCAAATCACAACAACGTTGCATTCGCAGTTCTCCATTTTTTATTCGATTTACATTATCGACTGTGTCTTATTGTTCACTTCAAGCATATTATCAGAAATATTGTCTGTGACGTGAGAATACGGTGAATGGGGGCAATGGAAGCAGAATTCTGTATTAATAATTAGCAGCAGTATTTCATCCGTCTTGATTAATCTGTTGAGAGGTATAGAGTAAAAAAAGGCAGAACTCGTACATTGTAATGAGTGATGGAATAAATAGTTTGGAGTGGCTCAGTGTTGAGAATATTTTTCCACGATCATGGTTCACTGAATTTTGCGTTTTTTTATTCTTCCTCATTTGAGGAGAGAGAAGCTGGTTTTCATGCTAGATAATCATGATAGAGTTGTTAAATATTACAAGGAATTTTGAAGCCGACATCATTCGGTTCGATCATATTTCAGCGTTCTTTCTCCTCTGTCTGTGGTGGAGTTTTTCACTTCTTATAATTCAATTCACAAAAGACCGGAACACACTTCGTTTAATTACCTATAAATTGTAGCATTTCAAAGTCCCGAATCGACGAGAGTGTTCATTCTTTCATAGTTACTGAACTCCTTATAATATAATGATTAGGCGAATATATTGTAACTGCAGCAAGCTCCAACGAGCCAGACAAAGCACGAAGCAGATGAAATGATTCAGCACAGTACAAAGGGCTCGGTCTAATAATTCACTGATTAATATAACACCTTCGGCTTTGATCTCGAACTCCAGGTGTCCGGAGTGTTGTAATATATCCGGGTGTTTTCAGATAACTACGAAAGTCCTTCATTCAATAACGATAGTTTTTAGATATCCTTTTGAATTTGTGTTGAACTGAGAGGAAAGTCGTTGTGAATTTTACAAAAATATTTTAGTTTTCGAAATATTCCTTTTCAAATTTCATTTTTCATATTCGAAACCTAATAAAAATTATTCAAGATTTAAAAAGAATAATATTACTCATTGTTTCAATTCCGAATAACAATATTTCCGACCGTTTGTATACGGCAACCTCCAAACCGAACATAGAAATGGAAAAAGGAAATCTTGAAGAATATTTGTTTCAAAAGAATACATAAGTTTCCAGGTTGGAAAATGCATAACTTAAAAACCATGTTTTTCATCGTTACCTTCGGATGGGAATTTTTCGTAAACTCTCGGAGAAATTTCTAATTATTTTTCTTGTTCGATTCGATGAAGTTATCAAAGAAAGGATTCAGATTTTCGAATCGAAAAGAATTGTTCATCGCATGTGTTCTATAGATTCTTGGATCAAAGGATCGAATTGATAAATGTCCATTCCCATAATACCGAAATTGAATTGAAAGAATAGCAGACATGAGGTAAATGGAATAACAGCTATATATTCAGTTGATGTAGTGGAAGGTTTAGAAAGGGTTTTCTAGGGTTCGGACCTTGAAAGTGATCCACGACCAGGTTGCTGTTAACATTGCTCCACAAATTACCACAGGGTATAAAGAACACCCTATCCATCGTCTGCACCGTAAGCAGGGGAGGTTTTCTTTTTTCCTATCAATGACTTGTCTGGATCGGGAGGCATTGAATTAACTTCTGATAAAAATGCGTTCGCACAAATATCCTCAGAAAACAAATGCGAAATGTCTAGAATTAAACGAAAATGTTCTGGTGTTGAATAAGTGCCTCAAAATTGATTTTTTATTTATTTGAAGTATCATGTGTTTTCTTCCAGCGTATAGGAAGGTGTGAAATTCGTATATGTATAAAATCATGGATAAATGATGAGGTTTCGAAAAATGAAATGACGAAATTCTTATCATTCAAAATTAGAACCTTCGAGTGTTTATTTGAATTGATCCTTCCAAGAAAGTTGCGTAAGGGTTTTTCAATTACAGCATCCCTAAACAGATATAATTTCATCTCTCTCCTCTTAATTAAATTCGGGTTACTAAGATGCTCCAGTTAATAAACGGCTTACAAAGTAGGCACGGACAAGGGTTTCCTTCTTAGCAAAAGTAATTATAGGAACACGATACTTGGGTCTATTTCAGCGGTATAATACTATACCATGAGACAAATACGTTAGACGAGCCTGGTTTCGAACAGATTACACAGTTTTCATCGCCTGCACCAATATGCATTATATAGTTAGGTTAGTGTTTTTCTTTCATGAACGGAAATGAACACGATACTGGTTCAGTTTTTACTACAGGCTGCCAAGAATTTCAAACTGAAGAAACTGAAAGAAATCATTTCTATTAGGGTGATGTTTTTACCACCTTTTGTTATTACACTATTTTCTTCAGGTAGTACTAATCAAAACTCAACTCATCCCATTAAAAATCATTTAATTCAGTTTCATAGATTCAATTATGTATGTATTCTCATCAACTATGGACCACATCAATTCAAAAGTTCATTTTCGGAGGGAGATGAGAGAATGAATTCAATATGGAATGGCTGGTGTAATTTATGAAAATCATACATATAATATGGCAGACATATCCGGCGTATTCAACGTATTATATTTATGTAACGAGCATAATGGTACATTGGATTAAAATTTCAGTAAATTCAGAAAAATATGTAGAGTTATCAGATATAATCATTAATTGCAATATTTGAGCTTTGCTCTTTCCCTGCTGTCGAATGCATGCTTGAACAGTTCAGTGTCTCGCAGATGACCAATGCAATAATATTCCGATAGCAGATGGACCAGTTGCAATTTTAGCACCTTGTTGTGGCGATAAACTATCTGTTTTTATAGGGTCGTTCCGATTGGGTGACTGAACGAATTCTTCATACTTGGAATTAAATTGGTACAAGTCTGTAGAGGTGAAGAACGCTGTTCCCAACAGATATCACATATATTATTATTCATCGTTTCCGAATCTATGGTAGGATGATTTTTGGTAGTATGAATTGAACGACTGTGCAATTCCCCTGATTGTTTGCTGATATTCAAAATTAAAAATAAGCATTCAATACTGAGTATCCATATTATCTAACTTATATTATTCTATTTTCTTCACAATATCTTTTTTCATTTCAGGTTACAAGTGTCATCAAAACGAAACAAAAAGAGCTGCACTTGAATGTAAGTGTTTTTCGAGTCTATTATTAAAATTATTGAATTCGAATTTTACTTTTTTTATGTATTTTGAAGTAAACGACATACACATATAGAAGTGATTGATGTTTTTGAAGGGTTATCAAAAACATGCCTTTTTCCTGGGGTAGTAATTGATCAAAGTAGAAAGGACGTATCATACATGTTCACTAATTTTTGTAATTGTTTTTTTTTATTTCAGAAAATCCATCAATTACTTCCCCACGAAAAATGAATCCTTTCGACAACACACTCATAATAAGCACAGTTTTATCAGATACGAGACGATTTTTTTCGCAGCGTTTCCCTTAAGAACTCTAGCAATCTTATAACATAATCATCGAAATTACAACTAAGATAGACAATATACTCGCCATGGGATGGTTGAATATCTCGAAAACGATATATCTTTGGAGAAGTTTGAAGAACTAGCCACGGAGATAATAGGGTGTTGATGGGCAGCTTTAGCTTTCTGCGTCTCTTAAATACCGTTGCGGCCGATCGATAAATGTGCAGAATTGATAACACAACATGTTTTATCATCGAACCCGTACATTCCCGAACAGCAGATATAGAATAACCCTTCAAGGAAACTGTAAACTTTTCGTTTTTGAAATTCAAATTCGCGGTCTTTATTTGGGAACATTAATTCGAATTGAGGTACTCTTCCCATAAGAAGAGGAAAACTTTCATCGGTCAATCATTCATCAACAGAATATTAAAAATAAAGGCCGTATCTTAGAGAGCGAAAATGAAAACTTTGAAATTTATAGTATCAATCGGATTTAAGCATCATGTAGGAAGATCACATTGTGAATTTTTCATTCGAAAGAAGCATACATCGTGAAGTATATATCTTAATATTCCGGCACAGAGATGAAAGAGGTTTTCAAATTCTTTGCCTCCTACGTAGAGACCGTTCTTTTCACATCGTGTTCCCTACTGTAACTTTCTAGGCTTCCGCGAAACTAATCGACAAAGACTATGGGATCCAGGGATGAATTCTTGCGTCCCAAATTTTTCCTGAATAAATTTTCAGTCTACAATAGACGCCACACGAATGAAGTGATATTTCCTCCCATTTGTTCGCGCCACATACACCTTGCCATTTACCTTTAGGTACGTCTTCAATTTTTCATTCCGAGTGAAAACATAATTCACAAGGGCGGCGATGGGGATATATTGCACGCCTGGTTCGTACACAGGGTCTTGTCAACAGGCCATAAAATCTCTATCATCTTGGCATTGGATAAGAAAGGTGTCTACTAATTCGTACAGATTGTTCCGTTGTAACCAGTCCAATAGAGGAAATGGGAATGGATATTTACAGTATTCCAAAAAAAGAAGCATTATTAGGCCTCATTATCGCAATTGGGTGCGCATCACTATCATCACATTATTGATAGCTATCGGACTTATTGATGGCGGTTTCATTTATGCGGTTCTGCCTCACAAACACCAATCGCTTTTTAGCTTTCATAAATTTCTTTTTGGAGGAGTGAGTGGGTAATGAGCGAATATGTCACAACACACCTAGTTGGCGCCCCGAACGGGAAGTGGCAGCCTGTTTACTATCATTTTAAACGGCCTCAGATTATACTCAGCCGGAAACACATCAGCTGGAAGTGTGTTCCACAGTTATCCAGTTCAGTGAAAGAAGGATTTTTGGTGAACGGAAGTAATTGCACGATGTGCAGCTCTTGTGTTACGTGAAACTCAGGCAGCAGCATCTTACCACCCTTAGTCCCACACAGAATCTGACTTGGTCGGCAAAGACAACAGTACATATACAGTATTCTTGATTAATGCAAGAGTAATGATGAGCCACGAGGCCGCAATCGCTCTTAAACAAGTGATTTTTCAGCATCAAAATTCGCTGTGTCGAAATTTGTACCCCTTGGTGTTATTGTTCGGTCTGAATATTCGTGTGACGGGATTGGTTATTGAAATTAAATTTTCGAAGAAAACAGAGATGGATTGATTATTACATGAGAAATGGCAAAGTGTTAATGTAGAAGTGAGCTTCGACGACTTCGACGTAGAAGAATATCCTGAGGTAGTTTCGGAGAGGAGCATACCAATATCTCGGTTATAATTCCGTTAGTCTTTATCCTGACTACTGAAATGCTCTTGGTCCTGAGCCGTCCTTCCAGCAAGTTAATTTAGAGAAGAGATCGCCTCTTGACAAATTAATCTCATCTGGGTGTAAGGTCAAACCTGAGATCGATATCTCCTCGGTTCCTCTCCATCATTTCAAGTGAGTATGACTAATGAAAATTTGTGATTGGAAATCTTGATTGTTTGGTCAAGTTCTTAGATTTCGGAACTCGCAGGTACCGTTGGGTATCCAGAATTGAATCTGCATTGTTCATTAAATCCGGTTCGATTGTCAAATATGTCCACTCCAGAGTTGAAACAAGTTTTCGCATTTCAAGTATTGGAATCGATTGGACTCGGCTACCAGTAGCGGTTCGTTCGGAATGATGAGATAGGGGTTATTTCCAGACGTATAATACTGATTGAATATTTCAAATTCGAACTCGCACAAATTGTGGATATGTTGAGCTTTTTGAAGAGCGATTCCATCGGATATATTTCCAAGTGTTTCGATCGGGGGTGGCATCAATCTCCCTTGATTTACTTCTTATTGTTTACCGGGTGGTTTGTGTGTGTGGATGGAGGGTTTTTTTCGACAAGAGCATTCGCGTGGCCGTGAACAATCTCCGTTCCTGGCAATTTCAGTTTGAACGCAGGTGTTTCGCAGGGCTCATTATTATCTCGTACTGATTGGTATAAAAAATCGTTTTGCCAGTGACAGACTTTTATATAGCCTGATCGTCATCGTTGTAAACAGATCGATTATTTTAACACCCTCCCACGTGTTCTGTTTCAGTGTATCTTTGTCTTCCATACACTTTTAACTAGTTTACTTTCACCATTACATCCATTCTTCCAGCTCCTGCGGCAATTCATCTTCACTACTAGTATGTAATTTCTGTATGTATTGTCATGTAGTAAAGAATTGATGAAAATCCATAGTTAAACAAGAAACTGAATCACATGATTTTCACTAGAATGAGTTATTCAACCCCTATACGGGATTCACTTAAGTGGAGTAGGGTTCACCCACCTGATGATGCTATTGTGATAGAGAAATAAGTGTAAAAATTGAATAACTCCTCTTAGTGAAAACAAATTAATTAATTCCTAGTTCAGCCACAATAATATTTGACATCAAGTAAAAAGCAACGAAATAGCACTATTTCTCATCTCGATGCAGGAAATTAACTGTGACATATTTACTGAGTAACCGATAGGCCATCAACGACACGTTTACTCAAGCCATCTTTCGCGAAGGAGGATCAACCACTTCGAAATCAAGAGATGCTCATGTCTCCAAATGCCTGGAACTACTTGTTTTGGTAAATTCAATATGATGTATAAAACGGAGTTTGGAGAGTGACGAAGAAGTTCGCGTCCAAGTAGGCGCAACTCCAACACCAACCCCGGCACGGTGAAACCTTTGAATTGCCCCACCAGTCTTGCCTGAGACAGCTCGCCGAGCGCAGTGGATTTTTCACGCAAAATTTCCACATTTCCGCGCCGGTTTTCATACCTAACTATACGTAAGCGCGCGTTATACTGTCAGTGAGCTGATTTCCCTCCGATAGGTATGTTTCAATGTCGATTAGATATTTGGTAGTTTAGAAGCTTCGACCGTTGATCTAACATATTCCAACTGAATCGTTTTCATATCTCAGAAATCTTGAATATCGTTTTCCATTTCCAATATCATTATTTTTAGTTGATTCAGATCAAATATTTCATTAGCCTCATCAGTCAGTTGAGTGGAAATATCTAAATAAAGCCATTTCAGATCCCAATTTTTTATCCTCAATAACCAATAAATCGATAATGAGTATGAACGAAAGTATTAGAAACATTCCGTAAAACCCTCATATATTGAAAACCTTAATCACCGAGCTCCCTATGAAGTATACCTACTCTTTTAGCCGTGGCGTGATTGGAATAGGTAATTCGGACTATGGCTATTTTCAATAAGTTTGGCTAAGTTCGTTAATGGCCAAAATCTAGCCGACTGTTTCGGAGTTATATGCATTTTCAGTTTTGTTCTTCTATATTGACAAAAAAAATGATTGAATTTGAATTGAAACTCGAAGTGCAGTATTTTGTGAAGATGATATAATTAGGAAATTGAAAAAACACACTACTGTCCAACTTCTGCTATGCACATCATCATGGAACTACCTCCTCTAGGTGTTTTCCAGAAATGTGGGGTGGCCACATGGTCTTTGAGAGCGGCGGAGGAGTCAGCAGACTTAAATGAGTTTTATGGTTAAAATGAAATTTACAAGTATAAATTACAAATTGGCGAATGCGGAGGTTGCTTGTTAGCTTATTTTTCAATGGATAAGGATGAAGAAATTAATATAGGAACTTATTGATGGAATTTGTTTGGGCGGATTATCAAACTACCATCATTAATAATTCTTACGAATACAGTAGGCGCGACGACTTTAAAAAAACTCAACATTTGAAGAGCCCAAATGATCACTAATAGGTAAATAGTCGACAAATACCTAACGTCATATGAAGACTGGATTCCGCCATTCTGTTGAAAAACTGTGGCTTGATATTATCTCTAAACAAGGTTATATGTTGATGTTTTGGCGTTCTGTACGGAAATTATCCAGTTTGATGTTGGTAAATAAGGAAATTGTCTTTTGTAACGAAATATCATATCATCGATATGGAGACGAACACGATACTATTGAGAATCTTTCATCTTTCGAACAGCTACATACATAAATTTATTTCTAGTGGTGGTTTTGAAAGATATAATCGATGGAGCTTAAAAGGCTTGGAAGCGTAGACGGTGCAACACAATACCGAATGTAAAACAACTTTGATCGTTTTCCAAAGGCATCATTTCATATAAACTGTTTCTGAACTTATTAATATTTCCTTCACATCTAAAATTCACACCTTCAAATCCTTCACATTTATCAACATCATGAGTGTTTAATAATTTTTTCTTGGGTAGAAAACCTCCAGAAAATTCCAATATCATGAAATATATATTCAGCTAGGTATATGGATATCCGTATTGAAATGAGTCCTATTGCGATGACCGAACGTGAGTGACCTGAACGAAAACCGATATTTATTCATATCCAGGATGAAATGGCGCCCATATTCTTAATGACAATGGATCATCGATCGGTAGAAAATTTTTGGATTTAATGAAGAAGTCACCAAACTAATGGGAAATTAATCGATTAAATGAATGCTGGAACACATTACCGAGTGAAGGCCGTTCGAGAAGAACTTTTCTATCGAGAAAAAATTACTTTTATGGTTTTTGATTAGGTAGAAGTAGAACAACTATTCAGTAGAAATAGAATCACATCTTCGAGACCCATAGGACTAGTTACATTTCTTAGTTTGGACAAAAGTTAATGTTTTAATTCATCTAGTACATCGACTGTCCCTTCGATGGAGGCAAAATTGCAGGATTGGTCGAGCCGAAGACAGAATGTGGTCAAAGGGATGGGAAATATGAATTATTACTGGCCAGGCAGGTTGTACCATCACCAAGGCACAAGTGACATGCTACAATTAAATGAATGAGTGTTCTGGAAGATGGCATGTATGATAAATAGGATCACCGTCGCAGAGCAATTAAAGAAGGGAGTTTTATATATGACCGTCACGAGGGAGTTGTTGAAATAAATAAAGGCGAAGGATTATTTATGCGATCCCTAAGCGAAAAACAACCCCCATTCCGGCTCGACTAGAATTGCAGCATGAACTAAATACCGACGAATAGATATTATGGGCCTTTCTTGAATCAATAATTAATGTAGAACAATTTGTCAGTGATTCAGATTTCTGATCCAGATTTTCGGTTATTCGGGTTGTTTTATAAATATTCAATAATGTCGGCTGAATGAACAGTCCATTCAATATTCAGGGAAAAAAAAATATAAGGAATAGGAACATATCAAGCGAGAAACTGAGTTGAAAACGAATAAACGTATCTTTCAGCCATTTTCATGACAGAAAAAGGCATAGAATTAATGTGTTCCCACTCCAATTAACGATGTGAATATAATCAAGCCCTCAGTGGACAATTATACATAAAAACATAAATACTGCATTATCAGAAACGTTGTTAGTAATGAAGGATCATGAAAAAGGAAGCAGTGCTGAACAGTGTCGAGTCTGGAAGTGAACGTAATCAGTTTTCTTTCTATCTCTTATTTACATTTCCAGTTACAAAAATATTTTTTTTAAGGGGAATTAAATTCCTTCACGGGGTCATTCCAATTGCCCGTTGCTTGTTAGTGGGTAATATTCTTAAAGTTTGAAATGGAATAAAATCCTATTTACTTCGAACCGTATTGAATGTCAATATAGACTAACTATACGGGATTTTAAATGTACGGATTGTACGGCTTCATTATTTTGCTATTTCAAGTTTACTTTTCTGTGGTGAAATCAATTGTATTTGAGTTCGGTAATGGAAAAATATTCATTCCTTAATGAGTTCAATGTATGAACGTTTCTCATATGATTGTAGTCAAATTGCTGTTTTACTAGTATATAAACTGTTATACAGCAGAACAAATTTCAAAATTCCATCATTTCATTAAAATGTAATTTGAAACCCTTACTTAACTTTCTACGGAGTAAACCATATGGTTTATGGATGAAGTCTATATAGACTTCATCCAAATATTCACCTTCGTTGTTCACTTCAACTAAAAATGTTAAGATTTTATGGTTTAATTCTCATTGTAGTGACACAAGTCGCTAGTAATAAAGAGTAAAGTAAGCGCCAACTTTTTGGTTCATCATGAACACTAATTATATAGATGATCAATTAGTATATCAACAATATCTTCGTTGTTTTACCAGCTGATCTTTCATATATAGTACGGGTTGTGTGCAACATCAGAATATGCTAGGATAACAACTACTTAGTTACAGATTCCAATTTAATGAATGTGTAATTGTCAAACCAAGGTTTATCGATGACTATTCCATAGAAATGAACTGATGCAGAAATAATTAAGTTGATTTTAGCGGCCGATACTCTGCCAGATTGAAACAGGTAATTGGTTCCTAGAAGGGTGGATCATGTGTGGTTGTACATATTTCATTCTGAAACAATTTGATTATCTTCGAACTGCGATTAATCTCAACTTTTTCAACGAATATAAATGTGGATTTGAAATTTTTAGATCTATTGAATCATATTCATTAAAAGATGAACATTGAGCATATAATTTTTCTGCATCCAATCCTCAATAGGTAATTGAATCATGAATAGCGAAGATTTTCAAAACATCATATTTTCCTTATATTAGTTTCAAAAGACGAATGTTCCGTTTATATTTTTGAAAAAGCATTCGTGAATATTCTAATATGCAAAGCTTTAATGAAACGAAAAGCTTGCGCTGGCTTAGTAAGCATGAGGGGAGACAACACAAAATGGGCAGTAAATTAAATCAGTATTGTTTTTGCTAGCAAAGTTTCGGATATAAAGACGACCTTTCCTGCTCAACAATGTGAGCCATATTAATAAAACGTCATGTTGGCACTTGTTCTAGAAATAACTCACGCGAACGTCACAATATGTTATAACGTTTATATTTATCGTCGGCTTATGTTAATATAAATAACAATGAATCGCAACTTTTGATATGCAAAAGGGATTTTTGTATTTTGGCCAGATAAATAAGCAACCAATGTTTTTCACGAAATTTTGAAAGATAGCAAGCTAGTCGAATTAAACACAATAAGAATTTTCTAATTTCATACAGTATTTTTGAATAGAAAATTTCGCCAAAAAAGAGCTGTGGCGTGGAGCTGATTTACGAGATTTCCATCCATAATTCCCAAATTACATGGCAGGCCATGTTTTATTGAATCTTGGATTTTGAACTATTTCCGGAATTCCTTTGATTATTTATTTCATTGATTAAAATGTGTATTTCATAACCTCAACTCACATCTGACAAGATATCATATGCAGCATCCAATTGTGACGCCATATTTACCAGATATATTGATAACGGCAGAGCCCCACCATTATTATTCGAAGGAATAAGAATATCTAAAAATTCTCAAAAGAAACGTTGATATGTGAAATGGGCTACATGATTTTATTTCATTGGCAAATATTTTCGGAACTTTCATTTTCAGATTGATCATCGAACGCCTTTCTTAGGGGTTATCCCAAGATATCTGAGAATATTCCTTCTTCATTCCCTGAATAGAATAGCCGGGATTTCCACAAATATTTATGAAGCCCAAGAGCGTCGTAATCTGAAATTCTTTCGAAATTCATTAAACTTCGACTGGGTTATGAATATTAATCCAAAGAATTTGCGAAGAGTTGTAGTGGCAGCTGTTTGGCTATCAAAATGCTCCCAAGTTCAGACAATTAAGATTAGAAAAGAAGAAAATACTAGATAAATAATCGAGTGAAAGAGGGCGAATGAATGTGTTCAATAGTTTGTGCCAATCAGATTCTTGTTCATCATTAAATTCTCGGATCAAATTGAGTCGAAACCAACCAAATTGGCGTTTCTGAAGGGATTTTTAGAGTCAAATTATTATATAACGCAATATAATATTGTACTATATTATATTGCACATTATTTTCACACACGAATCAATAGTTTAGTTTGATACTCATTAGTTTAGATCGTCTGAGAAAAGTAGGACTCAAAACTCAAAATCGTGTGTGGAAATTATTTGATAGTTCTCGTTTTCTAATGAAAAAATATGGATATCGATTATTTTATCTGAGAAAGCTCAACATGGTTCTGTCTGGATTCAGATGTTATAACCCTTAACACGTGTTTTATCATTGATAGAATCTTCGGCTTCATAAGCCTATATTTAGTCAGTTCAGTTCAATAATCTGAAGGTAACGTTGAAATATTTCTCCCGACTTCCAAACCTCATGAAATTTGTAACAGCTCATCCAGCTGATTCGATATTTTTTTGCTGCGGCTATCTCCGGTTGGTTTTGGATTCATTGCTTCATTCGCAGAAAGTAATTTTCTCCAACTGATCTTTATCCGTTATTTTCCTTCCTGTTATGCCGATCACAATTTCGGTCGAATTTTTGAAAGATCTCTCCCTGTATAAGCTGCTCGGCTTGCCATCTATTTCATTTGTCCACCCACAGAACCATAGAAATCCATTTTATTCATTTATTTTTCAAAAAAGTTCGAAGAATTGACGGTAAATTAACGTTCTAATTTGAATGTTAGTATATTTGCTTTGGTCGAAATACGGTTCTGTATACTGCGGAGTTGAACCCTCAGCACGGAACTTCAACAGTCGCAGCAGTGACAAGATCCAGAAATTTTAATTTACTTCCAAACAGTTATAATTGCTCCTTAAAAATTCTGAAGCAATCCACGTCTACGCTCGGTTTACATTTCAAGATAAGCTTTCTACGTGCAGTGGACATCCCGTTAATGACGTTGAATCTACTTATCTCCAAGAAATTAGGTTGAGGGCTCTTTCCTCGGAAGATCAGCGATGTCTGCCCCTAGCATTTAAATTATCTCTTCTTAACTTCGGATTCTCACATCTGATTGTACTTCACTTAGATTTCAACTACCCTTCTTAGTCGAACTTGTTGAGGTATGATAGTTTAAAACACTCAATTGTTCATCTTTCAGTATTTCAATTTCAATGTGCGATAACTATTTCCGTGGACAAAAATCAGGAGGCTATTGAATTCTCCTTGCTTTTTATTCCGAAAAGTTTTTGCCGTCAAGCAAGAAAATATGCAAGCATCTAAACGATGCTCCATCTTGCTCCTTCAAACGAACTTATTTTGTATATGGAATCGTTTAATGCTCATTCACACTTATATTATTGGCCGAGAACTTGTCAAAAAGTATTTGCTGAATCACGTTTTCGATTAGACATACACATATAATGGCAGCAACAATGCTTTGATGAGTGATGTGTCGGCTTCATTATCTTTTCATCAGCAGATACAAAATGCTATTCAGGGATCGACTAATGCCTCTGTTAATTACTTCATTAACTCATATTCCCTTGCGCGAGGTAGACGAATTGAATCTTTCCGATACAGCTAGATAGCTCGAAATAATTGAGGAAAAATTTTCTCATTTTCCACCGTTAATTTCTGCTTTGGTGCCAGAAATGTCCTATTGCCACTGATGCATTCCGAATCTGTTAATTTTTGTTGTGGAGAAAGTGAAAGTACCTACTTTCGCAATTCGGGTATGTTGGAGTTACAATTCTTCACGCTTTGTGCAATGCAGATATCCTAGACTTGATATATTCTGCAAATTTGAAAAAAAAAAAACGAATGACGAAGCTTATGGTTTCCAAGGACTACTTGATGCCTCACGAATCCACGTTATTATCTGAGCTAAAACTGTCCGACAGGATGTTTAATTTGACGCTTCCTGCTTTGGTTATTTTTTTTGTTGAAGGCTCATATTATTGCTGTTGGGGAAGAATCCCGAACATCATATATCATCTGGACTTATTGATATGCAAGGCTGCTATGGTCCCCTAAAATCGTGTACATTGTTCGTTTTCTTTCCGAGAGCATCAAGCCAAGGTTCCCTGAATTTAATTATACATTCGCTAGGGTGGATAACCTATTACTTCCATGCCACTCCTTTTGATATATAGCAAAAGGTGAGAAAAATGTACCCTATTATTCGATTCGAGTTCAGCAGGGATGCATTCAGAATTCCGACCTTAAAATGCCATTCTTTACCACCTCAACTTTATGGATTTTCTTTATTCAGTAAATTCACACGATAGGAAATATTTGATGTGCTTTTACGCTGCTGCTGAATATTCTGAAGCTATGTCAAGCCATTCATTAAAATTACCAGGAAATTATAAAATTTGAAATATAAAAGTGATTTTCATTAATATTTCTGAACGATAACTTTTATTTCTTTCCGATTGCGGCATTCAATCGTTCTAATGTTGAACTTGAGTCTTATGTGAAAACACAGAGTGCAGCTTTTATATTTCTTCACATTTATTGTTGCTATTTTCAAGTAGAACCACCTAGCGAGTCCTATTCCATTTAGATGGTGCTGCAGGCGGTAATCAATGTCCGGTGTTCCTTGTTTTTTGAACAGCTGAGCATTGTAGTCAAAGGAAAACACATCAGACGGTAGAGTGCTTTTGTCCTAACTCCGAAAATGAGAACAATATTACGACCACATTTAAGCCTCAAAGATGAGGAGAACCTGATAGGTTGGAAATACCTGCTGATCTGGAACTAATTATCCTAGTTCACTCGAAGAGAAATTTGTAATGTTGGTCATGTATGTTCTACCCACCACACTGCCGAGGTGACCATGCCAAAAAAAAAAAAAACTGTCTTACTGAAAAACGTTGTTGTCTGTCTCTTTTATTGCATTGTCGTGGTATTTTATCAGGTTTTGTTATTATCGCTCGAAAGCTATTCATCAGATAGCATGAGATAGCAGAAAAACTTGAGATTTATTTCAGAAACCTTATAATCTGATGTATTTCATTATTTTTTCGGTTTTTTCGAATATGAAATCAAAAAGAGTTTATTTTGCCCCCAATTCGTGAATAAATGAATATTTTTTTCTCAATAGGATGAGTAGAAAATCTCCAACGGTAAAATAATTCTATTGTAATATACTAAAAGTCCAACAAAGAATGCCTCCCCATCGAATTCTCTTGGAAGATAGGAAATCTAATTGATTTTCCACATATTCTGCAGGCTCTTCCGTATATGACACCTATTTCTACCTCTCCCTCCTGCAGCAAATCTTATACTTTAAAAGATTTGCTCAAGGAACCGTATATTATTTTCATTTCTCTTCCACTGAAGTGCAAAATTATTTTGCGGCTTCTGGACAAGTTTCTTTAGTGGAGAAAATTTACTGATTATTAAAGGGCATGGGAGTTCAACAAATAATGAGTGGCGAAGGTGACACACAAAAAGTTCGAACGTTGTCCGTGAATTGGAAGATCAGAGGGAAATAGAAAATTTTTCAATCGCTTTTATTTATAGCGTTCGTGGAAGATGAAAATAAGATTACCTAGGAAAATTCAGAAGGAACGAATTCAATGAAAGACGGCTTATAGAATACATTCAGATACCACGGGAAGTGCCTGTAGAACTACAATGGGTTTTAACAGATAAACACTAGTACAGTAGTTGTTGCAATAGTATCTCTGATATTGTAGATCGTCCATTGTCTTTTTTCCACTCAGTGAAAGTCTCAAATATAATAATATAACTTGGTTCAGTTCATTGAGCCAAAAGAAAACGAAAACAGAAAAAAGGAAAAGCTTCTCTTGATGAATATAAGGACTGTTTTCGCTGTATGTCCATAGCTATATATACTTCAGTTTTAAGTTAATGGAGTATATTATTATTTTTTGATTTGAGTATGTTATTGTATCTTTTTGAGGTACTTAAACACTTTCATCTCCTCTATTATGAGTTTCAATTGAATCACCTGTATTCTGCGATGAGAATGCGCCTTCGCCAATTTGCAATCATTTATTCCGCCATTTTGCAACCAACGCTAACATTCATTTCGGTACAAGGTACAAATAAGATTATTCCTGTGGAAATGTCATTTCAAGATCTATAATAATGCTGCTTTTATATAAACAATACTCTAATTTTTTGTCAACGAATATAATACCTGATTTCGAAATATATCGGGAAAAATCTAGAGATTCAGATGAAAACTCACAATAGGGTGAACTGTCAGGCCATTCTGCTTTAACATTTTAGTTTTACTACACCCAAAGTTTCTAACAATGAATGGTTCCGAATGAACTTTCATTTCCAAGGAGAATTCCATGTTCCGTAGAGTAAAATTAGAAACTTTATTCATTATTGATCTATCGATTTTCGTTCTGCATAAAATGCAAACTATACCTTTTACATGAAATGGTTCGAGTACCGTCGCAATGGAGAAGCTAATTACCTTCCGAACTTCGGAGAGTTTTTTATAAATCTACGGCGACTCTATATTATTCTAATCGTTTCCTTTCGACCTAAGTTCACCAATTTGCAAACTCGTTTGAGAAAAGTTGCCATGTTTTTCGGGACTAATAATAAAAAAAATTCCAACAGAAATCAAGGGAAATTCTTTCCATAACCGCTAATATGTAGCTCAAGGTGAATGTTCTTCGTTATGGTAGCGAGGAAAAGGAAAGAAAAAACGTCTGAATTTTCATAATGACACGTTAGTACACTATTTAACGCATGTGTAAAACCGTTTCTGTAACTAATTTCCAAGGATTTTTTTTTTCAAATTTGATTTAATGTGTAGTTGAATATTAACTTTCAATCATTATGGAATTCGTAGTTTTGCTTTTGCTCAAGTGTAAAATCAAACTGGTTCGGACCATCGAACAACACAATCGAAAGATCACACGGATTATTTTCGACAATTCCATATCCCAGTGAATCCAACTCGAAACTACTATTATCTTCGTATTACTAGACTAATCCTTCGCGGAAATGTGACAGGTTCGGAATGAAAGAGTAATCCTTTTATAGTGTTGACAGGGTTCATGCAATAAGAAAAACAATATTTGTGAAAAACCTCTTGATTGTCAAATATTAAAAAATTATTAGTGACAATGGAATGAACATTATCTGTATGCAAAAAAATGACGATGAGCAGGGAATATTTTGTTTTCGGAACTGATTAACGGCCCCCATACCAATCCGCATGCATTTTTACTACCTTATTGATTTGAATCTTCTATCGGCAAAAAGGAATGCAACGGAATGAAAGAAAAGTGCCATTGAACACGTCGAGATAAGCACTTCAGATGCGATAATGAATCAGACGCTTCTAGACATCATTTACTTTAGCACAAAAATCCCCTTCGCCTCCGAAAAAAATTGATCGAACGGCATTGGGCCTCTGATTTATTCGGAAATACTTATCTTTCCTCCCATAATAAAATAAAAGATTACTCCCTCCATCTTTATCGGCTCTCATCCCATACCGTGTCAATCGAAAAAGTTAAAGTGTTTATCCATTTCCTTCCACGATGAGGAATATTCTATTTCGACGAAGGAATTAGATTCCCCTAGAAAAAGGAAATGATGTCTTTTCAGCACAATAATGACTTCAAGTCGGTTGAATGAAAATCGTCTCTTTTTTCTCGAGGGGGATGTATGGAATCCTTGAAAAGGGTAAAAGGAGCTACCCATAATAATTGCTTCTGAAAGATTTTTATCAAATAGAGAAATCGTTTTGATATGAAAGCGAAGCTTTTTTTGGTTCTACAGAATGAAGGAATATGACTTCAATGCCAAAATTTCAATGAATTATCTCTAGCAGTTTCGGAAAGAAAGCCTGGTAGGTCAACAAGGACGGAGGATAAGTGTGTTTTTTCTTGTTTTTGAGATATTTCTGTCTCAAAATTGAAATTGTGAATATATTCATCAGTGGGAATGATAAATTAATATATTGTATACCGTAAGTTACAAAAGTTTTTCCTAGGACACCGTGTATATTCTCGAAACGTATAGACTAGAACATCCTACGAGTTTTTCTCAATTGTTTAAGTAAAGGGGAACAAACCCAGCAAACCAAATTTTCAATCTTCATTTTAGCTCCGTATATACGTGAAAAGACAAAATTCACCCCACCTTAAATTCTCATTCCCTTCTGAAATTCAATTATTCACTGGAAAACATTCCCCATAACGGCATTTTTCATGGAAAAAATCCATTCAACTAATCCACTCGATAAGATAACGTCATCCGCTTGAACGCCGAAGCGGCGCTAGTATCTGAACCAGCTAAATTCCTTTTATGTTAATGTTATACATTGTTCTTGAGCCTTATCTCCCAAACACAATTACCTTTATCTCTGCTTAATTTAACCTTAAACTTATCCTGCCACTCGGTGCAGTTACTATTTTATCGATTCCTGCTTACAATTCGTTATGGGGATTAGTCGACCCCCTGCATATTCAACCTCTCGAATTTGAAATCATTCCGTTGAAATTCGTGCCCCAGATAACTTTGCTTGCTTCAATCCCTTTTCACGTTGAAGTTCATGTTCCCTTATAATCAGCAAAAAATCTTTTGAATCCTGAAATCCTCATCAACCAATCAAAAATTATTCCTATTATGAAATGGAATTCTCAAGTATTTTTTCGGGTAATTCTTTACGTAATATTGGTTTTTTGTTCAACCACCTTCAATTTTCCTCTCGCTGAATTCGTGATGATGAGTTGAGGTGAATCTGGAGCGCGATAAAACTGTTTCAATGACATGAGAACGATGAACTTCATTCGAATAAACGGAATTATTAATTGTAATTAATTGTTGATTCGGATGCAGTAAACCATTTGACAACGAACATGTTATAATAGATAAAATGTTCATTTTAACATGGTTCATAATTTGTTGATTGCAACGAAATTCCGGAGGCTGATATATTCGAAATTGGAATTTAGATAGCGTGTTGGTACATTCCGCCACCGAATCGGGAAACCTAAATGTGAAAACTGTCAAATATGAGACTTTTCCTGGTTAGGTTCCTACGTTGCGGAATTCAGCAAACATTTAGTAATATGCGGACCCTATCAAACTTTGTATTAAAAATACAAAACGAAAAACTAGATGCCATCGTTGTAACCCAATTTCAGACACAGTTTGAAACTATACGTAGTGTATAAATGAGCAAATTTACGATGGAAAATCAGGAGCTTCAATTCATTTTTAGGTATGCCTCAAGGGGTGATTTCCTCCTTCACCAGTGGCAGATCTCCATAAAGTTGTATCTTCATCGTCAACAGACAGATTCTTAAAATGGAGACCAAACTCGAGGTTCCTCAAATGGTGATGGAGTTCGTATATCAACGAATGATTGTTCTAGGCGTGACTGGCAGTTGTGTAGTCTATTGGGTAGACTGTGAGCGAAAAAAAATTCAACTCTAAATCTTCTTCATAACCAAGGCCCCAATCAGGCTAAGACTCGGACAATGTTCCCACTTTTCTAAAGATGAAAATGTTTTCTACCGGTACTTCAATCGAAGCTTCCAGGACTTGTGGGAACACATGCAGGCTGTGGCCAGATTCGCTTAATACAAGGACTGCGAAACGATCACACATCCTCTCGCTGTGCATCTGTAGGTTCCAAAAACTTCCATCTGACAGATGTCCTTTTCTCTACTGAACTGTGGAACACACTACCGTCTGATGTGCTTCTGATGGAGCACAACGTTGACACCCTTCGATAAGAGGATATATCAATCAGGTGATATAGTGCTGGCCTTCCCAAAGTAACTTGACTCAAAATGTATGTGTGGATTATATGAAATATTCATCGTTCAATAAAAATAACAAGAAGCACATGTTCAGAAGAGGATAGTGACCATACATCCGATCTTTCGTCGCAATAAAAATTGAATGAATGCAGAAATCATGTTATCCTAGCGTTACATGTTACTGCATACTTGATGCCCCTGCCGAGATATATCTAGTCGGATCACGTCAGCCCTGCAAGAGTTATTCGCCACCAAAACGATGGTGATCTGTTCGCAGGGCGGAATTATCCCTTTCACCAAGGAAAATATTATATATATAAACCATCTCAAATTGATACTTCACCTCGTGACGCATCTCGTAAAATGAAATTCATCTCTTTTCATTCCGCTTCGATAGCTTTCTCGCGTGATGAACATAAACTGCTTCATTCTTCAAGTCCAGCAAGAGTTACACTATGAAGTCGTTTCCAATTGAAATACGTCCCGAATCTTTCCATCGTAAGCATCACTTCCGATTTCATTGGTGTATAACGAGGTGTATGAAATATCTTGTGTCCTGTGATTCCAATATAAGAGGAATCAGCCATTATCTCTTCCGCTTGGAAATTTTGGAAAAAACTGCCAGTTTGAGAGAAAACATTTTCAGTGGATGTTCAGCTCATTTCCATGTTCATCATCGCTCTCAGTAGACTTCGCAATGTCACAATGACACTCACATAATAATTCAATACATAGCATCAGTAATGGAACAATTTCTGAAATAATCTGAAGCATGTGCAACGATTCATAACTCATCATCATACGTCCCTGAAATGTATGCCACAATGGGAACTTCTCGAAAGTGATACGAAGTAATCTTCACCTCGGTACAAGCATGTTCACTTAAGTACACCATATAGAGATTTTTCTACTGTCAACGAAATTCTCACCAATACGAACCATTCATAAAAGGGTATCGTTGTGCCTCCATCAAATTAGTTTGAAGCATGCCTGTATATCTATATATTCCAGCAATCTCTTAGAAAACAGCGAGTATTCTGAGTAATCAAATAATTGGAGATCCTTCTTTGTGTTGCTGCATTTTTATTTAGTAGGGTGGACTTTCGAAATGATGAGTATGTTATGAATGATAAAAGATCCTATTGAAATGCGTTCGAAGATACTGACTACATATTTATACAGGTATACAGTTTTTCAGTGTGAGAATTTCCATCAAAAATTTTCTACGTAGCATTTTCAAGAACGAAATTGTTAAAATCATCAATAAAATAGATCCTGATACGACTCGAGATCTACATCAACAGAAAGCGATGAAAAGCTATTGGTTGCATAAAAGCTTTTTCAGCAAACTCATATTCACTGATCTGAAACTGAACAACTGTTTCCACAAAATTTAATTTCCGAAACGAAGAGATGAAATGATACCAAAGGGCCATTTGAATATTCGTCCAAATAAAGGTTTCATAGTTTCGTCGGCACTGGACTAAGAGAGATGATTAGCTTTGACGTTTTCATTTTGCAGGACAACTTTATGTCACAATCTTCCTAATCCGACATTTCGAGTTGGGACTGACCACAGCGAAGAACGGTTTAATATCTAACATCTGAAGTACATCCACTAGATCCACGTCCCTTTGCTTCCTATCTGACATTAAAAATGTCACTGATCTAGTTGAGGATATAATTATGAAATTACACTTCGCAGAATTGTCCGTGTTAGTTGTGTCAAGGAAGTTATTCTCATGATGAGAGAGAGCAGTGTTCAATATTATCTCTGTATTATTTTCCTTTAAATACGAATGTTTCCATCGATTCTCAATAGGCTCATACGAGGACGATTAGTTAGAAAAAAAAGGAGCTCCTAATTCGTGAGCGAAAAGATAACACGAGACTGTCCATCAAGTTTTACTTCATTTCGAAATGAAATCGATAGAATCTCACGAAACAGTTTGTTCGAGATTTTAAGTGTATGTTTATGATTTATCCTATGAAAATATAGGTTCATATCAACAATAATTGGTCACGAGATCTATACTTACGGATCGCGAATACGAAAGGAAATAAATGCGAATGATAAAAATTAAACGCTCGAACTCATACGGTGTGTGTTTATGAACAAGAGAAAATATTTTCTGATGGAATGAAGATGACTTAATTAAATTATTCTGAACATGCTCGAGGTTCAGCTTAAACGCGTTGAAAAAATAACTATATAGGATTGTTTGCTTTTCTTCTGCTTCATCGTGAACTCGCCCTCTCATAATGATAGCTTGCCGAGTTATAATCATTGTGTATTCCACTGTCAACAAGAAATTTATACGATATGAAGTTATTCAAGGATGTATCCTTTCAATTGTACTGAAACACCCCTCATCTGTTTTATTATTCAATATTCGAGAGCTTTTCCATTGAATTTAGGACAAGCTGTGTCCTATTTTCCCCATTATAACATCTTCATAATGACGTCTATTTTGCGGTTCTCGACTAAAAGATCTCGGACCAGTACACAATGGATTTCCTGAATCTTTCAACATATTTGTTTGTTTATTTGTTCCGTCAACTTTTCATTTAACACTTGCATCGTGTTGTCAGGAGAAAGGAATCGAATTTATTCAGCGAAGTTTCCAAAATTCGATTTTTTTGGAACTTTTCGACGAAGAATTTCTTTATGCTGAAGTTCTACCATTTCCAATAATGATTGTTATTCTGTATTTCCCAAACTAAATATTCCTACTAGCGAAAGGAAGTTTATTTTTGGACAATGACAAGTTTTCTAATCGGAAAGTACTCGAAACTCTGTGTATAGTGGAATTTGTCAAATACAGCGAAGCAGCTAGTTGGTTCAAAGGATTAGCATACAGAACGATTAGGGGTACGTAGAAGATATTTTTGCTGGTGATGTATAATATCAGCAAGTTTGAATTTTCTGCAATTTATGATCGCATCGTCATGAATCAAACGTAATTGGAATTATTCGTTCCGGGACATGTCATAAACATGCAGCTTTTAGTGTTTCAACGATTCGAAAAATTGGATGGGATGTGCGATATGGGTTTTCGTTATATAGGGATTCATTGGCGCGCTAATATCCTTAGCTCTGACACCAGGATCGAACGGAAATTGCCGAAGATTAGAGCTACCAAGATGACTCAAAAAAGTACACTTAATGGTTTTTTTAACTGGTTATCTCTTCACTACAGAATATTCAAGTCTCCTCCTTCATTCCCTCTGCTTCGTTTAAATAAATAATTCATTCCTCTTTGTCATATTCTGGAGCAAGTTTTTTTGCATTTCAAAATGAACAATAGATCACAAGTATCACTTGAAGATAAATTCCATGCTAAAACTAAATATTTTTTGGTAACCTCAGAAAGTTTCAGAGTTTTAACAAAATATATAGTTCAAGTTGGACGAATCTAATTACAGAAAAAACCATTCAGATAGCTCAGAATCTTTTCGCTTTGGATTCTATTAGCAGTGACCCTGAGGGCTGCCTTATTTGATTGAATCTAGGTAATAGGGTTGTTATAAGATTGTTTCAGATCGCTGCATCTTGATGGAACTTGATCACTTAACGCTTAAAAGGTGAATTTGCCCTTTTGCTGTGTCGTGCAACGTTCCAGGTAGTAATTTGAAACAAACTAATAATTAAAAAACATTGTTATTAGTTCATTAATAATTTATGACTTCATAGATTCAAAAGAGATGTTGGATACGAAACGAAATTATTCACATTTATGGAATTTTAACGGTGCGATAACTTTGACACTAATGAATTTGTCTAGAAGAAGCCCCCAATACTAGTCCGGATGAATTCAATCTCCCCCGAACCCGAGTGCCGAAAGCTACAGCTAACCATCATTAAAATGGGTACTACCCCAGGATATTCTATATTAATCAAACACTGAAATAACAATAAGGAATGGGTAATTCTTCGAGAAATACTAACTGATGTGAACTAGATAAGAAGACAGAGATGTGGATGGAAAGCGGGGATTTACGTCATTGCTACTGGAATTTGAAGGGAGATATTTTCTTGTTCAAGATGATATTTCACTCGATTCATCGCTCATGAAATATTATCATTTGGATGGAAGTTGTCGATTATGAGAGACAGACTGCAGAGCGCTTATATTTTTTTAGTCAAGCCTTAATGGACTGTAGTTTTTGGCATATCTATTTGAGTATTCCATGAAGAATAGTTTAGAACGAGAGAACCGATATTTTCTATTTATTTGTTACCGTAGTTCCCAGAAACGTAACTAGGTGTTGAAGGAATCGTTATTTTGGAAAAAAAAACTATCATCACAAAGTCAATTTCGACTCAACTGGGAAATATATCAAAGAACAGCAAATACTCTACACAGCAATATATCCTACATAAAATATAAATTGTTAGAGCGGCCAAATTATACAAACCGCACACATCCGATTCCGCATGTACCTTCCTAAATAATACAAAGAAAATGAAATAGAGGACACAATTGAAAGTCAACACCGAATGCCCGGGTACATTAAGAGTTCGTGGAAGTCATGGAGAGAATATAGTGTTTCCGATCGATCGATTCTCACTCATTATAACAATTTCTACACTTCAGCCCTTTGTCCCCTTTCCAGTCCCAATTCAAAATAATACAGCAGCCGAGACAACCGAGTCAATTATTTCATCTATAAGCCACTGTTGAATTTGTCACTTTAGGATTATTGTTTTGAATGGAATTAGGAAGCCTGGCTTAGCTCGTAATTCTTCATATTTAATATTGTTCCATTAAAGGAAAATACGGCTTCTACCCTTCCGAATTTCCTCGAATTATTCGACCCACTTCAGGACGAAATAGGAAAACAAAGCCAGTTTGTCGGTGGTAATAATGCTGCCTTCAATTTTCAATCGGAATTCACCTCATTGCTCTTTGGCGAAATTAGATCTTCGGATTACAGACGGATGAATACTCTGGATTGATAATCGGGAAATTTGGACCGCAGATTCTTGCTCAGCATTTCCGACCTCTATGTCACAAATGAGAATAATGATATTCAATGTATTCACACGAAAATAATATCGTTTCTACTGATCATTCAAAAAATCTAGAAGAAGATACGTGAAATTGAAAATCTAATCAGAAACAGACGAAAAATAAGTCAACGAAAAGTTAATACGGAGCAGCAAGATAATTTTTCAGCTGAAATAGCGAACATTCCTTTTCCTCCGTCAGCACAGAAACACGAAATACGTTTCTGACTACGAAACTTATTTGGGTGCATACAACATTCACTTTAGAGTTGAAAATAGAGACTGATTTGCTTCGAAATTTTGCGTTGAAAGGTAACGAACTAATTGCTCTACTTCAACAGACAGACTGCTTGGTGGTTACTCGATCAATTACCAGAGTTTCATGGGGAAATGAATCTGCTGGTTGTGATTAATTGAGAAGAATAAGGACTGGCCGATTATTCAGCCAAGTTAACCGAAATGATTCCCGATTTTTATTTTTCTTATTGAAGAACATTTGCACATGTATGTCTGTAACAGTAGCTGAAACCTGGTTCAGACTTGGAAGAAGTGACATGTTTCAGTTGAATGTGAAAACATGAAATTGGATGTGGAAGATAGGTGAAACTCATAGGAAGGAGGAAAAAGTTTCGTTGGCACGAAAGAGACATAAGTTTCGATCGACAGATTTGCTGAAGGTTATATTGTTCACCGAAGGCCAATGTTTTCGTGGATCGTTTGATATTTTTGCATTTTTGGAATGAAGTTTGTCATTGGGGTCGAGAAAAGTCTGGGAACACGGGAGATAGAAACTGCATGTTCTTGAGAAGCAGGAAAGTTTTTCATCATTACCATAAACAACCCGGGTAGGATTCTTTTATCTCCAGAAAAGCGAAGGTGCGGCCCCCTTCCCTAACCTAAAATCAACCTCGTAAGCAGTAACACTATGCGAAATTCAGTGGAATTTTCACATGCGATATCGGATCCACGCGGCTGATTTGCATGAATATAATATAGCCAACGAATTCGCAGAGTTAAAAAAAAAACTGCCGAATCGATGCTACTGTATTGATTAATATGTTGGCATTATCACTGCTGAACAGTTCGGTCTTTGTAATTCAACGAAATTTTTCATTCACAGGAGAATCGCTATTGTACCTTGTGGAATAAGATACATTCCAAACCAGATACCATTATGATAATGCTCTCTAATGGTTATTACGCTACAAACAACAATTTTCGTTTCATAGAATTTTATATGTATTCACACATGCGAATTGGCGGTATTCACACATGCGAATGGTAGAACGATACTTTATATAACAGTTTTTTACCGCACGAGTCTAGCCCGAACAGTTTTCAAGTAAAGAAAATTTTAGATTTTGGTATATCACATGAAATTTTGCTGCAGCCACCATTTTCCCACTTTCATACTAGAGTAAAAACCATTTTTCGTTCTTGTAAAGGAATACAGGCTTTGCTAGAAACGGTAGCTTGTTAGAACATGGAAGTAAAACATAAATAGAAGAATTATAAAGGAAAACACTTGAGGTCACAAACCCCGAAGGTGTAGAGTGCGACTGTTCAGCCCAAGAGGTTTGAACTGGGTTTCTGATGAACTTAAAGAGTATAAAATCCCGAGTATGGTTATGAGGTAAATAAACTATGGAGCACGTTATAACATAATTAACATTTGCGTAGGGGGAATTCTTTCTCATTCTTGTGTATGTTCGGTACATTGAATTGATGATTTTCAGACAAAAAATTACTGAATTTGTTGTTTTATTCCTATTCGAAAACAAGCAAACTCGAAAAACTGATTTCTGATTTATATCGAATCCATCGATATGGGAGAAAACAGGTAGGGGTGCATACGTCCCCTACTCCCAGAATTCTCAGAACTCCCTTTGCTGGTTTAGACTCTAGGGGCAGTGATTGGGTAACCAAAGCCACTACAAGGGGATACCTTGATGGAAAAACACACCATACTCTATGTTGGAACACCTCCTTAACGAGGGATTGAATAGAGAATAGGTCAGATGTATCACAGGATTTATAATTGGTCACTGCAAATTGTGCTCCCAAATATACAGTTACATTCTGGGAAGAGCCATTCTGGAGGTTGTGAAATGAAAAGGAAGCATATTTTCTTGAAAAAGAGAAAGAAAAGAACCTTCAATCGGAATATAACGAAAGGATTGTCAGATCCTATTAATACTTCATGAGCCTGCCGGGTTGTGACCGCGAAATCTAACTGGATGCCCCATTGGAATTCACTTGAGTAGAGCTGTTTGTCATAAAATTTTAACTTGTCTTTTTTGGACAGGTGTTTCTCAGCCACATCAAAAGAGTAAATGTAGAATGATTTCTCCCTTCGAACTTTGTGAATTATGGTGTGACATAACATAAAATTGGGAAATTGATTCCAAGAATCATTCGAAAACAATCTTCACAGGTTTTTCTGCATCGAGTTCCCTATATAGTTTCACGAATAATTTACGCAGTCCAACTTTATTCAATTCAATTTCGCAAACTCCGTGCCAGGAAAAAGTAATTTTAACTCTGGCGAATTTTTTCATTTATATTCAGGATTGGCGACTTCTCCATGCTTTTAATGAAATGATATCAAAGTTTCGCGCTCCAATTTCATGGGCCAATTCATTAGGGCGTCGATACTGTACAAGTCGTTGATCAGCAGTCTATGCAGGTTAATTATTTTACCGGTCGATGGAAAACAGAAAATGATTGTCTACGCGGACTTTAAGAATGAGATATCAGAAATTCAATCAGTTCAGATTAATTGATGGAGTTAATGTTTCCTCCCCATTGATCAGAAAGATCGGTAATGAATTGACATTATCTTAAAACAGAGAACTAATCGATGCGAAATATTCTGAATATTTATGTTATTAAGGGTTGGCGCGTGTCATCGAGAGTAGGTACTTGCGTATAAATCGCGTTAACTCATATATGGCTTCGGTTCAACTCTGGCATACAGAGATATATCGATTTCACTAATGAAGTACAAAATGCATATAAGGATAATAATTGTGATATATTATTTTGGGGGAATATAAACACGTTTAATTTTTATTAATTCCGGTCTCCGAGCTGTCCGAACCTCGTTTCTTGTTTCGAGGTTAATCAATAATGTCCTTATGAATGTACCTAAGTGTTTACCGCACTTCGTAATGATATATACGTTCAAATTAGAGGTCTTCAGCAACTAGAGGGTAACGCATGACAAGCCACATTTTAGATCTAATTTAAGCGGGCAGTTATTGCGAATAGCTTATATGTTTAAACTGTCATTAATAACATTTGAAACTTGTGAACTGACAACTTTTGGCTGTAAGGTAAAACGGGCTGGAGATAAATGGTTCGTGACAGAGAAGAGATTGATAGAGGCCATACCGTATACGAACACCAAGGCAGAAAGCGGACTTCCTCTACGGAAAATAAACTTTCTGCAAAAACCACCGTCTTGACTGAACATAACGTACATGCCGGACAAAACAGCGGATATCCTGATGCTGCTTCCATCGTCCAATATAATGGATTTCTTTCCTAAAATATCCCTTTTTGACAAGGTGCCGATAGCTATTTGGGAAAAATTTGCTGTTGCTTACGAGTTCCATCTTTGAGGATACACTCATGCTTCGATGGGATATTTCTCCATAATTCTCCCCCTTTTTGAATTTTCATTTCCGAATGAATCAGTCACATTCACAAAATTTCCTGATATGGCGATAAATGATTGAAATAATTCGAATAAACACTCTTCCGATTCATTATATTATTTCTGATCAGAAACCCTTATATTTATTGGAGGGTGAAAATGTTCGCAGAAGAATAAGATAAACGACAAGTCGAAACGTTAGTTCGGGATACTCGAATACAAAATACGTTAAAACGTCCTGCTGAAATAGCCAACCGAACAGAGAAAATGATTCATGTTCGGTCATTCAGTTCTCGAGTTAGATTTATTATTCTCTGCGAAAGTCCACCGCATTCCCATTGAACTAGGCTGTTGCTGCAGGAGGCACATAACAACATATTTAGAGCACGTAGGTATATGTTGTGCTCGAAACAGTTCATAAAACAGCATTTCTGCGTAGATTGCATACCCACGTGACAAAAAGGGTGAATTGTAAAAAAGGGAAAAATGTTTTTGGAACATTGCCTCCGGGCCCGCGCGGAGAAAGATGAATTAGTTTGGTTCTCTTTCATCTTTTTTGGATTATCAGCTCTCCTCCTTATATTTGTTCGTTTAACTATGTAAATTATCCTGACCCAATGAAGATTATCATTATCATTATGGCAACATGATACTTTATTGAAACCATGCATTGGTGAGAATGTATTTTATGAAATGATATAAAATAAAATGAATTTATTTCACATGGCTCAATACTTGCAATAAAGTTTCATGTAGCAATAAGTGAATGAGAACGAACGAGTTAACAAACAACCTCTTCTCTGTGGAACCCACCCACTCCTACATACGCAGAACACCTTCACTTTGCCCCATCTATTTTCTAGATTCCGGCAATGTGCAGAAAGGCAAAAAGGTGTTGGGATTCCGGTCAATCGTGGGCCCTATTTGAGCCACGTATCCGACAAAGCGAACCCGTCAGCTGTGGGTTACGTACGATAAAAATCATCTACGTACATGCAAAGGCAAACAGAAGGTTGAAATCCTGGGTCCGCATATAAACCTGAAGCGGAAAATGATCGAGTAATATTCTGGCCACGCGCGTAGCGGTCTGTAATTATTTTACAGATTCCATCATATGCCATTGAAATCTAATAACATTGTTTTCAAGTTACACACGAGTCCCTCCGATCAAGTAGGAATTTCATATTAACTTTTGTTAGGTAGGCACGTTTGAACATGGAGGGATCAGTCGAAAACGATACGTGCTTTAAATCTACTTTTCATGAGATTCTGCAAGGAGCTATAGCTATTTTTTTTCTAACCCCATCCAAATAGTTCCAATGAACAATAAATAATAGAAGGAGTATTCATTAACCAAAAAGTGTATAAGAGATTCATCTGTACTAAAGTCCAGATGACTGACGGAAATAGTATTTGGCTGAAGGACGAGGAAATTTAAGACAATCAGAAGCCTTTTCAGAAAATTTCATTGTTTCCGAACAGAATTTCCAACTAACGGGATCAAACAAGAAATCTTCGAAATTAATACATTTTCGTCGAAGTCTTGAGAAAGAAAAAAAACTGAGACGCCTTGTTTTTTCAAGGTCGGTGCAGTTTCGAATATCCATTTTCGAACTTACAGTATTTTCTTCTCGGACTAAAATTCCTATTTATGATACTTCCTGTTATCTATCAATATTGGGAAGTAACGACCTTATATTCGGATTTCTTGTACGTTCCAAAGGAGCGGAAACATTTCTCCAGACTGCGAACTAATCATGCCATCGAAAACTCTCAAACATTTTCCTATATTAAGTTGTTTCCGAGAGGGGTGATTTCCGACACCGGATTGCTTTTAAATTCAATTTTGAAGAGTTCAACCAGCAACAATGGAAATTATGATTCTCAGGCACTTCAAACTTTTAACGTGCCTTTTATGAGAAGAGAAAACTTGGGTCATTGATATCCAGCTTCTGTTCAGAACTATGGTGAAGACAGTGAAGTTCTTCATTCTCCTGACTAAATAAAATAAGAATCGTGCACCGCAACCTACTTAATCACTCGAACAAATGTTTTTCGTAGATTCAATTTGAACTGGACGTTTCCTAAGAAATTTCGAAATTCCCTATCTAGCCTAAGATGGCATAAGAACAACCGCGATCATTATTTTTAGTGAAAATTTTTTGTATATTTGAATAATTTCTATCCCCAGCTTGATCTTCACCACCTTTATAGTATTTATCAATTACGTCACACACAACAAATATATTTATTTATCCGGGCATCATGCCGGAGATGAAAAACATATTTGCCAAGTTCTTGGCGAACAGGACGTGAGTTGGAACATACAGTGAATATCAAATAAGAAGTAGACTTCAGGAACACTTGGCAACAACCTGTCAGCCTCATTTTCCCCATGACCTTCCTAAAATGTTCCCTGTGGCTGCGATATGATGGGAATCGACAATTTTATGCTATCATTTTCTTTTCATATTTCCTTTTCTCTCTCGTGTGAAATCGGTAGCAGAAAATACGTATTATCCACTGGATTTGTGCGGAACTTCCATTTCAAAACGTTCCTCACCCAAGATAATAGTACTTTTCCCGAATATTTTCGAACAAAAGGTATTGATTTACAATAACCCTTCAAGCCAATATCGATAAACAACTAACATTAAGCTCAATGTTCTGTAGCCTTATATCCAACTGTCGATTTCCATTATTGCCCTTCCGCTAATTACTTGATTACGACTGTATGAATGTCCATTAATGAGGGTGCTTCGAGTTTAAAAATCAGATCTTCCGTAAAATTGCGCCAATCTATCAAAAGAGCATACACCACAATTAAGACTATTTCGGTAATGGCTGTCTGTCGAAATAAAAAAGATGTTCATTATATAATGGAGCTAAATCATGAAAATTTTCCATTTATTTTCTGGTGTCTGGACTACACACGGCCGACATGAAATATATCCGTTTGTTTCAGATGGATACCAATTCATAAACGCCCATATTTTTTATTCTACTGCCATTGTTCGCGTAATAAAAATGCGAACGATGATGGATGTCCTTATGGATAGCTGAAAATGACAAAAAATAAATAGTTATAGCAAATATGGGCCCATTTCGAATCGGCATAAATCCGGTTTTTCCAATGATCATTCGATTAGAAATTTGGGATAGTTTTCGGGAAATATAGAAATATTATTTGAATATATTGGCGTGAGTATTCATCTGAATCCGGTTCATGTAGTGAAGTGATATATCAGCAGCGATATTTTCGAACCAAGCTTTATGGTATTCTATAGTGCGATTCAAACGATTCGCGAATAAAATTCTATTCGCCAAATATTCCACGAATGTTGAACAAATAGCTTCACAACCAGCGAATAGTTTCGAATGTTATTTTATTCATATAATGGAAAATAAAAATGATCGATAATGAATGTTTCCAATCAAACTGGGAAGATCTTTCCAAGCCTTCATTAATTTTAAGTGCATGTCGTCCTCATTTCTGTTCCTTTGGAAATACGAAAATCGTTGGCGCATGGTACTCATTATAATGCAATATACTTGGCTATGAACTGAATTGAAAACAAAACTGAAGATAATGAGCATTTACTGAGCAACGGCTAAATACCACGATTTTCACAAGCATGAGTTTTTTAACCACGACACGTGTTTCACTATCGTAGTAGCATCTTCAGGTGGGAGAAGGAGAACTAAAAGTTTTGCTGTGGTCGAAAATATACGAATCCCTGATGTCCCGTTGAAAGTTCAACAATATATAAAACTTTTTCAAGTTCTAAACTAGGAGGCAAATGATTTCCTCCTAAGAGATTTTAATAAAAAACTTCTGTTCGAGATGGAGCTTAAGTTAATATGTTTGCAAATGCCCTGATCCAATTTTGATAACAGTTCCAAACCACCCTATCTCAAATTCAAATGACGTAGGGACAGCCGTACTTACGAGCTTTGACTGTAATGAAATTAGATAGCGGATATCGAGAACGCATGAATATGTTACGGCTATTCAAATTTTTAATTCATTTTTTTTTGTATATTTTCCACTGGAAGCTCCGAAAAATGTGCTAATCCATTCTCTGCTTCTACCGTCCGACCTCTCAGGAGCTCAGCAATTACAAGTTTATCTTCTGCTTGGGCTCTTGTTCCTAGGAACGAGAGCGTTAAGATAAGGTATGCCAAAATATCTATTATTTTCGAACAAAGATTGGTTGAGAGTCATTTCTGAAGAATTCGAAGTCAGAATATACTCTGTTGAAGATGATTTCATTGATTTCGATAAAGAGAAGTTGGAACTCAATTCGATAAGACGACTTTTGGTGTTCTTTATGAAATATGTAGTTATCCTGACCATCTCTGCTTGATTCATTTTCAATAATAATAAAAAACCAATTCTACTAGCCAGCGTGAATTTGATCGTTTTGTTGGTATTGGCAGAATTATATTCCTTGTTAGAACGAATTGAATGGATGAGTTTTTTCTAGAATTCCGTAAGGGAATCATATCTAAACCTTTGTTTACCTTGAAAGTCGTCTTCTGAATTGAATTTCCTAGGTGATACGTCAACCAGATCACCGAATCTGATTGATATTTCATAAAAAGGATTTCACTTCAATGCGGGTGAGGGTTTCGCAAGTGATCTCCTCAATATTCTCGTCTGCTTTCCCGACAATCCGACCGAAAATTAGAATGTAATCCCGTAACACCCCTTCTGCAGCTTATAGTTGAGCGTATGTTGGAAACGGTTATTTATGGTTCCCTTGAAATTGACTGAACCAAATTACAATGCAAACGAGGATCGGCGAGCATAGGCAGCATGAAGAGACTTTTCGATACTTAGACTTAGTTCAGTCAAATGTGGAATAAAATTTTCCTAGATTACGTTATTAACATATTACACGAATTAGTCGAAGGGCGCGAGGATATACGATGTTTTGTCGAAAAAAGTTTTCAAATACTAGCCATAACCATTAATTACAGCTTTGCTACTTAATCCTTATTGTCCACCAAAGTATTTTCATGAAAATTCCATTTTTGAAGCTCGAAATGGATAACCATGATTCCTAATTGAATGAAGAGTATTCTCCCATTTTACAAACACTAATTTCTGGAGTTTTATCCGATTCGAAGCCCCAGCTCTGGCGCATCAAACTTGGCGTGAGGTTGGCAAATTCGGTTTAGAGTAAACTGATTATATAGTGGTTGGTCATCGATTCATTTCCATCGAAGTTCATAACAAGATGAAACTGATAATCTTATTTTGAGAATAATAGAACTACGCCTCTGATTTGAGAGGAAACCACTGGGAATGGCGATTGGAAATATTACTGTTCGCAACCTTTCACGCCCCAATAATTTTGATTATTTACGAGGCTCAACAGGAGAATGTTTCCCAAATTCATAGCCAGACTTTGTTGTATAATATTTGATAATTCTCACGATGAAATATCTATGTAGCACTAGACTAGACTATTTTTCGATATTCCACGACAATATTCCACATGAATATACAACACTACATGAAAAAACACAACCAAGACAACTCAATCTACTTTCAAGCCAACAAATATCTAATATTCGAAGAATATTTCCAGTGGAAATAATTGGGCTATATGTTTCAGATTCGCTGGAGGAGGAAAGCTAAAATATAAAGGCAGTGAAATCGGCTGTGCAAACAAGAAAAGTGGTGCTCGATCTGAAAGAGACGTCATACAGGGCAGAATGAACAAATTAAAGAGGAAACGATACGCGATGAAATCGACCCTAAGACGATTCGAAAGACCAATCCCTAGCCCCTCCACGTAAAATGATATATAGCACGTAGGGGATAATGGAATTGTCGTTTAATAATTTCGTCTAAAATGCGTTACAAGCAGGAAACGTGCAGCAACGTGGTAGCTTCTTATAGAGTTTACGGTAACAGTGCGGAGCATCATGACGAAGACGGCTTCGTACCTGCAAGTAATGCCTATCAGAAAGTCATTAGAAACCCCCCAGACGATAATAAAGTATCGAAATCCTACAACGGTGTCCAAGCGAGGAGGACTATAGGTTCACAGTCGTGCGGATGGTGCTTAAGCCCCTCCTCATCTGCCACTACGCCCGTCGGAGACACTTGCTTCTTCTCATGGTGTCGCCCTACACTGCTGCTTCTCATCCTCATTCTCCTGATTATCACCTTCGTTCTTATATCTGGAGTATTACTCTACTATAACTGTACGTTTGACACGTAAGATGTATGTTGTGACCTTGTGCTCCTGTTGATTGTAGTAGTATATTTGTGTTAGATCTGCTTCCATTTGTTTAATTAGTGCCTCACTCCCTTTCTATATAAATATTTTATACAACTATTTTTATATATGGTACTTATCTCAAGCCAAACACGCCATTGCATTCAATCTACTCACAGAATGATTTATTCAAGCTAGAAAGGAACATGTTTCGATGATTATGTTATCCACCCACTTTTAACCCTCAAGAGAACAAAGCGACATGATATTATGTCAAGTATCAAAACAACTTATCAGGCAACATATCCTTCAAACAAAAATTGACGGTCGTAGAGGTTGAATTCAATACATTTCTATCCTGAGAATTGAATCAAATACATCGAACGAAAGGGTTTGAATCTCCAGAAGAAGAGTAGTATTTGGCAAGAGAAATAAGATAACAATTATATAGATTCAGAAGCCACAGTAATTTCTGTAGCGATTTTGATGAAACTTGGAACCCACCTTGATATGTTACCTATTAAATGCATTCCATCCAAGAAGAAATGAAGAAATTTTCATAGAAACACAACAGCATTAAATGTGACAAATATTTCTATCAGTACCCTTTTGAAATTAGTAGGGGGTGGATTCATTTAAGCTAGTTCCTAACGTAGTAAGTTTGCAAATCAAGAAAACATTTAGTCGCCATTTCAGACTTTATATGACACAACAGTCAAAGGATACGACTTCATACACCTCATGAAAATTTCATTCTGGGACTGTTTCATTCTCATCTGCAGACTTAGTTCAAACTAAATGCTGCATGCTGCATCAAAAAACTTCCCGCATTAGAGATATTGTGTAAGGTTCATTTTGCAAGAGTGAAATATGTTAAATTAAGCGTGGTCGAATACCACAGGTAAGGTATCTTCTTCGCTTCTCCTATTTTCCGAACTCACTACGGCGTTTAAAACGTTTCAAACCGGAACGTCTAATACATCTGCAGTTACTTCCATTCCCAACTTCCTGATGAACCCTTACCGCTAATAATTCCGACTTAATCGAGTAAAACATACATTCGGCGAACGCGAACTTGACAATTTTATGGAAAGTTCGGCTTTCCTAAATGCGGAAATCTCCACTTCTCTCCTGTCGGTTGAGGCGTTAAAGGAAGTATGTGGCATCCGGATTGTTAGGGTCTTCGTAACAAGATGAGAATAAATGAGTTTTCAGACGAGATGAAATTTCTCCTGGCCTTATAATTCGCTTTACTCGCACGAAAATCATAATATGATTGGGAGAACAACTATTCGTGATTTTTTCATTTATTTTTGGGTGGTCATTAAGTATCTGTTTCATATGGGGTGCCACATACAAATTGAATGAAATTGTTTAAGGGCATGGAACTGAAAATGTTTCAGTGAAAGGGGCACACAACACTGTGACGGATAACAGAGTTCTAAATTTAAATTCAATAGGAATTAGGATGAGCAGGATTTAATCGTCAGTAGAAATATATCATCACCACTGTCGGACACCACAATAAAGAGCGACTCTGAATCCTATGGAATAAAAGATCCGTTTTATCAATCGTAACAGATGCACACTTCAAATAAGCGTTCAAAAATTCTCGAAAAACAATATTTTCATTCCACACAAGCAGTCTCATTTGATGCTGTACAAGGTGCACTAGATTTTTCTTTAAAATTTTTACATTTGCACCGTATAAGTTGTGTGGAGAAAAACGATTGGTTCTTTGCTGCTATACAACCATCGTATGATTGCCAACTCCATTTGTGCCAAACACCCTATACATATATGGCAATAATCACACCATATTGAAATTTTTTTCATCGTATTGCAACGTCCACAGTCAGTATCTCCTTTCTTATACATAAATTCCCCTCTACATACAGTCTTGAGCTCTCTGATGAATAATGGTGCAGACGCAGAACACTGTCAGGTAATTCTAGAGAACGCCACCGTAGTCTCTGAAACTATGCCTCCTTCATTTGATGTTGATTTGTGCAGTTCAAATAGTTGGAAGAATTATTTTTGGAAACGTTGGAAGGTAAAGCACCATTTTTCGAGGATCACCTAGACAAATCTGTTGATTTTAAACATGATAATCCTCTCCCTCCATATTTATATCAGGAATTTATCGATCCACCGGTTAACGGCTGAGGCTCCCTGAAATATAGAACAGTTGGGAGAACTGCAGTTTCTCAATGCTCCAATTTTTCTTCTACTTCCTTCTCCCACGTTGGAACTCTGGAATTCAATTTTTTTCATATTTCAGCTTTATTATTCTTTCGACACTTCGCAGATTAATGTGAGAGCAGGAATCCGAGATCGGTTAATATTCCAAACTGAATTGGGCATTTATTCGCATCTGGTGTACACTAGGCGGGAGGTTTCTTGATGAATTGGAGGCCATTTCGAAGATGGGAATAATTGTACGGCTCCAAAGCCGAAAGGGTAAATAGTTGAGCAGAAAAAGTGAGAAACATGTCGATTTATTATTTCTCTCTCTTGATATCCTACATAATTCGCAAGTTTGATGCACTTATATGAACTTAGAGCAGATCATTGTTAGGATCTGGGATCTGGCGTATGGGTGGTTCGATAATATTTCGTCAGTTAAAAATAAGTTACACCAGTCTCAGAAAATCCAAATACTAAAAACTAGATTGTTTGGGAAAAACAAACCGATATTACTGACATTGACTATGTAAAGATTTTCTCATTTCTCGCTTTGCCCTCTTATATGACAACCAAACGCTCCAAACTTAACCCATTTAACACCAATTCGCGTTTCTGGTGGAAACGCATTAACCCTATTTGTTGATAATTCATTTCTCGATCGGTTATATCATTCGAAATCAATGACGAATACTGTGTGTGGATTGGAAAGCCAAGCACCAAATTCCGGTCGATTTATAAATGAAGACTAATCCAAACGTCGGAAAAGAGCAGGAATGATCGTTTGGGAACACGCCCCATCTGCATTTTGACGGGGCCGCTACAAATTACAAATGTAGATGTAATCTTTCAATCCCATAGGCTTTTTTTTCAAATCCCGGCATCAGAAAGCTGTAACATACGGGGAGATGTGCAGCACATTAGTGTCCATATGTTACCCCAGTGCCATTATATAGACATCACCGATAAATGCGATAAGGGTGATCGATGACTATAAACGCTTGATTACTTTTATCAGTAGCTCACTGTTTACACCCTCTTCGCACAATGCTAGCCGGGAAATTAATAGGGGGTTATTTATTGCTTGTTATGCAATATGCAGAGTGCACGTATGGCATAGTGTAAGTGGTTTGCTAAGTGTCTTGACAAACACCCTTTGCATGTGAATTTGCAATCGAACTATGTATTAATATTTAGGATGCTGAAAAAATCGATTGGAATGTGAGGTAGACTTATAGTTGTTTTAATCGACGATGTTAAGAGTGGGTTTGAGACGTAGGTTATTTCGTTTTTGTTTGAAGAAAGCCACTGCATGAACTACAGAGAGACTTTATTCACGAAGGAATCCATAGATAAGTTGTGCTTAGCGCTGATGAAAGAGAATTATTCAATAGCTCGATAGTCAGTTTACAAATTTGCATTAACATTAATAACGAATAACTGTTTTCCATAGATTTCTCGAAAAATTATGAATTCATCATTTCGGACTTGGAAGGGATACTTGATTTTTTGTCAATTGAATGTGGCGTGCATCATCCAACTCCATAAACTACTTCGACCTTGTCATTTTTGAGTTTCTATTAAAATATTCATAATCCAGCTAGTTGAAAAACAGTACGAAAATAATTTTGATGCATTTCAAATAGCTTGTCTATCCCGACAGATTAACCAACAGCTAAAATCCTGTTATAGATTTTCCACTGTTCCTTAATAATAAATCGATAACGAATTACCCCATAGCGATCAGATCCGCACGGATTTCACGTTAGCTATTTGACCCCAAATTTTTACTGCCTACCCCAGAATCGAATTCCCTTCGAATCAAGAAATATTTAGCTGTTAATTTCCAGAAAATCATTCGCACGATTTCTTCAGATTGATAGATAGTCCCATCGGAATCTAGCTATAAAATCGGATCAGTGAAACTGAATGGGAAAAGTTTTTACACTCAAGTACTGAACTTTTACTACTCACAGAATTTTATGAGTGTTTTTATTCATTCGAAGACAAAAAAGTCCTATTCATTTTCAAAGTTATTTCAGTGATTGAACTATTTCATCAAGTTTAAAATGGCCTAATATATTCATGCAGTTTTCTAAAAATTGTATTGGATTGTATGAAACAAAATACTTTTGTGGGTGTTTTGTGAAAATAGGTGCAAGTTTCAATTTCAGAGGAAGAAAGATGGAAACAGCGGAGGTTAATTTGTTTTTACAACCTCGCAACACTTGAAATTTAACTACAAATTCCAAAGATTTATTGCTTCATTTCTAAAATTTTTAAGGCGTTCGAATTTTTAACATTAGATGTAAGTCTAATCAGACTTTCGCAAATTTTTTTCTCTCGAAATATTTTGAATCGAGTAATGTTATTTTCATTTACCACTATCGCAGATCTGATACAAATGATAAAAAGTAAATTCGGCTTGAATAATGCTGTTAGAGAAGTGCAATTTTCAATCCAGAAAATGGATAAATCCCAGTGGATGCACCATTCATTCAGGAAATCGAAGTTTTACCTGGGCCGTGGAGTTAGTTTGGAGGGAATGTATTATGCACTGTCCTCAGAATAATTCAAGTCTCCCGGCTCTGTTTTCTTATTCCATTAGAAAATTGCCCAGGGGATGTATTATGAAAGTTGACCGAAAAAGTCAGACAGTAATCCTTTGTTCTCCTTTACCCATGCTTGCTGCACTTAATATTGTAGATACGAAAAAATCTGTGCAAATTTGGAGATATGGAATAGTGGTGTGAATTTATTTCTACTCGTAATGTATGAGTATACTAGAATAGAAGTTTAATTCAGCGCTAATGCGTGGAAATGTGGAAATCATTCAATTTTTCTTTCGCCATACCTATGCTGTACGTGGAAGCTTAATAAAACTATAACATTTGGTTGATTCGGATTAAAATTATTAGTGAATTCGGTATATAACAATGTTAATATGTGAAAATCATTAATTTTGTTTTCCTCTTCCAGATTTGATGCAAAAACCCAGTCTGCATTTCATTGAAGGTGAGTGAGATCTTCTTATCAATTACCGCCCCTAAAAAATCCCCAAAATAATAATATTCAGCGGAAAACACAGTCCGCTGAGGTAAGTGAAAGACCTAAGTCGTCAACCTAGCGCTCATAATTAAACCTGGATCGTTTGAAGAGATAACTTCGATATAATCTCGGTATTCATACCGCGAAAAAGGACCAAATCTCTTCTTGAACCTTGGCAGCACACAAGTGAACAACGGCGGCGGTTTTCACGTTAATGATTATGCTCTTACTTCATCCATGTTTACTCATCACTGAATTAACCATTTCGCGGGCGAAATGAATCCGTTGGGATGTTTTATAAGTTTACCGAACTTTTTGTCGTCTTAATTTAATAGATTGCGATACCTGCTCGGCTTCATTATATAAAGCGACAAAATTATACGGACAAACGGAATTTTTGAGCTCACAAGGGTAAAGGATGATCTAACCTCCTTCCATATAATAGCAAAAGAAATTTGAATAATTGAATTTGAAGAGTAACTATCCTCTATTTTTAACAACTCATTATTAGTTGGTTGATTATTTTTCGATATGAAAAACACCGGAACCGAAATATGCAGTACGGATGTGGAATTGGAAAGAATTAGCCAATGAAATAGTCATTAATGTCTCGTTTCAGTATTTACAATGGTGACTGAATCGGGAAGGGCTCACTGCTGCAGAAAATGGACGTAGATTCGGAAAATTAGAGACAGAATTAAATATTCGTTGATGAATTACACCCGAGAATGCTCGAAGCATAATAAATTTCTCATTAGGAGCCTTGAAATTACTCTGAGAAACTTTGAGACGTGGCACACTACTTGTTTATAACTTGTTACAGTATAATGTTCGGGTTATGTTGGGTTTTACGTGACAATTCCTATATTAATAGTCCGCAAGACGTAAGAAAATGGGTTATGAAATATTGCACTGGAAAGGTGAACATTTTCAAAAGCTAAACAAGCTGTATAAGTCAGAAACGTAACCGAAGTTGTTTTAAGATTATCGGTTCTCGGTGTTCAGTTAATTTGAATGCTCGAAAATCAGACATTCGCAATCAAATCATACAGAATTATTGAAAGTTTCATTTCGTCATTTTCTGTCGATGTGTCGATTTATATAACTCAATCTACAGCATTTTTCAGAGACAATCTACCGATTTGGCAGCGGCTCAGGAATCATTTATCTTCAAACAAATAACCAGGTAGTTGATTGAGTATTCCGGACTTTCATAAATGACATTTACTGTCACAATGTCGATTTACCAAGACGAAAATAAATATTTCCCGCAAGGGTCTAGAATTATGTCACCGACAAGGCTATTAACCTTTATTAATAGCAAGAACTTCATGAAAAGTCAATGCACTCTGTACGGTAATATATAATCTGCAGCCAGCCAACCCCTGAATTGGCCATGAAAACATTTGCATACAGCACTCCATTGCCAACAATCGTTCTCTAAAAAGAACTGATTAATGAGCCGTTTTTCAGGTGCCATCAAAGATCCTTTATCATCCCAACAGGCGCTTCCTTGTTTGAAAGTCACAAAGGGATGATACTAAATATTATTGATTCGCGATATTCGTTCGATGAGTACATTTGTAACGTACCAAAATTGTTTTATACGAAGGAAAATTATTGAAGATATGAGCTTCTTCTTTCCCTAGAAGGATTGACAAGGATTATTCGATTTGGTTAATTGGAAAACCTAACCCTTTTTCCGATTGATCTCAGCCTTCATGAAGGCAAAGTCAAATGTTCTTTATAGCACTTTTGGTTCAACTCTGTGAATATTTTTAATTGACAATGGATAGTTCACCATTCACCACTATTTTGTCAAGAAATATTATGGGATATTCAATCAAACTTTGATGCAATAAAGAGAAGGAGTTGTGTCGCAGATTTTTTAAAATCGAAAGTTTTTTGTTTGATTCCTTTCCAGAGCAATAAACTTTTGTTTGTAAAAAATTATTCACTCTATTTATTGAAATTTTCTCGAAAAACCAAAAGAGAAGCATAAAACGAAAGTGAAAGGCTGAACCCATGAAGAATAAAAAGGCACTTTTACGGTGCACAAATAGAAAAAAGCAATTATATTAATACACATGCCTGAAAGAAGATACTTATAATCAAATATATGACGTCTCAGGAAAAACACGCTACCCTTCATACTGTAACTAGCCATGAATGAATTATTCTTTTCCGCAATTTGCCCCTAGCCACCATTCCCACATTGCATATTCAAACAACATCGCACAACGTTAATTGAAGAAAAATAAGCTGGATGGTGGGAAAAACGTCTAATCACACTCCAGGTTTTTTGTGTACGCAGAATCTTCGTTCGAAGGAAAACATTCATTCTCATCTCTTTCGGAGTATTGTTCATGGTCTTCATAAATAATTGTAACATGTTACTATGTGTCCACCCTCGACTCATTCAATGATTCTAAATAACAGAAAATTTAAGAATTCTTTATCGTTTGATGTAAACTAACTGACCGAAGAATGCAATATCGAATACAGTTTTGTTTCAAAACCATGAGGAGGAATGGTAATGAAACCTCTTAATATTATACTAATACATGCTAGTTTCCACGTAATTCCATATATACGAATCATTTTCAACGAACATAAGTTTTCATTATTGGGTTTTCGAAGCAAATTAATTTTCCTTATTTCCACACACAATAGGCGGTAGAGGTTATCCACATAATTCACTAACATTGGTGCGTTAATTTGTTTATGCGTTCGCAATGTTGCCTGGGTTTAAATGTTTAGAGGTTGTAGGATATTCGTCATATTTGACATATTGTTTTTCTATATTTAATTTTCTTCTTAATACTATTAATAATGTTGATCAAACGGTCGATTTCGAAATGCAGATGGTTATCAGCTGTCTGGGTCATAATATATTATGTATCTATTCAATTTTTTCACGCACAGAAGGAACTTTCAATAAGAAAGAATTTGGGAGCGCGTTGTTTTTTCATATAGCCGTGGTTTGAGGTGATATCTTCATGAGATTGTTCAAGTGAAATGAATAGCTATCCTTCTCTAAACGCAAAAAGCACTAAACGAGTTTTTGAGATTAATCCATGAGTTTACTTTGTGTCCAGCTACTGTGGACGGAGGATAAACTTTGCCGTGTTCCACTGAAATACTTCATAGTTGTTCTGGTGCAAAATCGAGAGAATTATGTAATAACTGGTTAGTTGCGGGTATGAAAGCGTTTTCTCTGAATTTCATTCCGATAAAGGAACGTCAGACCTAGAAATGCCCTCAAAATTTTCAGTGAATTCATAACGAGAGTTGAAGACCTGAAAGAACAATCGAAATAATTCGTTTTATTTTTTCTGTGAAGAAATCGAATTCATTTTGGGAAATCATTAATGAAAAGGCATAATGATCCAGTTTATTTTTTCGATATTAAGCTGAAAACGCATTCAGACCAACTAACGATTTAAAATTCTTATTTTTACGATTACACCTCTCACTAATTCTTAAGTTCACAACTGAAATCATGATAAGGAAAATATGATAACATTGAAGTATATCAGAAGAAGCCAACAAAACCAAACATTCGCTTCACAGTCGTAAGATCAAATAATCCGTGTGTCAATCTTGCTGAATGATCCGGACCCGTCTTAAAAAAATGCCAAGGGACATTTTTCCACGGAAGAACCGTTTCCTACACCAGTTTGTCGCAAAAACAGGTGTTCGACCATCCCCTACAACTCCGTTACGTGCCTCACTCCTAAAGTTAGAGATTCTCAGTTATATATAATACTCCAGAGTATAGACCTTTCTAACTTACTGTAGCTGGTTATATGGGGACTGCCTGCGTCATTATATTAACAACCAACAATTAGAGTGGGTAACATTGTACAATCCTTTTTTTTTCCTGCAAACTTCAATTTATCCAAATAAACCCCACCTACTGAAATTGCTCTATAGTAATCCAAATGGTGTCACCAGGACCTTTCACGAGCACCTTTCATTCCTCCTCTCTCTATCCCTTTGCGTCCGACTTATTATCCAGTTATTAAATATGATATGCCTGTTTGTTTTTCATCTGTCCATTCCGGTGGCATAGCGGTGTCGAAATGATATAAAAAAGGGTTGGCAGACGGACCGTAAGGGCGTCGTAAAAATTTATGTTTCTTCGGTGCTCTGAATGTTGGACCCCAGAAAAAATTATTTTCCCAACACCTTCCAGAACACAAATTCGATCAGAATGAAAACTAGTGCATTCTGTAGTTCTTTCCTTCTCAGCTGGACCGACAGAATTGATTTTGATTACGAAATCTTCATCGATAATCTCAACCAATTCGTTTGAGATCATTTTCGTCTCATAACGCCCTTGTTCCTATGAGGAACGCAAAAAAGGATCTTATTGTTTTTCCTTTCTAAAGCGGCGCCCATGTTGACGCCTCCTCACTTTTAATTTAGCGATTTAGTCGCTTCGCTATATTTTGAAGTATGCTCCATTTACTGTAAGATATCCAATCGTGGACCTGGAATTCTCAAGTGCACCTTTTATGTCAGAATAACAACCCCCTTTCCTAGGGGGATGGACTGGTTGAAATATCCACCTTCCCTTGTGGCACAGAGTCATCGGTGAACAGAAAAGATCCTGCAGGCACAAGAGCCTGTTTGGTGCAAATCATAGATCTCACCAATTACCTTGCAAGACAAAGTACAAGAAACAACCTAGTTTCGATGATGATTCTTAAGGATTCTACTAAAATGGAAAATCTAAATTTCGATGCATCAAATTGGAATAATATTGTTGATCATCCAGATACTCATGAAAGTAGTCCACCTCGTTCATTTTTCATTTACTCTGATGAAAGTTAATGGGGTCTCTGTTGGCCAGCCCGAATCGATTGTATGCAGCATAAAACCTTCTGCAGGGATAGCAGAAAACATCGGAGTCAGTTTTCAGGTGGCCAATTGCCTCCTTTCGCCACTTTGGCACAATATGTTCCGTCTGAATATAAAGGTTTTCCTCTCCACAGCACCATAATAACACCAACAAGTGGATACAGCGGAGTTCAAAGTATAAGCAACACGCCGAATATCTTTTATGTCGCTGTTTGGAACCCCTGACCGCATATTTCCGATATTTTTATGTCCGAAACTTTAAACTTTCCCCGCTTGAGCATTCCCAGATCTAATTTCGACGCCGGGATAGAGAATTCGGCGTAGAATTTTCAACCCATATATATTGTCCCATACCGCACCATAGATCCTCTGTTATCACTCCACGAGGTGGTAGATATTGAATTCGTATATCAAACTGTGAAACATTAATCCGGGACAGCTTGCACATATTGTGTATGAAGGTTTTAAATGACAAACGAATTCTTTCCCTTCGACCTAAGTCTTTATTAGGTTCACATACTATGAGTGAACATGAGAAGGCATGTTAATATATGCAGTTTATATCTAGTGATGCATATTGTCTCTGTCAAATTGATAGTTTCATCAATAGGACAACCTTTCGAAGGATGGAATAAATGGCAAATTTCAAATAACTGAAGGCAAATTGAAAATGCCCTGTTCGTTATTGAAAAAAATGTTTACTGAGAATGAGAATAAGGGCTTTTATGATAAGTTTTCGGCGCATCCGATTCATATAGCCTATCGTACTTTTTCCATTATACACTTTCGTTTATTGCAGTGTTCCATTTAACATCCTTCCCTCATCACTTCATTTTACTGTTCGAGCCAGTCGGTTCAGCGTTTATCTTTCTTATCCCGATTCCCTTTTTCGGGAAAGCCGTGCCTCGTATCTTTCCGAATTGAAGCTTTTACTTGATATATCGTTTTTCTCTATTCACCAGTCAGAGCCGGACCTTGAATAGAACTTAAGATGTGATTATACAGAAGTTGTTCCGATTTTTTCAATGTCTATGGCACTAGCTGCCATTCGAGTGAAAAGAAGCAAATCGTTTCGGCTGAGAGAGGGACAATTCATTGTTTTTCCGCCAAGATTCGATTTTTTTCGAACTGATGGAACTTTACACGTTCCTATCTATAGCTGGAATTCAAAGCCAGAGTTATAAAGACGTTGACTGAAGCAAAATTTCTCTGTAAAAACTTTTGAACTTTTTTTTTATTTGCAGAACCTTGTGAGAAAACTTTTTGCGCATGGGGTGCCCACTGTATAACAGGAATAGATGGAAGAGCTTTGTGCCAATGTCCAACAGAATGCCGGAAAGAGGAAGCTCCAGTCTGTGGATCTGATGGAAAAACGTACCAGAATCACTGTGAACTGAAGGTGGCTTCTTGCAAGGCCAGGCGGAACACCCACGTAAAATACCAAGGAAAATGTGGTATGTTCCAATGTGAATTAACAAGAAAAAATCTTGAAATTTTGATTAAAATGGATTGAAATATCGTGTATCTCCTCCAAATAAAGAAATGTTAGTTTCCGTCTCTGGATTGGTCTTATCTCTTGAAAGAGAAGAGAAGAAGGGGAGAATGATCAAAATGAAAATATTATTCATATTATTAGTCAAATTGTCAAGCGAAATAGGTACTTTCCAAAGGATTTGAAAGTGCCTAGTAGTTATTCCTTCACATGTTCATCTTATACAAAACGAATTCATGAACCTCGAATTTCAAACTTTGTGAATCATATTCCGATGATGACCTGAGACTTTTTCATTAAAACTGGTTTTCGGAAAGGCACCAGGATCTGAACGATACCAAATCCTTTCAGTTTATTTCAAATTCATGTTTAATCTCTTTCGTCCATAGTTCAATCAACTAGAAATCCGAGGCATGTCTGAACTATAAACTATTCTGCTATCCTGGACAAATTGGTAATCCACGAATGGCCAATTTGATCTGGGTTAGCCATAGACGTAGGTCAAAGCTTATACTGGATGAGATTACATATATAGAGAGATGGGAATTTTCATTGATTCATACTGTTTTTATCGTACTGCAATCCTCTTCCTTGATTAGAATTTTAAGGATATAAGTGGATATGACCTCTAATTTGAAAATAACGAGTTTGTAGTTTCGATTGGAATTTCGTCGTCAAATTCATGAATGAATCTAAAAAAAACGTTAGAAAGGAAAGATCCGTCTTTTTCAGATAGAAATCGATAGCAATTTTTCATTATTATGAAAAATACACAATAACATTTACATTGAAATCAGAACACTCTCAGGCATTTAACGTTGGGCAGTGCGGTGCAGATGCCCATGGTTCTTTCTTTTCTATTCTCTATAAAAGTGAACCCCTTTAGGCATCACTCAAAATCAATTTTAAAAAATTCCGAACTTTTAGTTGATATGGAAGTGTAGCGGTCAAACAACATCTACGCCAATGATATGGAAATACGTCTGTTAGAACACCGCCATAGATTTCCTGTAATTAATCGATCTCTCTAGATTCGTGTTAGTTTGCACTCCTTGAGCAGACTGAATATTGCGAATGCAATATCATCAAGATTGATGACAGAATTATCTTTATGCGAAGAAACTATGGACTAAAAATCATCAGGGGAGGTTGAGTGTCCGAAAGCATAAATTTCCACGGATTCACGAACCAAAGAGCCGATTATTTTAGTTTTTTACTGAAGTCAAGCAACACGCTTTTGTTCCTATAATGAGTACGGAAAACCAAATGATTTCCATCGAAACTTCTCGTTTTCAAATCGTGTTTAGTCAGAGAATAATCTAAAACTGTATCATTTAGATTAAGCAAGATAGAAACAGCAACAAATTAACTAATACTAGTCGGGAAAAGTGAGGGTATTTCATGTTCCCTAATATTCTCATCAAATGAGTTGGGGGCAACCGAATCTAAGCAAATTCACTTGAGTAAATTTAAATCCGAATCTAACTAAAAATCAATTAAACACCCTTCCTCCTGAATCCGGGTCCCCTGAAGAGTTTGCAAAGTTTTCGGGAACTTCTGCCGAACGAACATAAATAAAACATTTTTGATGTTTTCTAGTGAAGTTTTCTATTCGGCTTTCACGTTCGAGCACATGCTTCTTTATTATTTTCCTGACTGGAAAAGCCGATTACGTTGTCAGATATGACTGGTGAATAGATTGGGGACCTCTCGAGTGATCTCAGTTTTTGGTAAGCCGAAAATACGCAAGGGCTCAAGTTAAACTTGATTCAGATCGTCCGCGTGAAAAGTATACTTATTCAAGAAACTTTTGTGATGTCTGAATGGAGGCGGGCGGCTAAATGAATTCGCCATCACGGATCATTCACAGCACGAAAAAAACTAACTAGTGGCCAAGTGAGTGCTTGTGTCTGTTTGGATTATTTTACGTTTTCTTTATGTTTTTTATCTGCATGCCACCAACGAAATTTCAGTGAAAGGGACGTTTAAAATGGCGAAACTCTTTTCTCGATAAGCCTAATTCCATACATCCAAGAAAAATTTTTTTGCCCGGAATGATTTTTTTCCATCACAGCAGAAACAATTTTAATTATACTCTACTCCATGCAAAATGCCAGATTATTTTATTCCACACCTCTCGGCCGTGAAAATGAAAGCAGTCCATTTTGTCGGATTAATTATTTTGTTTTCGTTCAGCGGGAAAACCAATTCCATTTCACGCTGGTAAACTTTTTTTACATTCAATCATTGAAAATGTCAATAACCCATTTGACTCTGATTATACCGTCAAGTTGTAAAAATAAAATGTATTCCGATAGATCCAAGAAAAATGAGGAGACATTTTGTGAGGATCGCCATATGCCCAGTAGATTGGTCAAATTTTTTGGTGCAAATTAGTTATAAGTAACGCTGCATAAGCCGACTCATAGCACCAAGCATACGAAATTAAGAATATGACGCCTATGAAGCTTGACGCCGTGGAAAAGACATCGTTATCAAATCTGCTAAGCATATTTCACCTTTCATATGATTTAAATGTGATTTTCTTCAAATTCGTGTATCCCTAGTCAAACATTCACAAATGTGATGTGAACCAATTCCATACGAGTGAAACGGAAAGAAAAATTATGATGGATCACTAGAGTCATCCAAAGTAGAGCGGCCATTACGATGAAAAGTAGATGAAGCTTTTTCACGAAGGCAAAAACATTCGTCCTGTTCAACGAATTTATGTAGCCTTTCTATTCGGGGATTTTCGCCCTAGAATTGGAGGAAGTTCCAATTCTACAGACGCATTTAAAGTCTATCTTCATTTGAAATGGCTGTTTCCATGATGAAATCTATATCGGGAATTTGACGTGGAAACTATTTATCTTTCGCGTCCTTCAGGGAGGTACTAGAAAGAAACCAAACCTATTTCAAAAACAATCCAGTCACGTATGCTCAACTTTCGAATTTCCGACATTATTGAGAATACAAAGAGGAAAAGGTCTACAGGGCTGATGATGCGCATCTTTCTTTAAACATCCAGTTGATGTAAAAAGCATGGCTTACTTTTCCAATTCTGATCGATTTTGATTATTTATCGTGTCTGTGTTGATCGAGTCGATTTAACATTTGGTGGAAAATTGTCTTTTAAAATCAATGCTACCCTCTTCCTTCCGCACACCGAAAGATGGAGAATCATAAGCGGCCTTTGTATACATTATTCATAATCGTATAACAAGAAATTGAACGGTTCAACTATTTCCCTTGAAACCCACAATCGGTTAAGCGAAAGGAATTATCATTTCCAACTTCTTCGAGACCTCTTACTCAAATGGGGGAATAATTCAGCGGTATATATTATAATGGCGTTCAATTTTCGTAAACGAAGAAAAAAGTGTGTAATTTTTTATCCTTTGTAGATACATATGGATGCAAGACGTTGAGTTATTTAGGTAAAATATATAATGCTCTGTTTTGGGTTTCCGGGGATCACCTCGGTGACGAACTCCAAACATAAGAACAGTATTCCAGTCCTGGCCTGATTTGAATTTGAATACAAGAAAAATCTAACCCGGATTGAATTATTTCCTGGAACCTTGAATAGATATATCAGACTATTATTTTTCCGATGATTGAAAAATATTTTGCTTGCTTTCAAATTTAAAATTACGAACACGGGAGAAGTTTCTGATGGATAATCGTATCTGACGATAACTAGTGACAACTCAATATTCGTAGAGATTAAAGCAACATTTCTATTACGTTTTTCATTTTACGAGAGGAACATTTTTGTCTATGTATTGGAGTTGCAGTTGTTCAGCTTCAATACGTGCCTTTGCGGTTCGACTATCATTCCACAAATTAAGGCTTCTTTTTCCGACAACAATAGGATACTATAAAGTAGATTTCGCTCGACTGAAAACCGCTATCGAATGATTAGTAAAACCTTGTACAAAGTGAAATATGATGAACCTTTAGGTCTCCTAGTTCGAGGTTCGAGGAAAGCGTCCTAGTCGTGGCGCACAAAATCTAATCAGACTTGTTCTATGTGTTGAATTAGGGTAGTCTTTATGAGACTAAAACCTTGCCTGGACTGAAATACTATTCTAATTTTTGTAGTTCGCCACAAAGTACCTATTCTTCAGAAGATTTGAAGGCAATTTAAGACGAAGTATATCCGAATTTCATTGTTTCCGAGCAAATTGTGAAAACACATGAACCACTGAACTCGAATTGGAAGAGTATGATGAAATGGAAGTGTATATCTTTCTAGACAAAACAATAATCAGTGGGAATTTTATTTATTCATATCGATCTAATTTCGCCTACAAGGTTTTGAATAAAACAATAATATATCAAAACCCGTAGTGAGGAGGAATGCACGCATATGGAGCATTATCATATTCAGAAATGGGTTATAATGCTGAATTTATGCCTAAGATCAAGTGACACGCACGCAGAGGTGACTCTGACAAATTACTATGGGGAACAAACCCACTCAGGAAAGGCTGTCGAGATTTTTGTTTACATTTTCTGTTTATGCCTGATACTGACGGAATATTTCAACGCGATGTCTCTTCTACTACTGAATAGGATTTTCATCTCATTTATAATGTGGACGTGGGGATGTTTTCTGATTGTTAGAGAAGCGCGATTAAATAGTTTGAAGATTAGCGTTAAAAGATGAGCCTTATCAGAAAATGACTGAATGTCCGAATTGAACTCTGATATAACGATAATTATTTCGGTTAGAGAATGCCAAAAAAATCGTTAACTCTTTTCCTGAAGTAAGCCCCGCTTTGATCATCATGTGGGGTACGGAAATAGGGATCAAATTACCGTCGGTATTTGCGGAATACTGTATAGGCAAAAACCTATCGACGCGACAGCTCAAATGTCATCGCATCAGATAGACGGAACATTTCCTACATATAGAATTAATTGGACGGAAACATTCGCAACATTGAATAAAGCACGGAGATAAACGTTATTCACCCCTAGGGACATTATAGCTAAACAATTTAACCAACATAGAGCATATAGTGTGGTAAAAACAGAATACATAGTGTGTACTGGTTCATAAGAAGAGATCGTAGTATCTATGGGATTTTGTTGAGGGAGCGAACACTGTTACTTGGATTTCTTCCTTTGTATATTGCAATAAGTGAATGAATGCAGCATATTTCCAAATATAGAAAAAATTTACTAAAAGAGTTTCCCCATTGAGAAAAAACACAAGTATATATCCATAAAGGATACTTTCATAGGCTATTTTTAGGCAGAGCGAGATCGTTCACTGTGTTCAGTGTCATTTCCTTGGGTACCGGGTTTGCAAAATCATATGGACCGAAATTGAAAATAAAAGGCGGTCGGTGTAGATCTCAGATAAAGATTCAATCACATTGGGAGAATGAAGGTTTTCAATGTTAAGACTAGTCGTGCATATAAATTTCCAAATGAACTGAAAACTACAATATGGGACATTATTCGAGCCTCACTGCTTCTGTTTCAGCCTCTAAAAAGGCTGAACGGAAAGGATTCCTATGAATATAAAGCCGGCAGCAGTTCATTCCTGGAACACATCGAATGAAAAATGATTATTTCTTCTTTCGAATATATGGAATGGAATTCCAGAGATATTATGCCATATAAAAGGGAGAAACTTCCAGATTCATACTGTCAAATTTACTTATGTGGTACTTTTGAAGTTTCGTCGATGGAAAAATATAAAACGCTACAAATTTCACACATAATTCCTACAATTTCGAAAATTATCGGCCAATTTTCACTTTCTTTAAACGTTCGACCCTCCAACATATCAACTAACCCAATTAATCACAGCGCCACCCTTACAGGTGTACATTTAAGTGTCAAAAGTGTGATATATAGTGTAACACAAAAGTCTAAACTCCATCACTTGAAACTTGTTGAGCAGTAGAAGGGGTTATTAATCATTATCAGGACCAAGATTCTGGGATATACAAGCAAAAATGCATTACTTTTCCAAGAAAAATGCCATGGATTATCGTGGAGGCCTACTCGAGTCCAAAAAATCTTTCAGATCTCAGTTGGGGATTTGTCATCAACCTATTCGATTTAAAGATGGGTAATCGACGTAGCATAGTGATTTCGTACTATGAGAAGTCAGCAATGTCATCTGGAGCAATTGTAGTTCTCTGCTGACGCTATATTTAGAGATATCACATCGTGTTAACAGATCGCTTACTGGGTTAGGCCAGCAATCAGAGCACGCTCGAGCGGAAGAACATCGCAGACGCAACGGCGCAATCGCAGACAAAGAAAAATAAAAATTCTAGTGCTGGAAACGAGAAATCTCATTACATATTTCTGAATCTAACCAGAACAACTTCAATATTAAAGGAATCGATTCCTCTTCAGACAGTAAAAGGCAACACGTCTATGTCTAACTTGAAATCAATCCTTAATTTCCCCGAATTTCAATCCCGTACGCATCGAGGTGGATCACTAAATCGTCTACGAATGAAAAAATCCAATGTTTACCTAGGACCGAATATCTCCCGCATCCACAAACTTCCTTAATTTCCCCTTTGAGCTGCTGAGGGTAACTCAAATTCGTCTTAAGCCAATGCAAACACCGGGTCCCCTTCTTCACCTCCATTTGTAACGCATTTGACCTTTTACATGGTGTCAAAATTTGCGGCAATCCGTTGGTGTTCAATTTGAATTTCTTTGGCGAGTTCAACAAAACTTAAAATCAATATGGCGCCTGCTCAGCTGCTCTGAGGTCACCCTACGTGATCGGTCCATGGTTTCGTCAGTAAAGTTCAAACGCGGGATCTGAGCACGTGTTCGCTGCATTTCGGAGACGTTCGTCAGTTTCCGCTGCCACGTTTCTATACAAAAATGTGATTTTGCGTATATTCCTCTGCTGTTCAATCCCGACAATAATCCATCCGCCTTTCTCATTTCACAGAAATCGTCAACTAGAAGGTAGAGGTGTCAGCAAGTTTCAATTTAACATAAAGGGGTACTTCTTGCGAAAACTTTCCTGAGCTCCAAACATATCGCAATGTTTATCCTAGATTCGTTCTGCATTCAATGAAGAAAAATCTTCCAAATCATGTGCAAGAGTTTTTCGTGTCCTGAGTCGACTTCCGATATGCTCGGAAAAAACTCCGTCGTCAACAAGATCGAATTACATCGGCAACGATGATAGACAGACATTTGACGATGATAGAACATCCCAATTCAACATACTTTTTACTCAGATGGAGCCTTTCATTTCTCAAGTTTGAACGTCGCAACAATTCCATAATACTTTCATTTTTCTGCAGCTGAAAAACACATTTCTGCTAACAATCATATTCCTTGGATTAGCAGTTAGGAGTAACATCACATTCCATGAAAAATTGAAATATTTTGTAAACATGTTCTTTACTTGCTGACATTAACTGCCTTCTTCAATGTTAATTCTAACATCAATGAACTCCCACTGTAATTCAAGAAACGCTTAGGCTTGTTCACAGAAGTTCGTAGTCAAATATTTTTCTATTTTGTGTAACATGATATATTTTTAATGGAAATGTCGGTTGATGTGCAATATTTCATATTAGCAATCTTTATTTTTAATCATCACAAGAATTGCCTGGGCTGCTATGTTTTTCCGAAAGGTAAGCTACTCATCGAAAAATTTTCACCCAGGTCTCAATTTGACTTTACCACTTCAATATCGAATGGAACCATCAACAATATATGTTTCTTTATCCCAATAGCATCTTCAGGCGGGTGAAGGTAAATTGGTGGTTTACATTGCCACTTTGATAGCGAAACAAGTGTCGTGGTTAGATAACTCATATTGATGAAAATCATGTAATGCAGTGTTTAATTCTATCTGTGGGATACGGAAATGCTCGGTAACAAAATTCCAGATATTAACGAAATCATTAGGTTTCATACCCGGAATTCAGCAAAGCGTAGTGAAGTTTTATTATTACGTTGTATTATAATTATGATTGTTTGATAAAACAAATACATATGTATAAATAACAAAAGAGATTGTTTCACCCGAATAATATCACTTGTCGGATCGACATTTATGTAATATTCCACCAAATTGCGAATAATGAAATATATTGTTATTCAAATCACGATATATCGAAAAATCAACCTATTAGTGAAATATATAATGATAAAATATGGACATAGGATATCAAATATGAAATATCAATAGATAAAATATATGGGGGAGGAAACTATTGGTCAACGACACATGATGAAATTGGTGATCGCAATATTCTCAGGATTTGTCAACGTTCTGAACTATCCATTCATCCAAAATCTATTTTCCACATAGAGGGGAATTTTTCTACACTTAAAATCATTCTTTATAATTCATCAGCCACCCTGTGTATTCAATAAACTTGGGAAAATCTTAAACGTTAGGATGATAGATGTCTGCAGTTGCGGGCTCTCAGTCCATTGCGTAGGTAGGGGACTATGACTCTTCATCTGCCAAATAGTCACCACGGGAACACGATGTAGAAAATTGCGGCTAGGTGACGTAGAAAATATGCATGCAATTTGAACAAAGCCCTAAATCAGGCGGTACATGGAAACAAAGAGCCGTTATCCATCTTGAGTGTTCCTTGCCGCAGGTGCTCTCTATTTCTGGCTGTATTAGATGCAGTAATAATTCTCACATATTCATTCGTTTAGGGTCCAAGGTAAGAAGCATTGAAGAATGCCCTAGGGTGGTGGGCAATGAATCTATTGCTAAAAATGGATGAGGATACCCTGTGCGTGCCTTATCTTACAAACTTTTACGTTTAGATCGTTCGGTATGAAATATTTCTGAATATCTTGAATTTTTTACAGAATCCAATAAATTGTTCATTCCAGTCAGTCGTTTGGGCCTCTCTGCACCGCAACTATTGCTTTAGTACTTTTGCATACCACTACATCGTCTCTCAGGGAGTAATTTCTTTTACAAACTTGCAATAAAATAAGTTTTCTCTTGTTCTATGTCATGCCTGCTCCTTGGAAAATGCAGCATGGTGCTGAGCTTTTCTTACTCTTGTGATATTTTTCCGGTGCTTGAAGTGTTAAAAGATTTTTTTCAAAAAGGAATAATAGAACCTTCATTCACGAAATTCCTTCCTCATTCTCCTTAATTTTAAGGATCATAAGTTTGGCCAACCTATAGCCGGAAACATGCTCTGGTATATTAGGAGTGGATCCGTTACCACGCTGCAATATTTGCCCAGTAAACAAAATCCGAACCCCCGGTTAACTTTAATAATCTTCCTCTTCCAATCGTACCGCCAAGCATAATATTGCCGCTTAGAGTGAATTAAATACTTTGAATTTATTTACTTGGCTTCGAAGGTGTTCCTGGACTTGTGTATCCCAAATCTGGTCCTCCTTTGAATAAATACGGCAAGCATTTTATCGCTCAGGTTTTTTCACGCGATATAATTCGAGTACGGGACTTGGAGTTGTCATCGCTAGTCATTATTGAATGGATTTGAAGTATGAGCAGAAAAATTTGCATTATTTTCATTTCGCTGAACTCGCTACAGATCATCATTCACATATTGTAGAAAAAAAGATGCTATTGAATGTAGACAAAATTGATATTTTCCGTTTTCCTTTATACTTCTAAAAAAAATCAGACAGCGTGGCCGGTGAAAATTTGAATACAAAACGCCAGAAATCATGCTATGAGTTTTCAGAGATATTGATGATGAGGGATTCGATGATGGAGGTGTGCAGACTACAATGAAAAACGAAAATACTTGAATTCCACTGGTCAGATAACTTGAAAGCGAAAATTTTACGGTAGGTTTGAACAATATCGAGGGTAATGGAGGTTCGCAAATGCTTGCTTTGTAAATATTCGTTTATGGCATCACGTTTCTCTGAATAGGCTGACTTTTTACTGTTCCTTAGGTTTTTACGTGTGGATGACAAACTTTCTCGCCGATATGAGCATTCCCTTGGCCGTGGATAACCTCAGTTCTAGACAATTTCAGTTCAAGCGAGGTGTTCTCAGGGCTGAGTATTACCACCTACGCTTTTTTGGTTCCATCCAAAACCAAATCTCCTACTTTGTGACTGAAAGAATTATGTTCACTTTCATCAGCGAAAGATAATTCATATATTCCGTTTTACCACATCCATTTTCGAATGGAATCCACTTGGGAGTGGATGGGTCAACAAAACAAGTTGCAATTCAACTACCAGAAAACACAAATAATAGCGTTTTCCAATAATTTCAATGAATATTCACTTTGGTCCTTAGAAGTTCGGTCAACATAATATACCGACCAACCAAACATACCAGCACATTCGCCATTTTGCAAAATTTCTTTTTCTTTCCAGAACAAAACGATCCTTGTCGTGACAAAGTATGTCAGTTCGGGTCCAAGTGTGTAGTACTACCAGATGGTCGTAATACGAGCTGCGTTTGTCCAACCACATGTCCAAATTATGGGGATCATGTTACATCTAGACCTGTTTGTGGATCAGATGGCGTTACTTACACCAACCAATGCGAGTTACAACAGGCTGCATGTTTAGCTAAAACTAATATCACCATTAAATTCTCAGGAAAGTGTGGTGAGTGAAAGAAGACCTGCCTAGCTCCATAGCTACCATTAACTCATACCATCTATATTTTGAAATGAGATCAAATATGACTATTAATATTGGAGGTATGTTACTGCTCGATGCAAATAGTGAAGATTCAAAACTCTTCAAGTCGATATTCCCAAGTACATACAAATGTAACCGAAGCGTTTGATCAGCCTGTAATACGATACGCTACTTCTAGTTACAACTCCAGTACAAAATACGTGTGAAAGGTAATCGGAGCTCATCTTCCTCTTAATGGGGTAAGAGTAGACCAATCGGGGCCTCGGATTCAATCCAATCAACATTAAATATTCAATGAGGGAAACATTGCGTTGAATTAAAAGCATACGGTCACATTATTTCTGCTCGTACAAATTAAACAGTTAAATTCCGACATCAAATTGATTATATAGCTCGGATATCCGTATGGAACGTTTATAGCGTGGCCTGTCGAAGGTATCGATTACGGTTCCTTGGAACGGCATCAGATGACCGCAATCTCGAGATATGTCAGATTGATGCACCTCCTAATCGTCTGTTTCGAAGGTGCCATTTGCGACCCCTCGTACTGTGTCTGATCAGTTACAATTTACCCTTTGGGATTTGGGTAATTTACAGCAATCGTCATTTCAGCTCGTTGGATGAAGATCTGATCGATCCATTTGATATACATTTCCTTGAGGTTACAGGTTCATCTGCAATGAACGATAAGTATACCGACAGGCCTACCATATTACCGCCAGGATAGGTAGCACAACAAATTCTACAATAGGTACACCAAAGTACACTGTAGTAGAATCTGCTTCAACTGGAAGAGTGGTCCCATCGTGTCAGTTATAATTTGTTACCCAAAAATCACAGATCTCTAGAAGAGTGTTTCATTTTTCCAACGTCGGCGATGTCATACTGAAGTCAGAAGCTGAAGAGGCAATAAATTGGTAACGGTGTGTTATGATACACCGCCTTCACCTCAGGATAATATTATCTTCTCCAGCAAGTAGCGTAACAATCAGAACATGGATTCAGTAATCCCATCCCAAATTGAATATTCTGATTCCTTTCACTCGGAATCTACGTTTAATAACCTCCGCACCAGACCGTAACGTCACTTATGTTTGATATTTGTCAAATTGCCGTTTCAGATCCATGCTCCGGGGTAAAGTGTACGGAGCCCGAGATATGCCAGCTGGATTCGCACCGGAACCCGATTTGTCGATGCGGAGATACGTGCCCCTTGGAGTTTACCCCGGTCTGCGGATCCGACGGAAAAACATACTCCAATGAATGCACTCTACGCCAAGAAGCCTGCAGAAGAAGGAAATCCTTGAATATAATATATAGAGGAAAATGCAGTTCAGGTAACTTTCCTACAACAAATCACCTTTCCATTCCTCCTGTTGGAGGAAAATTTGTCTCAGATGCAGAATGTAAACGTACAGTTACGCGCATAAGTAAGTAGCGTTGCGGACTCGTTTCATATTTCCTTTGGAAAACATGAATAAGGGACGATCTTTGCCTTCTTCAGCTATCCTCCACATTCAATTGAATATAAAGGCCATCAATCCAAGCTCCCAAGAAATTTCATTAATATGTGACTCGGAAAGAGTGAAGGTTTCAATGGAATATTATTTTTCATTCGGAAACCTCAATGAAAATTCAACTCTCAAAGAAAACGGAGTAATGGTCTTGCTGAACTATTGGGCACAAATTTTGAATTATTCATTGCGTTAATCAGAAGATACAATGTTGCGAACCCTCTATTGTCGTGCATCAAACAAGCAGGAAATTGATATCTGAAAAGCCCCAATTCTCGACAAAGCATATATCATGAATCAAGTATGTATTAAGCTACGTGTCAAATTAGTTTCCTCTAGTTACGAATACTCCTGGATCAACTCCATCGCTATAATCAATGGTGCGATATCGCGATGTCATATTCCATCATTTTATAACTGCGCTTTATAACAGCAGATGTACTCAGATCAAATCGAGAAACACTATTATGGTATTTGAAGAATATATCTTGCTGGAGGCAAGATCTACCTGAACCCTACTGCACACTGCCCTTTCACATAAAAAATAAGGTATCACAGGCTGCAGTTCGTGAAGACAAACCTTATCCTCCAGGTGACCCCGATTGTAGATTACAATCTGCCTCATTATCGAGTGGGGGAAAAATATTTTCAGAATTTAATATTTCCCTCATCTTTTTAATTGCTCATCCGTTTTGTAGGCATAAATCCATGTGCAAGTGTCATCTGCAGTTTCGGAGAGGAATGCACGATAAATAAATTCGGCATAGCCCATTGCGAATGCCCCCAAAACTGTGAACCAGTTATGAGACCTGTGTGTTCGAAAGGGGGTAGGACATTTCCCTCAGAGTGCGAAATGCACAGATATGCCTGCTCAAGCCGCACTCCGATTGAAATAGGTGCGTAACAGATTCTTCTTCCCCAAATTATGTTCGAGTAAGCGCAAACATATGTTTTTTTTTAGCTTATCGAGGTGTATGCGGCGAGAAGGGGCCATGTTCGGAACACCTTTGCCAATACGGATCCACTTGCGTTGAGAAATCTGGCCAAGCTTATTGTGAGTGTCCAGTGTGTCCGGCCGAATTTGCGCCAGTTTGCGGATCGGACGGAATATCTTACGGAAACGAGTGCAAGCTTCGTCTAGAGGGCTGCAAACACCGAAGAGATATAAGGGTGCTTTACGATGGTCCATGCAGTAAGTGGAATTTGAAATACTGGTCTTTTCAGTCCCGTCCTACTAAGTTTCTGAGTTCAACACATTCTTTAATATCAGCATATTAGGAAAAAAAAGTAAATTTTGATGAGCATCAAGCGTGGTTCCGAGAGGGTCGAGCAACTAAGGAAAGATGCTAAGGCACCGAAAAGCATATATTATAATACCTTCAGATTATCTCAAACTCCGATTTCTCGTCGAAATACTCCGATTATTTTTTAGCCATCACTGTAATCCTTTCAACATAAAATCGCTAAATTGAAAATTTCGGGAAATATTTGGATATCCCCCCGAAGGAATATTTTCTTGGAGCAGATTGGGTTCGTAGTCTTAACGTGAAGTTCAATTAAGGGGAGGAATGTTGGATTGCTTCTTTAATTTGATGGATATTCGATTTTTCTACGAAATTTTCTTCTCGATTATCGATTTGATGGAGAATTTTCGAGGAAACAGTAACTTCGGCTCACGACTATCAGGAAGTGCAATCTCCTCATTTCGAATATCAGACATATACACTACCTACTTGGAAAATTCAGATAAGAATTAGAAGAAGAGAAATCTTCCACTTGGGATTTTTATTCTTCTGTCACTTCAGAAACTCGATACACTTCCAGGAAGGGAAGCGAAAAACGAATTAATATGAATCAGTCGCCCCAAAAGTTGAAAAGGCTTTTAGAGGGAATCAAGCCACTTTTGTTTTCGACGTTTCTACTCCGTTCAAGCATTTCTTCGGGACAACTTTAAACATCGGCCGAGTATTGAGAAGGAGTTTGATTTGTAATTCGAAGTGAAAGCCGGATTTTCACCTTCTTTTCGGGACATTTCGGTGTTTATTCCAGTGGAATAAGTGTTTATGGGATCGTCGGATTGAATCGAAAATCAACAGTGTTGGAAAATTATGTTTTTGCAATAAGTTGCTTCTCTCTAAATGTATTGATATTCACTTTATGACTTTCATTCTTAAAAGAAAATAGCGAAAATATAACAGCAAGTCGTCAAGCTAGCTACCATCAAGAGCTCTACTACAGTAGTGCAAAAAATTCCATGCCGACCTACAGAACTGGGGACCTAAGTCTCAACAAAAGCTGAATGAATAAATACTTCGGATTGCATTAACTTCCTACGCCGATTCGATTATTTCTAAATGACCCTCAAGTTCCTCAACCTATTACTCGATTTTGAACATTTTCAGATGGTTGCGAGAAAAAACCCTGCGACTTTTATTCGATCTGTGAGTCAGATGGGACATCAGAAGGCAAATGTATTTGTCCAAAAACATGTACAGATCCTAAGGTTAGTCCAAAACTTCAGCATTTCGGAGTATAGAGCTAGTGATTTATTGTCGCGATTTAAATAGTCCCTTAAAATAAATAGTCATTCATTTGAATGTTTTAATTGTCTGCCAAGGGAGTTTATATGAATGGTAGTTTTTTTTATTGAATTTCCTCGCATCCGGTAGGCGTAATTTGAAGATCCATACATAAAGGTGCATTAGTAATTTAACCGGGCCGATTTCAGCTGAATAATGGAACCGTTTGCGGCACAGACGGGCTGACATATTCCAGCGAGTGCGAGCTTAGGCTCACTTCTTGTAAGCTGCAGCAATTCATCCTGCTAGCATACAAAGGGACCTGTGGTAAGTCTTTTCATTTCTAATTATCTCAATGACGCTAAATTATTATCCGCTTGTATAATCTAATGGGTGATTAAGTTTTTATTGTCCTCCGAGCTCCTGATCGATTGCAAGAATCCCGTACCTTGGAACGCTGCATGCGGATATGCAATCAAAACAGTTAGACAAAAGCGGTTTGCCCTGGTGACACGATTCAAAAGGATTTCACATCTGTCTCATTCTTAGTAGATGTGATCCCATTTTCTTTCTGTAATGATTATTCGTCTTTCTGGGATAGTCCTTCCTTGATTAATAGAAATTCCCACATAAATAGGTACATGTGATGGTGTGTGACATGTCTGCCATGGGTCTACCCAAGAGCAAATTATATCCTTGATGCGAGCACGATTGTACCTTTCATTATTTTGTCTTTATTTTCTGCTCTACTTTGAACTGAAAAAAGTTTATATGATTTTCACAAGAACGACTTGTTAAACCACATCGCTATCACAATAGCATCTTGTGGTGGATGGTAATCTGTTCCACATCGAAGAAAATCATCGGGTTGGTCATCCTTATTGGTGAAAATTTGGTTTTCCACATTCCTCAAATGTATCCATTTATTCTGGATTAATCGAAATGGAAAATTGGCAGCAATTTCATATTTCATCTTAATCGAGTAATATCGTTAGCTGGAATGATGTGAAAGGCTTGCGGCAAACCCTACCACTTGGAATACTCGGAGCCATCGATCAGGTCCGTTGTTTCTCAATTTATTTCATTTCCATGTAGTCGCGGTTTACCCAATTTCCATATGTCAATAGAAAGTTTGAAACTTTGTCGGTTAGTTCGAGTGCGGATCAACCAATGTCTAACTTCCATACATTTCAATTGTGAACGAGTAAACAATGATCCTCCAGCAGAACGTAGACAAATTAGTAATCCAGATAGGATAATTTTAAGTTCAAATGTTTTCCTTTGCTCCAAACAATGTAGGTCTAACTGAATGATGAGAAAGAAACCTCGAACCACTGGCTGGTTTTTTCAAATGAAATTTGTTAATCAATTTTACTGAGAGCCGGCCATAATCACTTCAAAATCCAGCTGAAAAGAGCCGGGGAATTAAAATTTTCAGGATCGATTGACGCTCGATGGTTTCGGAGTTTTCTATTTCGAAATCCGAAATCTAATCGTCATTGCCGTCAAGCAATCATATTTTTTCTCCTTCATTCCATTTTCGAAGAACTTTTACAGCTTTTCCAACCCCATTCCTTGTTTAGAAAGATGGTGCTCTTGTTCTGTTTGTCACGGAATGCTGTTCGCAAATGAGAAGAAATCGCTCTTGGGATGTAGAGCGATATTGAGGAATTTCGATTGTGTCAAATACGTTGTTGTTTACGATCTTCTCCAGCTTTGTGGTTTATGCCGTTCTAAATTTAATATACGTGAGCGATTTCCATAATTTATCGGCATATCCTTCAGTCAATATTGAAGCGAGATCAGAGCACATAACAAAACTTTCTGTTTTCCCTTTTATCAAATCGAAATCCTGTTGACATGGCGAATTTATCGTGTCAGTTTTAAGCAATTTATTCTCGTAAATCTGTCGTTCGTCATTCCACTTTTGTGTGATTTCAGATTTATGCGGGGGTGTAAAATGTAAATATGGAGCCCGTTGCGAGGCAGGTAACTGCGTGTGCCCAACAAATTGTGAGGGCTCTGGAGTCGAGCCAGTGTGTGCTTCTAATATGATGACATTCCCTAACGAATGTGAATTGCAGAAAGCGACGTGTTTAGACAACGACAACTCACCCCAGCTAACTGTGGTTTTTTACGGCGACTGTCGCGAAAGATTTTCAGTAGAAGGCACGTACAACGGTAAGTTGCCTTTTGCTTTTTTCCTTTCCAATTGGAGGGTTTCCGTCAAGGGGAATAAGAAGTCGATTTTTTCTGAGTATATGCATACATGAGTGCGGAGATTGGAATTCCAGGAAGATGTGTTTATTCGTTGTGAAGTTCGAAATTTTCGAATAAAAATTCACCTTCTTTATTTTACTCAATAGATCGATGACAGGAGAAACAAGATTAGTTTTCATGTTACGTAGAATAGATTGAAAGGTCGCGTTGGTGCACGAGTCTTCTGTTTTATTTCAGTCGAAATGGCCCGAGAATGTACAACATAAAGAAATGTTATTATCTAGATTCAGCTTAAACTCCGAACTGTTCGGTTAGCCTTCTACGTGATATATCTCTCTCGTGAATTGACGGCTTCGAAGTCGTATTGAACTTCCAGAATAGATAAGAATGCACAATAGAGGACAAATCCACATTTCTTTCAACATTTTCGAATAGTATTATTGTAGAGGCAGCGCCTTTCCAATCTCACTAATCAATTTCCTCAAAAAAAACTCATTTTCCGACTGTCGCAGAAATATTCACCTCATTCGTACAATGCATGCACAACAAACGGAAAAACCTTGCCTTTTCAGCAACTTCGCCGCCTCATACCGTAGCTGTGACAACTGAAACCGGCAGGTCGAACGAAACAGACGTTTTCAATGCGAATGCGGAAAAAGAGGCCTGCAAAGACATACATTGCGATTTCGATGCCACCTGCGAGTTGGGTAAGGAAAATTTTCCAAGGTGCACTTGTCAGTTCGATTGTGCCGCCGCTGAGCTCCAGTCACCGCCGAAACCGATATGCGCCTCTGATCACAGAATTTACCCCTCGCTTTGTGCCATGAAAATGGAAGCTTGTCAGAGCCAGAAGGAGCTCAGACTGAGACCTTTGGAACTCTGTCAAGGTGAGTATGATCCGTCAGGATGAAAGTTTGTTAAAACTTGAGCAAAACGTGATTGCGTTTCATTGAAAACGTCATAAACAGATCCCTATTTCACCTATATCCACGAAATACATATATGTATAATTTAGTGCCTCAGGTAAGGTAACTATAACTGGAGCATGCTCGTATGCTCCCTTCAACCTGAAATTAAGTATCAAGAAACGATCTCTATCTAATTCAGCAACTTAAACCATAAATTAATCAAAATAATCGATCATCTAAGTCAGAATCATTCAAAAGCATTTTAAGTCAACGAATTAAGAGTACCGGAAATTATAAAATTATTATTTTTTATACATACAAAATTTTACCATTGAAAAAAATCTCTTATCCGTTTTTTTACTCAAGGTCACATCACCCGATATTCTTTCCTTTGGAATTTATATTTTCGAAAACTATGTTCGAAATCAATTTTCTCGTAGGAAATGGGTTTTCAATTGGGGCAACTTGAATAGCGTACGTATGTTATTTCTTCGCTAAGAGCGCCATATATCGAACGGTATTAGCTCTAGTATCCATTTGCAGGAATGGAAGTTAAGCCCTGTGGGGGTGAAAAACCTCTCACAGACCTGCTAACAGGTAAAGAATTAGATTGTGGCAGTGGGCCAAGCAGAAAGGACTGCCCTTCTGGGAGTTATTGCCATCAAACTGTTAGATTCTCCAGATGCTGTCGCAAAGGTGAGTTGCATACCGTTTTGAATACGGGGCCTGGTCGGTATTATCAGAAACTGAACATGATTAAATAATTGTTGATTCTCGTTCTGAATCAGTCTGTTATCATGATCCCAACCGTTGTCTCGAAAAATCTCGCAGATAATCACTACTACGAGCAGACCTGTGTGAACAGTTGGTACGGCTGCTGCCCCAACAGCAATATACCTGCTCAAGGTCCTAACAACGCCGGTTGTCCAGCTTCGTGTGGTTGCAACAGACTCGGATCGTCCTCAGATAGTTGCATTCCTGGAACTACGAAATGTAAGTGCAGACCAGGCGTCGGCGGTGAGAAATGCGACAGATGCGAACCTGGTTACTGGGGATTACCAAAAATATCCTCTGGACACCTAGGATGCATACGTGAGTTCATTCTCGGTTATTAGTGAAAGACTGCCTTTCGTGATGCATGTAACCTTTCAGCTTGCGGCTGCTCAGCCTTTGGCTCCGTGAGAGAGGACTGTGAGCAGATGACAGGAAGGTGTGTTTGTCGTCCTGGTGTTCAAGGTCAGAAATGCACCGTTTGTACAAGCCACGATAAAGTCCTAGGACCGAATGGCTGTGTGTCTTGTGAGTTCATCAGACACATTGTTCAAGTTGGAAAATTTGATGATTTTTTTTCAGCTGACGTAGCTTCAGTTGTCGCCTCATCCTGCCGAGATTTGACATGTTATTTTGGAGCCACTTGCGTTGAAAAAAATGGGGCGGCCATCTGTGAATGCAACACTCGTTGTAAGTCGGACGAAAACGATCAGGTGATTATCCCAAAGTTATTTAATATCTTCCATGACTAATAAAAAAATTTCTCGATAGCCTGTTTGCGGCAGCGATGGTCAAACGTATCGTAGTGTGTGCCAGTTGAAACAGGTAGCGTGTAGAATGCAGAAAGACGTAGTTCTCCAAGCTTTTGGTGCATGTAAAGGTAAGTTCATTAGGGTTACATTGTACAATAATGTAATCGTTTAGTCGAACATTCGTATGCTCGGATTAGGTCACGCCTTAAACGTATACGCGGAAAGTGCGTAAGAAACTAAGCCGCCTCAGATAAAAAATTCAATTGCATGAAATAATTGCTAGTTCAATTATTTCATGATCCATGATGAATTGAACAGAAATCAATAATGTGTTAGACCCCCACCACCCATATATAGTGAATGGTTAAAACATCCTGAAATCGGAATTGCCGAGGCAACAAATCCTCGAGCATTTCCTGGATTTCACCTCAAACCTTTCGGAGAATGTTTCATTGTGATAACTTATTATGAACGAGATACCAGGTATCAATTTGATACCTCATTATAAGAAAAATTCCTAAATCTCGGTATGCTGAACTGTCAAGAATCGAATCGAGCTGACGAAATGCCTATATTTGAATCAACAAAACGATTGCTATACCTAGAAAAACGCCCCACCATCTGTAGACATATCTCAGCCCTAACAATTCATTCAAATCGTTGAACTTGGCCAGGTTTGAATTTCTAGGAGCTCTCTAATGGAGTGAGAAACGGGAGAAGAAAAGCAGGAATAGGTACGTAAATTATCGTTCCAGTTGAATGGATGCTGGGCCGGATTTTACAATTACAAGAGATTACATGAGAATACTCATAGTTATATGCCCTAATGGAACAAAGCTGAATCCTTCGTTCTTATTCGTCTTTGACTAGTGTACTCTTTCTTTAAAAATTTGATTTGTACCCTGAACCGATAGGTTTTTTCCAGTTGCGCAGACTGTTTGGATATATTTGTGATAGGTATTGAAATCACACGAAGTGTGCGTTATTTCCTCAGTTTTAACTGATATTATTATTGGTATTAAGAACAATAGGCGGTGACATCACAGGGAAAAATCAGCTAATTTAGTAGGTAGAGAAATCGATATCTGTGAGCGAACCGCTGCATCACGAGGGCCAGGCAAAATGTCAAACGAAAGACGAGTAACTAGCGTGTTCCCAGCAAATATCCTCGACCCGGAAGCCAGATCGGAAATAAGAAGAAAAAAACCTGAGAAATCGTGAACTTTGACGTTTACCAAACGCAAGATAGATTAATGATAGATAGAATAGGCAGAGTTCCAGAGTTTATCTTTGGAATAGGTGATAGGGTGGCGAAAAAAAAGAAAAACTGTATGTGTAATCTGCTTTGGAAAAATGAATGCGGAATGGGACATTCCGCCTTATTATGGGACGATGTTTTTTCACTTTTTCACTTCACTTTATTGAGTGAACTTGACTGAAAATAGAAAAAAATAACGAAGCTCGATATCATCCAACTATTATCAATGAAGTCTTCCATTCGATTTCAAAGCTAAATTAATTATTATTTTCCATCTTCCTTGCAACAACAGTCAAGTTCACTCAATTAAGAAGTGAAAGAACATCGTCCCATAATAATGAGGAATGTCCCACTCCGCGTTCATTTTTCCAAAGTAGATTACACATACAATTTTTCTGTTCTCTTTTTTCCGAACAAATATCTGCATCACCGTCCTCATCCATTCACGTATATCCATTTAACTAGAGGAACACGACCAACTTCATCCTTTAGTATCATATTTTACAAACTTTCGCGAGAGTTTTTCACCGGAATAATAGATTTATGCCGGCACGACAGTGCCTGCTGGATATTACGGAATATTTGTCGGGTACAAATAATTTCCTTCTTCATCTTCCCCTGTCTTTCTACGTTACAACCCGAAAAATATTAGGTTCCGAGATGTCCGCTGAATACTGAACGGATATGGAAGGTTTTCCGGAGTTCATTTTTTTTCGACAAAATTCGATTCAGTTCCCATGGGCTGTCGATTGGCTATATTAAGGTCGTGAAATCACTTGTTTCATTTCTAAATTAAGAAGAATTTGAGTGTATGAAATCTCAAGGCATAACGACGAGATTCATTCCCGTGTATTTGTAAAATTAAAAATATCTTAATTACAATTACTATTTTGAATATTTGAGATAACGATAGAAATTCTGCAATTACGAGCGAAATTATTCCATTCCACCCACGCTTTCTGTATACCCGCGCTTTCGACCCAAGCTTTCTACCCGCGCTTTCAACCCACGCTTTCTACCCGCGCTTTCGACCCAAGCTTTCTACCCGCGCTTTCAACCCACGCTTTCTACCCGCGCTTTCGACCCAAGCTTTCTAACCGCGCTTTTCACCCACGCTTTCTGCCCACGATATCACACACAAGTTCCACCCACGCTTTCAACCCGCGCTTTCCACCCACGCTTTCTACCCGTGCTCTCTACCCGCGCTTTCTACCCGCGCTTTCCACCCGCGCTTTCTACCTGCGCATTCCACTCGCACTTTCTACCCGCGCATTCCACCCACGCTTTCTACCCGCGCTCTATACCCGGGCTTTCTTTACTGTTCGAAAATCTATATCGTTTTTTATGATATTCAAAATCAACTAGAAATTTTAGTTATTCATTCTTTTAGATTCTGGTTTAGCAAGTACAGATGGACCAGCACATCATTACACTCCGCTACAATTCACGCAGCCGGATGAAGCAAACTCCCTTTCTAAATCTACCAGACATCTCCTTGCCCCGGATCCGAGGTATTACTACGAAAGAACTGGGTACTTCGGTAAACCCGCACAGGCTGTTTCTTATCCTGCAGAATTCGGACTGACGCCCTCCAAGTATAGACCACCAGGCAACCATAGGAATCTCTTTGACATAAACGGTATGACAAGTGAACGAATGAATTATTTGTAAGGCTTTGTCTCACTGTGATAACCGAACTGTAGTCGTAAATTGGTGTCTGATAAGATGATTTTTCCCTAGTTGATCGTTTTGATCCATCTTATCGTCCTACACCGGCAACTGTACATGTAATTGCAGCTCTTCTTGGTGACATATGTTCAGATGACTCCGATTGTATCATCATGAATAGTCACTGTGTTAAAGAAGCTTGTATTTGCAAACCAGATTTCGTTGAATCCAACGATAGGCAAGAGTGCTCTGGTGAGTACATTCTGATGACTTCCACCATTGCACACATATATATTTCTAGACAAAATTATAATCAGTGCCTCCTGTTTCAGAAAAAGATGCCAATTCTGTGGTGGATGAGCTTCAAGCATGCTCTTCCTTCCCTTGCCGTCATGAAGGCTCTTGTATAGACCTACCCGGTGGTACATACATTTGCGTTTGTCAAGCCAATTATACGGGAAATACTTGTGAAACTGAGGTAGAAATGGTCAACTACGATGTACCAGCATTCCATGGCCGTTCTTATATACAACTAAAACCTCTGAAGGCCTACTATAAACTCAGTATCGAGTTAGAATTCAAGTCCTACAGCCATAACGGTATACTCCTGTACAACCAGCAAAAATATGATGGTTCTGGAGATTTCGTATCCCTAGCTCTGATAAATGGACATGTTGAATTCAAATATGACTTGGGCAATGGTCCAGTTATCATAAGGTGAATTTTTTCGGTTGATGCACATTCAATTTGTAATAATCTTTCATTTCAAGGTCCATCAATAAGGTAAAGCTGATGAAATTCCATAAAATTGTTATTAAAAGATATCATCGTGACGGTCTCCTCAAACTGGATGATGAAGAGGACATAGGCGGTCAATCCAAGGGAAATTTGAAAGCTTTGGATCTGCTAGACGACACGTATCTAGGCTTCATTCCTACAAATTATTCACAGTGAGCGATCTTAATTTTTTGATATTATTCCATTGCTGATTTCTCTGTTTCAGGGTTTTCAAAAACATTGGAACTGATGAGGGCTTTCAAGGTTGTATAAGAAGATTCATGATAGGGAGGCACAATGTATATTTGCACGCTAACAGAGACGATAGAATTGTGAAAACGAAAAATTTATACGATTGCGACGAGAAACCTTGCAACGCGAATCCTTGCCTGAACGGTACTTGTGTGGATTTGGAGAATAATTTATTTAGTTGCAAATGCAATGACGGTTTCACTGGACGCGTCTGCAATAAATTCTTGAATACCTGTTTCTCTAATCCATGTTTTGAAGGCGCAACATGTTCAGAAATCGGTCAGGATGACTATATTTGTAAATGCCCACCTGAAAGGGCTGGTCATCGGTGCGAGATAGGTGAGCACTCATATTCAATTAAAAAAAGATTAGATTTCACCTTCGTTTCTACATTTTTCTACGATTTCTTTCAGACATTCGAGAAGTGCTCACGCCAGAATTCAGGGGTTCTAGTTACATAAGATATCCCCTCATGGTAGATATGAAAAAGAGTTTCAGCATGGAAGTAACATTTCTTCCAACCTCTTTGAATGGCGTTCTGATATATAGTGGTCAAAATCGTAATGGTCAAGGCGACTTCATAACTTTAAATTTGGTCAGAGGTCATCTTGAATTCAGATTCAATTTGGGAAGCGGTATAGCCAACTTGACGTGAGTTATATAGCCGAATTGTGAACTTTTGTTTCGAGGATTTTCTTAAAGCAAGTCTACGACTACCTCATGTTTGGTACAAAAAGTATCCAAATTTTCTTCCAAGAGACTCATTATAATAGTTGAACAGTAAGGAATGAAACAAACATATAATTATATATCCGAAAATGTTCAATTGAATTATTTATTTCCGTAGTCAACACTTGATATAATATTTTTAACTGCTCAACAAGTCAGATGAAAATTAGATTATTGCATTATTGTTCATTCAGTATAAATCTTTCTGAGTGGAGTGAAGTGAACCAAAGGAGGAACGTCTGCCTCCTAAGGTGGAAATTAATTTATAAAAATAAAAATATTTAATCTCTGTGTGAAATTTGTAACGTATTTCTTCAGTGAAACCTTACATAACTTTTAATTTTCAGAACAAGAGATACAATTGAAAACGGAAAGTGGCATAATGTTCGGATATCGAGAAAAGGAAGAGAAGGTATTCTTCAGTTAGATAATTCCAGTGTTGTTTATGGATTTTCTGGGATACCTATGAACGATCTTAACTTGGATTTGCCCCTTTTCATCGGCTCTGTTGAGTAAGAAAAAAATGCTTATTTTTTATTTTATATGCTCATTCGTTATGATTGAAATTAATTTCAGCTTGTGGAAAAAAGTACACAGATTATCTGGGGTGTACAAAGGTTTCAGAGGTGCGATACAAAAAGTTTTACTCAATGGAAAACCGCTTCCAATCAATACACAACTAGAAGACTGTTTTTCTGTATTTAGTAATAAAAGTAGTTGTTCAGTAGACGTAGGTATATACGATGGGGCCCCGTGCCCTCTCAGAAATAATCCCTGCAAGAATGGTGGAATATGCTTACCTCATATGGAAAATTATAGGTGTAAATGTAATTCGAAATTCAGAGGAAAAAACTGCCAAATAGGTGAGTAGAATGGAATTCATTCAATCGTAATTGCAAATCAACATTTTTTTAAATTTTTCAGCCCAAAGAAAGACGTATTCTATAAAATTCAATGGTGCCACATTTTTACAATACAAACACAATCATATCAGAAGGTGAGGCAAAAAATTAATCAATTATATTTCAAAATGCGCTAACAATATTCTACTAACAGTGACATCGAAAATGATTATTACGAAATCGAAGATAACTATTATACTTTAAATGAAGATAACAATACTAACAATGAGCTTTTATATGATGAAAATAGTGACTTCGATAGCGAAGACAGGTGAGAAAGTGCGCCTCTTGAAGATTAGCATATACCTTTGTAGATGTTTAATGTTGTTAACATTTCATTTATTTGCAAACTACAATTGATGAACCGTTCTACTGCATTCCCGTATACATGTGTGTGATGTCTTAAAGGAATAAAAATTATTATTGTTATTTACTGAGAATATTCAATTTGGATATTTCAGGCAACAGCTTTGTCAATTCTAATTTTTAATGATTCCATAAGTCTGTTAAATAGCACTAGATAATTGCTATAAAAACTTTTCACACTGTGGTAATATCGGTATTAGGTACGTTCTTATTTGATTTTTATATTATGCCACCGATTTTGTTGTTTAAAGCGCGAGTCCTGACAGAGGCCGAAAAGTTGTGAAGGGTTAGAAGTATATGCGTTTTTATTTATTACTTGGAACAAGATTCTTCTAGTTTTTCCCAATTTGCTCGTCAATATGATTCTGCACTTGCATGATATCACAGCTTAATTTTTTATTTACGCATGTTGACACGTAGAATTTTTTCATTTGTTGAAACAGGAGAAAACTTTACAGAAGGAAACCAGAAAGATGGAATAGATACGAAATCAAACTTAGAACATACGCTTCCGATGGTCTCATCCTTTGGAGATGTAAAAACAAAAAAATTAAACAGAACTATTTCTCAGTATCCCTAATAGATGGTTTCATCGAGCTGAGTTACAATTTAGGAACAGAAACAAAATTCTTCTCAATCAGGTAGGTTTAAAAAAGTCAGTTCTTCTCTCCTTGAAGACTAGAGGATTAAGAATTTTTTTTCGAAAAGAGTGTACCCGAAAAGAAAATCTGATTCAGTTAAAAAAACAATAGATTTCGTATGGCAGAAACTGTTGGACAGAATGAGCCGAATATGATGAAAATAACCAAATAAATCCTACCAGATAACTCACTACCATATCAGATATCTGAACGGTAGAAACTGAATGAAACAATGAATTTTTATAATAACTTAGTAAACCGCCACTTCAATCAAAGGTGTATAATTCAACACTGATAAAACATTTATTTTGCAGATCCGCCGAGAAAATTAACGATGGTGAATGGCACACCATTCAGATTCATAGAAGAAAAAGGATGGGAATCATAACAATTGATGATCATAGCCCCGTGAAGGGAACTGCCCCACACGGAGGTCTCATTTTGCATACAAATGCGAAGTTATGGATAGGTTTGTTCATTTTAGAAAAATTGATCATTCGAAAATATTGTGCCGGTAATTTCGGATTTGTGATAACTACCTGTTTTCCAACGAATCTGTTACTTCTCATAAGCTGTTGAGGAAGAGAATTTTGACAATTTGAAACTTTCAATTTTCAACTGAAGAAAACTAAACCTTAATACGATTCAATTACAGGTGGAGCTTCTACGTTGCCAATAGACTTGCCATCGTCATACCATAAGGGATTTGTTGGCTGCATTCAATATATTTTGATAAATGGTAAATCCTTAGACATGCTAAGCAGTATTGGGAATATCGATTATCATTATTGTCAAGAAGATGAAAAACAATAAATCGTCAATAATAAATCATCTTATTTTATTTCCTTCTTATCAAACACTTTTCAGTGAAATCACTGATTTGAGGTGATTTGTCGTTGGAAATTGAATGAAATTTGATTAATGTTATTTATGAATCATATCAGAATTCATTAAACAAATGTATATTGTTTGATATGAAAATTTTTCGTCTCAGCAGTATTTGAAGACCATTTTCGCAGAGTGGAGAATATTTTAGAAGAAGAATCTGATAATTAAGAACAAATCAACCTAGAACAAATTGATGTGAGGAACAAGAGAAAGAGAAATGATCTGATAAAAAACAATCGATGAAAAATATCATCGCTACAGAAGAAATCTAGGTTAATAAAAAAAACAATAACTGAAACGACGATATACTGACCACAGACAGGGAGAGCAACCGATATGGTGGAAGCACTACTCTCATATGGACCTTTACCAAAGAAACAACTAATAGCAAAATGGATAGATAATATCATAACAAACAGCATGCCCACATGGCCCAAATCATAAGCATGCGAACAACATCCACATAGCAATCCAACATACACAAACAAAAGGATAATGAATGAAGACACAATCAAGCATCTATGTAATAGCCTAAACAAGCAAGATTGAAGTAAAATTTATAAAATAGTAGAATAGTAGAAATTTATAAAATAGTAGAATGCTTGATACGTGTTTTTATGATTGTAAATGTTTGTGTCTATAGTTTTATGTTTTAAATTGATTGACTAGCTCTACACCCTAACAGGGTAATTTTTTATTGGAGTATTTGAATAAATGATGATGATGATGATGATGATGATGAATCTAAATTTGATAAGCTATAGGACAAGAGAAAATTTAAGCTGGACAGATCTGGAGAATGATCAAAAAGACATTTAACAACATATCAGCTTAGAGCAATAAAACAGTTCCTTAAAAGTTCTTTATAAACTATATACCAAATAACTTGAATATCCATGATAGTATAGCATTCTGTTATACGAAGCAAGCTTAAAATATAAATGATATTTTCAAAATACAAGAGAGCACTACAGATCATGCAAGTTTAAATCAAAATAAAATCTATTAACAGTGACTGCTATCCATATACAAGAATGCTTAACGTTCCTTCTTAAAACTAGACAGAAAAAAAGTACATCACAGATTTCATACTATACTATAGGCACATGAGCTTGCGATAACAGAAAAGAAACCACATTTTGAAATGTGATCTATTGGAACATGGATGTACACATGTTGGACAGCATACCATACAAATGTCTCGATATAAGGGGAACTCAACATTACTACTAGGCTCACCACAATCATACACCAAAGCATATTGAGATATTTTGGATGTATAACCAGATGAAGGGATTTTATGGAGAGATATGCAGAAGATCTCTCGGAAGATTGCCTCTGCCATGGTTGGATAAAATAAAGCATATCAACAGGCACTTCCTCTTGGAAGCATTCTAAGAAAAGAAGGAAGAGAATAGAAAAAACCATGAACTCAAGATGACGTCACAACATCCTCGGAGGATCAAGGACAGATAGAATCAGACCATAAAATATTCCAACCACTGTCCAAAATCAATTTGTAGAGTAATAGTAACTAAAACAAAGAGATCTACAGAATGCTACATTGAAGTATATAAATAATATCAATTTCTGAATTTTTAACACTTTTTCATTCCTAATTGTTGTATAGTCTTAAATGTATGGTATGCAACCAAACATTTGAAAAATAAGGAAATTATAGCGAAATATGGAGATTTCAAATAAACAATATTATTATTATCCTGTTGAACAAAATTAATAGTTGATTGTCAAATGAATTAATTTCCAATTGGAAGAAAGAAAGCACTGATCATGAAAGAAATTATATTTAAAGAGTCTATTTCACCAGCTACTAAACAATTGAAAAACAAAATCAACTCGAAATAATTAACCACTGGCTTCGAGTGAAAATCATTGTAACAATATACTTAAAATCACAAAGAAATCATCAAAATTATATAATATTGTAAAAATATTGATACATTAAACTCAAAAAAATATAAAATGTAAATTATTATTCAGTCTATGACTCCATTGAGAACAAGCTCCACAGCCTCTTGTAAATTCCCAGATGTTGTATGCAAAGCTCTTATATTCACTGCATCATTAGTCAGCCCCAGCTCATGCATCTGTCCAAGTTGATTTTCATACCTACCTGCTAAACTGCTAAAATTCAAATTTTCTGTTGCTGTACCTGGTGTTACAGGGGGTGTACTTGAAGGGGTATTATTGAATGCTTGTTGCAATGCATTATTGAACATTTCATTAGTGATTATATTTGAAGTGTTGCTTGGAGTAGACGTTGAAGAGTTACTGGCCACAGAATTAGTTGCATTTGCAATAGCTGCTGCAAGTTGAGCAGGTGTGATTGTATTAACTGATGGATTTCTGCTTGGTGAATGAGAATCCCGTGATGATTCTGTGTTTGAGTCCATATCTTCTTCATCTCCAGAAGAATTATTTGCTGGATAGTAAAAACCACTAGCTGAAGAGGCTTGTATTTGCATTGTTTGAGCTTGTATGAATTCACATAAAACTGCAGCTGCACGAATTATCGAAGGGTGCTTTCTTGCGATTTTCCTCAGTGTCTCAGGCTCCCGCAAAGTCAACAATAGCTCAGGATGGAGCAGGTATGCCACAGCTGTGTTGTCGGCATTAATAACGTTCTCTCGAATTATAGAAGCAGCACGATTCTTCATTACTCTCTGAAACACAAGTCAGGTCAGTTTTTTTTTAGGCAATGACACATCTACCTACATGAGCTATTGAATGAAAATTATGGACTCTTGCTAACACGTTCAGTTCCCAAGAAACCTTCCTTAATTCTTCATCAGTGTAAGTAACAGGGCAGTTTTCTGACGATAACTTTTCAAACACGTGAATTTCTGAGTCTTCATTAATATCATAATCAGACAAAGATTTTTCATCGTCGCTCAATAACCGACCACGATGGGTGAATTCTGAAAAAAAAAAAACAATTTCAGACAACTGAACGAAATAAAAATATTAACCAAGTAATACCTAAACTGTTCCGATCTTTATTGATAATATTAACTATTCTGCTCTTCAATTCCTCCAACTTTCCATTAGGTCCAATATGATCGATCCTGATACGATTCAATTTTTTATCCAACCAAGAACACAAATACATTATGAATTTTATAGAAACCTGAATGGTTTAAACTTTTCAATTGCATCAAACTATATGAATAAAATACACAAACAGGTACGGTATCTTCCGAATCACAATAGAAATAATCTCAAACAAAGTTGGTCATCAACAAAGATTAACCTCCTCTTTGACACTTTGTAGTCCACAGGCCACAGATTACAAAAACGTTACCTCTTTTCCAACAGTCTTTTGCACATAGACATAGAGACATGGAATGAGCAATGCCAGCATGAAATTGGCTATTTTATAGAAAGAGAGAAATGTACGTCGGGCCATTACCTGTCTCTTTTGTGTTCACATAGAGGCCAGTCCGGACCAATAAAAATTCTAGAAAAAGACAACTGCATGCCTGATGTTTAGTTTCTCTCTGTCACTTTTTTTGAACGTATTTCATACATAGATATGAAGGGAAAGCACAATCCATGTCTCTATGAACTATGCTTTTGCATAGTTCCGCGCATAGAGTCTATGTCTGTTCTTAAATTCAGTACTATATAGACACTGTAAAATTCTATAATCTTTGTCCCCAAACATAGTCACTATAAAATCAGAACCTTATATTAGTGTTCTGTGGTTATAACTTTGTTTGCCATGGACCTATAATACCAGTATTAGTATTATACATCTATGTTGTTTGTTGCTTGGTTTGGTTGGTCTGGTTTTGTATGGACCAGAGATAAACCTTTTTGCACTATGTTGATTAGTCTATGTAATCATAGACCTAATAATACATTATTATTATTATATATTATTAGGTCTTTGTCTGTAATATGTGGCATTGCAATGACTTTGAGATCACTGAGATCAGAGATAACCTAACTAAGCTAACATCCATACCCATAGCATAGACATAGAGACAGTCTCTATGTTTATGACTCTTATCAGAGACAAACTCTCTGCTCTTATATATAGTCTCTATGTCTATGCAATGAAGTTAATCTTTGGTCTATGTCCATGTAATCTGTGGCAATGCTCAAAGAACCGAAGATATAACTTTGCAAAGAACACAAATTAACCTTCCTCTTTCTTCTTTGACGATTTCGACGTGAAAGCAAAGAGCAGAGAAACAGTAACATATATCAAAATTTCTACTTCGAATGAATCGGATGATGTAAAATATATGAGTACTATCGAATATACACATATACATATACCTACCTTGTTTTGTACCTGCTTTCTTAACCTCTAGTATTTTGTACACTCAACACTAATTTTCAAAGATATTACACAATATCTTTGCTAATTTTGCCGTCATATCGCGACAAAATAATTTAATCCGAACGAACTGAAGTTAAGAAATGAATCAATAAGATGAGCAAAAACTTTTGTCGCAAATTAGGTGAATCTGATCTTGAAGGGTCATTGATTCTAAGGAGAGCATCAAGAGAAAATTCCTCTGAGATGAGTTTATCATTTCGAGGAAATTTCCCCAGGAATTATCCTGAAAATAATGACCCACTTCGCAAACAAACAATCCAGAATTCTATCGACATAAAAGTTGCTCTACAAAATATTGCATTTCCATTAAAATAATTGGACCGCTACTGAAGGACTATCTATCAGAGGATATCGATGAGATGAGAAAATTCTTACTGTCGTGAATATAGAAAATATGTTCTTGAAGGTTCATTAATTCTGAGGAAAGCACTACAAGAAAATTCTTCAAAGATGACATGGTCATTTTCGAAGGAATTTCCCCAGGAATTGCTCCACAAAATCTTTTACTTCCATTGAAATAATTGGACCGCTACTGAAGGACTATAAGAAGTATTTCGAAAAGATGAGAAGATACTTAGTGTCGTGAATATAGAAAATTTGTACTTGAAGGAATTTCGAAGAAATATCTCCAGGAATTATACCAAGAATAATGACCCACGTCGCAAACTAACCCTCCAGAATACTATCGACATGAAGTTGCTCCACAAAATATTGCATTTCCATAGAAATGATCGGACCGCTACTGAAGGACCATCAGAAGGATATCGATAAGATGAGAAGATACTCAGTGTCGTGAATATAGAAAATGTGTTCTTGAAGGTTCATTCATTCTGAGGAAAGCACTACAAGAAAATTCTTCAAAGATGACATGGTCATTTCGAAGGAATTTCCACAGGAATTTTACCAAGAATAAAGACCCACTTCGCAAACAATTCCTCTAGTATTCTATCGACATAAGTTACTTCACGAACTTTTGCATTTCCCACGGTATTCATCACGATTATCATCAGTGCCAGCTGATAAATCGAAACGACTCACATTGACGTTTACATCTTGCTTTTACGCTCTTGGTCCATCGATGGCTAAAGTTGGGAATGACTTCCAGGAGATCCCTTAGCAGCCCTGTCCACAAAGGACAAGACTGTGCTCTAAGACCTTTCCGTCATTCCATAAATGCTGACAGCGAAGTCCCAGGAAGTTAAGCACTACACTCACCACACTTTAATCAAGAATCTGAAAAAAAAAAGAAATATAAAGATTGGGAGGATAATCATTCGCAAGGATTCCGCATAAATCATAATCTCGAAGAAGTGGTATCACACCAATACTCACCGAGTCTCGATACTACTCAATACGGGAATACAAGTCTACTGCTACTTTTTATAACGTATGTTGTTTAGTCTTTTGCCACCAACTTCTGTCATGCTGTAAGAAGTTAAAGTTCAAGAAAAAATATTCAACAGTGAAATTGATAAAAATTTACCTGTTTTAGGTGCTGACAGGTGCATCATCTCATTATATTGCCTGTTCTTAGAGTGAAATGGTTTGATTCGAATTATCTGATTCATTAACTTTCTTATGTAAAATAAATGATTATCTTCGATCTGTTCTCTAGATGATTTGTTACTCCACTGAAAAAAAAAAGAAGGGTAAATATTAGGAGGATAATCATTCGCAAGGAGTCCGCATAAATCATAATCTCGAAGAAGTGGTATCACACCAATACTCACCGAGTATAAGAAAACCATTCTCGATACTTATAAATACAGAAATCCAGGTGGATCCTTCTCCTTATAACGTATGTTGTCTAGACTTTTGTCACCAACGTCTGTCATGCTGTAAGAAGTTAAGGTTCAAGAAAAAATATTCAACAGTGCAATTGATAAAAAATTATTACCTGACGTAGGTGCTGACAGGTGCAGTATCTCATTATATACTCAGTTCTGAGGACAAAATCGTTCGAGTCAAACTATCTGATCCATTAACTTTCTACTGAAAAATAAATGATTATCTTCTGTTCTTCAGATAATACGTTACTGCGTTAAATATTTACGTATTGAATCTTCAATACTACCCATTTTGTCAGTAACGTATATCAAAATTCAATTTCGAATGATATAAAATATATGACATTATCGAATATACTTATTATCTTGTCTTGTACCTACTTTCTTTACCTTTTTTGTACACTCAACACTTATATCGCGACGAAATAATAATTTAGTCGAAACGCAATTACGCTATGAAATGAATCAATAAGATGAGAAAAAACTTTAGTCGCAAATTTGTTGAATCTGATCTTGAAGAGTCATTGATTCTAAGGAGAGCATCAAAAGAAAATTCCTCGAAGATGAGTTGATCATTTCGTAGGAATTTTCCCAGGAATCATCCCAAAAATAATGACCCACTTCGCAATCAAACCCTCCAGAATTCTATCGACATAAAGTTGTTCCACAAAATATTGCATTTCCATTGAAATAATTATACCGCTACTAAAGGACTATCAGAAGTATGTATATCGATAAGATGAGAAGATACTTAGTGTCGTGAATATAGAAAATGTGTTCTTGAAGGTTCATTCATTCTGAGGAAAGCACTACAAGAAAATTCTTCAAAGATGACATGGTCATTTCGAAGGAATTTCCCCAGGAATTTTCCCGAAAATAATGAACCACTTCGCAAACAAATCCTCCAGAATTCTATCGACATAAAGTTACTCCACAAAATATTGTACTTCGATTTAAATAATTGGACCGCTACTGAAGGACTATCAGAAGTATATCGAAAAGATGAGAAGCTACCTAGTGTCGTGAATGAAGAAAATTTGTACTTGAAGGAATTTCGAAAAAATTTCCCCAGGAATCACCCCGAAAATAATGACCCACGTCGCAAACTAACCCTCTAAAATTCTATCGACATAAGTTACTTCACAAATTTTTGCATTTCCCACGGTATTCATCACGATTATCATCAGTGCCAGCTGATAAATCGAAACGACTCACATTGACCTTTACATTTTGCTTTTACGCTCCTGGTCCATCGATGGCTAAAGTTGGGAATGACTTCCAGGAGATCCCTTAGCAGCCCTGTCCACAAAGGACAAGACTGTGCTCTAAGACCTTTCCGTCATTCCATAAATGCTGACAGCGAAGTCCCAGAAAACACTACACTCACTACACTTCAATCAAGAATCTGAAAAAAAAGAGAAGGGTTAAGATTGGGAGGATAATCATTCGCAAGGATTCCGCATGAATCATAATCTCGAAGAAGTGGTATCACACCAATACTCACCGAGTCTCGATTCTGATCAATACGGGAATTCAAGTCTACTGCTACTCCTTATAACGAATGTTGTTTAGTCTTTTGCCACCAACTCCTGTCATGCTGTAAGAAGTTAAAGTTCAAGAAAAAATATTCAACACTGAAATTGATAAAAATTTACCTGTTGTAGGTGCTGACAGGTGCATAATCTCATTATATTGCCAGTTCTAAGAGTGAAATGGTTTGATTCGAATTATCTGATTCATTAACTTTCTTATGAAAAATAAATAATTATTTTCTGTTCTCTGGATGGTTTGTTACTCCACTGAAAAAAAAGAAGGGTAAAGATTAGGAGGATAATCATTCGCAAGGAGTCTGCATAAATCATAATCTCGAAGAAGTGGTATCACACCAATACTCACCGAGTATAAGAAAACCATTTTCGATACTGATAAATACGGAAATCCAGGTGGATCCTTCTCCTTATAACGTATGTTGTCTAGACTTTTGTCACCAACCTCTGTCATGCTGTAAGAAGTTAAAGTTCAGGAAAAAAAATTCGACAGTGAAATGGATAAAAAATTATTACCTGACGTAGGTGCTGACAGGTGCAGTATCTAATTATATATTCAGTTCTGAGGACAAAATCTTTCGAGACAAACTATCTGATCCATTAACTTTCTACTGAAAAATAAATGATTATCTTCTGTTCTTCAGATAATACGTTACTGCGTTAAATATTTACGTATTGAATCTTCAATACTACCCATTTTGTCAGTAACGTATATCAAAATTCAATTTCAAATGATATAAAATATATGACATTATCGAATATACTTATTATCTTGTCTAGTACCTACTTTCTTTACCTTTTTTGTACACTCAACACTTATATCGCGACGAAATAATAATTTAGTCGAAACGCAATTACGCTAAGAAATGAATCAATAAGATGAGAAAAAACTTTAGTCGCAAATTTGTTGAATCTGATCTTGAAGAGTCATTGATTCTAAGGAGAGCATCAAAAGAAAATTCCTCGAAGATGAGTTGATCATTTCGTAGGAATTTTCCCAGGAATCATCCCAAAAATAATGACCCACTTCGCAATCAAACCCTCCAGAATTCTATCGACATAAAGTTGTTCCACAAAATATTGCATTTCCATTGAAATAATTATACCGCTACTAAAGGACTATCAGAAGTATGTATATCGATAAGATGAGAAGATACTTAGTGTCGTGAATATAGAAAATGTGTTCTTGAAGGTTCTTTCATTCTGAGGAAAGCACTACAAGAAAATTCTTCAAAGATGACATGGTCATTTCGAAGGAATTTCCCCAGGAATTTTCCCGAAAATAATGAACCACTTCGCAAACAAATCCTCCAGAATTCTATCGACATAAAGTTACTCCACAAAATATTGTACTTCGATTTAAATAATTGGACCGCTACTGAAGGACTATCAGAAGTATATCGAAAAGATGAGAAGCTACCTAGTGTCGTGAATGAAGAAAATTTGTACTTGAAGGAATTTCGAAAAAATTTCCCCAGAAATCACCCCGAAAATAATGACCCACGTCGCAAACTAACCCTCCAAAATTCTATCGACATAAGTTACTTCACAAATTTTTGCATTTCCCACGGTATTCATCACGATTATCATCAGTGCCAGCTGATAAATCGAAACGACTCACTTTGACCTTTACATTTTGCTTTTACGCTCCTGGTCCATCGATGGCTAAAGTTGGGAATGACTTCCAGGAGATCCCTTAGCAGCCCTGTCCACAAAGGACAAGACTGTGCTCTAAGACCTTTCCGTCATTCCATAAATGCTGACAGCGAAGTACCAGAAAACACTACACTTACTACACTTCAATCAAGAATCTGAAAAAAAAGAGAAAGGTTAAGATTGGGAGGATAATCATTCGCAAGGATTCCGCATGAATCATAATCTCGAAGAAGTGGTATCACACCAATACTCACCGTGTCTCGATTCTGATCAATACGGGAATTCAAGTCTACTGCTACTCCTTATAACGAATGTTGTTTAGACTTTTGCCACCAACTCCTGTCATGCTGTAAGAAGTTAAAGTTCAAGAAAAAATATTCAACAGTGAAATTGATAAGAATTTACCTGTTGTAGGTGCTGACAGGTGCATCATCTCATTATATTTCCAGTTCTTAGAGTGAAATGGTTTGATTCGAATTATCTGATTCATTAACTTTCTTATGAAAAATAAATGATTATCTTCTGTTCTCTAGATGATTTGTTACTCCACTGAAAAAAAAGAAGGGTAAAGATTAGGAGGATAATCATTCGCAAGGAGTCCGCATAAATCATAATCTCGAAGAAGTGGTATCACACCAATACTCACCGAGTATAAGAAAACCATTCTCGATACTGATAATCACAGAAATCCAAGTCAACTGCTGCTACTTATAACTTATGTTGTTTAGACTTTTGCCACCAACTTCTGTCATGCTGTAAGAAGTTAAAGTTCAAGAAAAAACATTCAACAGTGAAATTGATAAGAATTTACCTGTTGTAGGTGCTGACAGGTGCATCATCTCATTATATTTCCAGTTCTTAGAGTGAAATGGTTTGATTCGAATTATCTGATTCATTAACTTTCTTATGAAAAATAAATAATTATTTTCTGTTCTCTGGATGGTTTGTTACTCCACTGAAAAAAAAAAGAAGGGTAAAGATTAGGTGGATAATCATTCGCAAGGAGTCTGCATAAATCATAATCTCGAAGAAGTGGTATCACACCAATACTCACCGAGTATAAGAAAACCATTCTCGATACTGATAAATACGGAAATCCAGGTGGATCCTTCTCCTTATAACGTATGTTGTCTAGACTTTTGTCACCAACCTCTGTCATGCTGTAAGAAGTTAAAGTTCAGGAAAAAAAATTCGACAGTGAAATGGATAAAAAATTATTACCTGACGTAGGTGCTGACAGGTGCAGTATCTAATTATATATTCAGTTCTGAGGACAAAATCTTTCGAGACAAACTATCTGATCCATTAACTTTCTACTGAAAAATAAATGATTATCTTCTGTTCTTCAGATAATACGTTACTGCGTTAAATATTTACGTATTGAATCTTCAATACTACCCATTTTGTCAGTAACGTATATCAAAATTCAATTTCGAATGATATAAAATATATGACATTATCGAATATACTTATTATCTTGTCTTGTACCTACTTTCTTTACCTTTTTTGTACACTCAACACTTATATCGCGACGAAATAATAATTTAGTCGAAACGGAATTACGCTAAGAAATGAATCAATAAGATGAGAAAAAACTTTAGTCGCAAATTTGTTGAATCTGATCTTGAAGAGTCATTGATTCTAAGGAGAGCATCAAAAGAAAATTCCTCGAAGATGAGTTGATCATTTCGTAGGAATTTTCCCAGGAATCATCCCAAAAATAATGACCCACTTCGCAATCAAACCCTCCAGAATTCTATCGACATAAAGTTGTTCCACAAAATATTGCATTTCCATTGAAATAATTATACCGCTACTAAAGGACTATCAGAAGTATGTATATCGATAAGATGAGAAGATACTTAGGTCGTGAATATAGAAAATGTGTTCTTGAAGGTTCATTCATTCTGAGGAAAGCACTACAAGAAAATTCTTCAAAGATGACATGGTCATTTCGAAGGAATTTCCCCAGGAATTTTCCCGAAAATAATGAACCACTTCGCAAACAAATCCTCCAGAATTCTATCGACATAAAGTTACTCCACAAAATATTGTACTTCGATTTAAATAATTGGACCGCTACTGAAGGACTATCAGAAGTATATCGAAAAGATGAGAAGCTACCTAGTGTCGTGAATGAAGAAAATTTGTACTTGAAGGAATTTCGAAAAAATTTCCCCAGAAATCACCCCGAAAATAATGACCCACGTCGCAAACTAACCCTCCAAAATTCTATCGACATAAGTTACTTCACAAATCTTTGCATTTCCCACGGTATTCATCACGATTATCATCAGTGCCAGCTGATAAATCGAAACGACTCACTTTGACCTTTACATTTTGCTTTTACGCTCCTGGTCCATCGATGGCTAAAGTTGGGAATGACTTCCAGGAGATCCCTTAGCAGCCCTGTCCACAAAGGACAAGACTGTGCTCTAAGACCTTTCCGTCATTCCATAAATGCTGACAGCGAAGTCCCAGAAAACACTACACTCACTACACTTCAATCAAGAATCTGAAAAAAAAGAGAAGGGTTAAGATTGGGAGGATAATCATTCGCAAGGATTCCGCATGAATCATAATCTCGAAGAAGTGGTATCACACCAATACTCACCGAGTCTCGATTCTGATCAATACGGGAATTCAAGTCTACTGCTACTCCTTATAACGAATGTTGTTTAGACTTTTGCCACCAACTCCTGTCATGCTGTAAGAAGTTAAAGTTCAAGAAAAAATATTCAACAGTGAAATTGATAAAAATTTACCTGTTGTAGGTGCTGACAGGTGCATCATCTCATTATATTGCCAGTTCTTAGAGTGAAATGGTTTGATTCGAATTATCTGATTCATTAACTTTCTTATGAAAAATAAATGATTATTTTCTGTTCTCTGGATGATTTGTTACTCCACTGAAAAAAAAAGAAGGGTAAAAATTAGGTGGATAATCATTCGCAAGGAGTCCGCATAAATCATAATCTCGAAGAAGTGGTATCACACCAATACTCACCGAGTATAAGAAAACCATTCTCGATACTGATAATCACAGAAATCCAAGTCAACTGCTGCTACTTATAACTTATGTTGTTTAGACTTTTGCCACCAACTTCTGTCATGCTGTAAGAAGTTAAAGTTCAAGAAAAAACATTCAACAGTGAAATTGATAAGAATTTACCTGTTGTAGGTGCTGACAGGTGCATCATCTCATTATATTTCCAGTTCTTAGAGTGAAATGGTTTGATTCGAATTATCTGATTCATTAACTTTCTTATGAAAAATAAATAATTATTTTCTGTTCTCTGGATGGTTTGTTACTCCACTGAAAAAAAAAGAAGGGTAAAGATTAGGTGGATAATCATTCGCAAGGAGTCCGCATAAATCATAATCTCGAAGAAGTGGTATCACACCAATACTCACCGAGTATAAGAAAACCATTCTCGATACTGATAAATACGGAAATCCAGGTGGATCCTTCTCCTTATAACGTATGTTGTCTAGACTTTTGTCACCAACCTCTGTCATGCTGTAAGAAGTTAAAGTTCAGGAAAAAAAATTCGACAGTGAAATGGATAAAAAATTATTACCTGACGTAGGTGCTGACAGGTGCAGTATCTAATTATATATTCAGTTCTGAGGACAAAATCTTTCGAGACAAACTATCTGATCCATTAACTTTCTACTGAAAAATAAATGATTATCTTCTGTTCTTCAGATAATACGTTACTGCGTTAAATATTTACGTATTGAATCTTCAATACTACCCATTTTGTCAGTAACGTATATCAAAATTCAATTTCGAATGATATAAAATATATGACATTATCGAATATACTTATTATCTTGTCTTGTACCTACTTTCTTTACCTTTTTTGTACACTCAACACTTATATCGCGACGAAATAATAATTTAGTCGAAACGGAATTACGCTAAGAAATGAATCAATAAGATGAGAAAAAACTTTAGTCGCAAATTTGTTGAATCTGATCTTGAAGAGTCATTGATTCTAAGGAGAGCATCAAAAGAAAATTCCTCGAAGATGAGTTGATCATTTCGTAGGAATTTTCCCAGGAATCATCCCAAAAATAATGACCCACTTCGCAATCAAACCCTCCAGAATTCTATCGACATGAAGTTGTTCCACAAAATATTGCATTTCCATTGAAATAATTATACCGCTACTAAAGGACTATCAGCAGTATGTATATCGATAAGATGAGAAGATACTTAGTGTCGTGAATATAGAAAATGTGTTCTTGAAGGTTCATTCATTCTGAGGAAAGCACTACAAGAAAATTCTTCAAAGATGACATGGTCATTTCGAAGGAATTTTCCCGAAAATAATGAACCACTTCGCAAACAAATCCTCCAGAATTCTATCGACATAAAGTTACTCCACAAAATATTGTACTTCGATTTAAATAATTGGACCGCTACTGAAGGACTATCAGAAGTATATCGAAAAGATGAGAAGCTACCTAGTGTCGTGAATGAAGAAAATTTGTACTTGAAGGAATTTCGAAAAAATTTCCCCAGAAATCACCCCGAAAATAATGACCCACGTCGCAAACTAACCCTCCAAAATTCTATCGACATAAGTTACTTCACAAATCTTTGCATTTCCCACGGTATTCATCACGATTATCATCAGTGCCAGCTGATAAATCGAAACGACTCACTTTGACCTTTACATTTTGCTTTTACGCTCCTGGTCCATCGATGGCTAAAGTTGGGAATGACTTCCAGGAGATCCCTTAGCAGCCCTGTCCACAAAGGACAAGACTGTGCTCTAAGACCTTTCCGTCATTCCATAAATGCTGACAGCGAAGTCCCAGAAAACACTACACTCACTACACTTCAATCAAGAATCTGAAAAAAAAGAGAAGGGTTAAGATTGGGAGGATAATCATTCGCAAGGATTCCGCATGAATCATAATCTCGAAGAAGTGGTATCACACCAATACTCACCGAGTCTCGATTCTGATCAATACGGGAATTCAAGTCTACTGCTACTCCTTATAACGAATGTTGTTTAGACTTTTGCCACCAACTCCTGTCATGCTGTAAGAAGTTAAAGTTCAAGAAAAAATATTCAACAGTGAAATTGATAAAAATTTACCTGTTGTAGGTGCTGACAGGTGCATCATCTCATTATATTGCCAGTTCTTAGAGTGAAATGGTTTGATTCGAATTATCTGATTCATTAACTTTCTTATGAAAAATAAATGATTATTTTCTGTTCTCTGGATGATTTGTTACTCCACTGAAAAAAAAAGAAGGGTAAAAATTAGGTGGATAATCATTCGCAAGGAGTCCGCATAAATCATAATCTCGAAGAAGTGGTATCACACCAATACTCACCGAGTATAAGAAAACCATTCTCGATACTGATAATCACAGAAATCCAAGTCAACTGCTGCTACTTATAACTTATGTTGTTTAGACTTTTGCCACCAACTTCTGTCATGCTGTAAGAAGTTAAAGTTCAAGGAAAAACATTCAACAGTGAAATTGATAAGAATTTACCTGTTGTAGGTGCTGACAGGTGCATCATCTCATTATATTTCCAGTTCTTAGAGTGAAATGGTTTGATTCGAATTATCTGATTCATTAACTTTCTTATGAAAAATAAATGATTATTTTCTGTTCTCTGGATGGTTTGTTACTCCACTGAAAAAAAAAGAAGGGTAAAGATTAGGTGGATAATCATTCGCAAGGAGTCCGCATAAATCATAATCTCGAAGAAGTGGTATCACACCAATACTCACCGAGTATAAGAAAACCATTCTCGATACTGATAATCACAGAAATCCAAGTCAACTGCTGCTACTTATAACTTATGTTGTTTAGACTTTTGCCACCAACTTCTGTCATGCTGTAAGAAGTTAAAGTTCAAGAAAAAACATTCAACAGTGAAATTGATAAGAATTTACCTGTTGTAGGTGCTGACAGGTGCATCATCTCATTATATTTCCAGTTCTTAGAGTGAAATGGTTTGATTCGAATTATCTGATTCATTAACTTTCTTATGAAAAATAAATGATTATTTTCTGTTCTCTGGATGATTTGTTACTCCACTGAAAAAAAAAGAAGGGTAAAGATTAGGTGGATAATCATTCGCAAGGAGTCCGCATAAATCATAATCTCGAAGAAGTGGTATCACACCAATACTCACCGAGTATAAGAAAACCATTCTCGATACTGATAATCACAGAAATCCAAGTCAACTGCTGCTACTTATAACTTATGTTGTTTAGACTTTTGCCACCAACTTCTGTCATGCTGTAAGAAGTTAAAGTTCAAGAAAAAACATTCAACAGTGAAATTGATAAGAATTTACCTGTTGTAGGTGCTGACAGGTGCATCATCTCATTATATTTCCAGTTCTTAGAGTGAAATGGTTTGATTCGAATTATCTGATTCATTAACTTTATTGAAATAAATGATTATCTTCTGTTCTCTAGATGATTTGTTACTCCACTGAAAAAAAAGAAGGGTAAAGATTAGGAGGATAATCATTCGCAAGGAGTCTGCATAAATCATAATCTCGAAGAAGTGGTATCACACCAATACTCACCGAGTATAAGAAAACCATTCTCGATACTGATAAATACGGAAATCCAGGTGGATCCTTCTCCTTATAACGTATGTTGTCTAGACTTTTGTCACCAACCTCTGTCATGCTGTAAGAAGTTAAAGTTCAGGAAAAAAAATTCGACAGTGAAATGGATAAAAAATTATTACCTGACGTAGGTGCTGACAGGTGCAGTATCTAATTATATATTCAGTTCTGAGGACAAAATCTTTCGAGACAAACTATCTGATCCATTAACTTTCTACTGAAAAATAAATGATTATCTTCTGTTCTTCAGATAATACGTTACTGCGTTAAATATTTACGTATTGAATCTTCAATACTACCCATTTTGTCAGTAACGTATATCAAAATTCAATTTCGAATGATATAAAATATATGACATTATCGAATATACTTATTATCTTGTCTTGTACCTACTTTCTTTACCTTTTTTGTACACTCAACACTTATATCGCGACGAAATAATAATTTAGTCGAAACGGAATTACGCTAAGAAATGAATCAATAAGATGAGAAAAAACTTTAGTCGCAAATTTGTTGAATCTGATCTTGAAGAGTCATTGATTCTAAGGAGAGCATCAAAAGAAAATTCCTCGAAGATGAGTTGATCATTTCGTAGGAATTTTCCCAGGAATCATCCCAAAAATAATGACCCACTTCGCAATCAAACCCTCCAGAATTCTATCGACATAAAGTTGTTCCACAAAATATTGCATTTCCATTGAAATAATTATACCGCTACTAAAAGACTATCAGAAGTATGTATATCGATAAGATGAGAAGATACTTAGTGTCGTGAATATAGAAAATGTGTTCTTGAAGGTTCATTCATTCTGAGGAAAGCACTACAAGAAAATTCTTCAAAGATGACATGGTCATTTCGAAGGAATTTCCCCAGGAATTTTCCCGAAAATAATGAACCACTTCGCAAACAAATCCTCCAGAATTCTATCGACATAAAGTTACTCCACAAAATATTGTACTTCGATTTAAATAATTGGACCGCTACTGAAGGACTATCAGAAGTATATTGAAAAGATGAGAAGCTACCTAGTGTCGTGAATGAAGAAAATTTGTACTTGAAGGAATTTCGAAAAAATTTCCCCAGGAATCACCCCGAAAATAATGACCCACGTCGCAAACTAACCCTCTAAAATTCTATCGACATAAGTTACTTCACAAATTTTTGCATTTTCCACGGTATTCATCACGATTATCATCAGTGCCAGCTGATAAATCGAAACGACTCACTTTGACCTTTACATTTTGCTTTTACGCTCCTGGTCCATCGATGGCTAAAGTTGGGAATGACTTCCAGGAGATCCCTTAGCAGCCCTGTCCACAAAGGACAAGACTGTGCTCTAAGACCTTTCCGTCATTCCATAAATGCTGACAGCGAAGTCCCAGAAAACACTACACTCACTACACTTCAATCAAGAATCTGAAAAAAAAGAGAAGGGTTAAGATTGGGAGGATAATCATTCGCAAGGATTCCGCATGAATCATAATCTCGAAGAAGTGGTATCACACCAATACTCACCGAGTCTCGATTCTGATCAATACGGGAATTCAAGTCTACTGCTACTCCTTATAACGAATGTTGTTTAGACTTTTGCCACCAACTCCTGTCATGCTGTAAGAAGTTAAAGTTCAAGAAAAAATATTCAACAGTGAAATTGATAAAAATTTACCTGTTGTAGGTGCTGACAGGTGCATCATCTCATTATATTGCCAGTTCTTAGAGTGAAATGGTTTGATTCGAATTATCTGATTCATTAACTTTCTTATGAAAAATAAATGATTATTTTCTGTTCTCTGGATGATTTGTTACTCCACTGAAAAAAAAAGAAGGGTAAAGATTAGGTGGATAATCATTCGCAAGGAGTCCGCATAAATCATAATCTCGAAGAAGTGGTATCACACCAATACTCACCGAGTATAAGAAAACCATTCTCGATACTGATAATCACAGAAATCCAAGTCAACTGCTGCTACTTATAACTTATGTTGTTTAGACTTTTGCCACCAACTTCTGTCATGCTGTAAGAAGTTAAAGTTCAAGAAAAAACATTCAACAGTGAAATTGATAAGAATTTACCTGTTGTAGGTGCTGACAGGTGCATCATCTCATTATATTTCCAGTTCTTAGAGTGAAATGGTTTGATTCGAATTATCTGATTCATTAACTTTCTTATGAAAAATAAATAATTATTTTCTGTTCTCTGGATGATTTGTTACTCCACTGAAAAAAAAGAAGGGTAAAGATTAGGAGGATAATCATTCGCAAGGAGTCCGCATAAATCATAATCTCGAAGAAGTGGTATCACACCAATACTCACCGAGTATAAGAAAACCATTCTCGATACTGATAATCACAGAAATCCAAGTCAACTGCTGCTAATTATAACTTATGTTGTTTAGACTTTTGCCACCAACTTCTGTCATGCTGTAAGAAGTTAAAGTTCAAGAAAAAACATTCAACAGTGAAATTGATAAGAATTTACCTGTTGTAGGTGCTGACAGGTGCATCATCTCATTATATTTCCAGTTCTTAGAGTGAAATGGTTTGATTCGAATTATCTGATTCATTAACTTTCTTATGAAAAATAAATAATTATTTTCTGTTCTCTGGATGGTTTGTTACTCCACTGAAAAAAAAAAGAAGGGTAAAGATTAGGTGGATAATCATTCGCAAGGAGTCTGCATAAATCATAATCTCGAAGAAGTGGTATCACACCAATACTCACCGAGTATAAGAAAACCATTCTCGATACTGATAAATACGGAAATCCAGGTGGATCCTTCTCCTTATAACGTATGTTGTCTAGACTTTTGTCACCAACCTCTGTCATGCTGTAAGAAGTTAAAGTTCAGGAAAAAAAATTCGACAGTGAAATGGATAAAAAATTATTACCTGACGTAGGTGCTGACAGGTGCAGTATCTAATTATATATTCAGTTCTGAGGACAAAATCTTTCGAGACAAACTATCTGATCCATTAACTTTCTACTGAAAAATAAATGATTATCTTCTGGTCTTCAGATAATACGTTACTGCGTTAAATATTTACGTATTGAATCTTCAATACTACCCATTTTGTCAGTAACGTATATCAAAATTCAATTTCGAATGATATAAAATATATGACATTATCGAATATACTTATTATCTTGTCTTGTACCTACTTTCTTTACCTTTTTTGTACACTCAACACTTATATCGCGACGAAATAATAATTTAGTCGAAACGGAATTACGCTAAGAAATGAATCAATAAGATGAGAAAAAACTTTAGTCGCAAATTTGTTGAATCTGATCTTGAAGAGTCATTGATTCTAAGGAGAGCATCAAAAGAAAATTCCTCGAAGATGAGTTGATCATTTCGTAGGAATTTTCCCAGGAATCATCCCAAAAATAATGACCCACTTCGCAATCAAACCCTCCAGAATTCTATCGACATAAAGTTGTTCCACAAAATATTGCATTTCCATTGAAATAATTATACCGCTACTAAAGGACTATCAGAAGTATGTATATCGATAAGATGAGAAGATACTTAGTGTCGTGAATATAGAAAATGTGTTCTTGAAGGTTCATTCATTCTGAGGAAAGCACTACAAGAAAATTCTTCAAAGATGACATGGTCATTTCGAAGGAATTTCCCCAGGAATTTTCCCGAAAATAATGAACCACTTCGCAAACAAATCCTCCAGAATTCTATCGACATAAAGTTACTCCACAAAATATTGTACTTCGATTTAAATAATTGGACCGCTACTGAAGGACTATCAGAAGTATATCGAAAAGATGAGAAGCTACCTAGTGTCGTGAATGAAGAAAATTTGTACTTGAAGGAATTTCGAAAAAATTTCCCCAGAAATCACCCCGAAAATAATGACCCACGTCGCAAACTAACCCTCCAAAATTCTATCGACATAAGTTACTTCACAAATTTTTGCATTTCCCACGGTATTCATCACGATTATCATCAGTGCCAGCTGATAAATCGAAACGACTCACTTTGACCTTTACATTTTGCTTTTACGCTCCTGGTCCATCGATGGCTAAAGTTGGGAATGACTTCCAGGAGATCCCTTAGCAGCCCTGTCCACAAAGGACAAGACTGTGCTCTAAGACCTTTCCGTCATTCCATAAATGCTGACAGCGAAGTACCAGAAAACACTACACTTACTACACTTCAATCAAGAATCTGAAAAAAAAGAGAAAGGTTAAGATTGGGAGGATAATCATTCGCAAGGATTCCGCATGAATCATAATCTCGAAGAAGTGGTATCACACCAATACTCACCGAGTCTCGATTCTGATCAATACGGGAATTCAAGTCTACTGCTACTCCTTATAACGAATGTTGTTTAGACTTTTGCCACCAACTCCTGTCATGCTGTAAGAAGTTAAAGTTCAAGAAAAAATATTCAACAGTGAAATTGATAAGAATTTACCTGTTGTAGGTGCTGACAGGTGCATCATCTCATTATATTTCCAGTTCTTAGAGTGAAATGGTTTGATTCGAATTATCTGATTCATTAACTTTCTTATGAAAAATAAATGATTATCTTCTGTTCTCTAGATGATTTGTTACTCCACTGAAAAAAAAGAAGGGTAAAGATTAGGAGGATAATCATTCGCAAGGAGTCCGCATAAATCATAATCTCGAAGAAGTGGTATCACACCAATACTCACCGAGTATAAGAAAACCATTCTCGATACTGATAATCACAGAAATCCAAGTCAACTGCTGCTACTTATAACTTATGTTGTTTAGACTTTTGCCACCAACTTCTGTCATGCTGTAAGAAGTTAAAGTTCAAGAAAAAATATTCAACAGTGAAATTGATAAGAATTTACCTGTTGTAGGTGCTGACAGGTGCATCATCTCATTATATTTCCAGTTCTTAGAGTGAAATGGTTTGATTCGAATTATCTGATTCATTAACTTTCTTATGAAAAATAAATGATTATCTTCTGTTCTCTTGATGATTTGTTACTCCACTGAAAAAAAAGAAGGGTAAAGATTAGGAGGATAATCATTCGCAAGGAGTCCGCATAAATCATAATCTCGAAGAAGTGGTATCACACCAATACTCACCGAGTATAAGAAAACCATTCTCGATACTGATAATCACAGAAATCCAAGTCAACTGCTGCTACTTATAACTTATGTTGTTTAGACTTTTGCCACCAACTTCTGTCATGCTGTAAGAAGTTAAAGTTCAAGAAAAAACATTCAACAGTGAAATTGATAAGAATTTACCTGTTGTAGGTGCTGACAGGTGCATCATCTCATTATATTTCCAGTTCTTAGAGTGAAATGGTTTGATTCGAATTATCTGATTCATTAACTTTCTTATGAAAAATAAATAATTATTTTCTGTTCTCTGGATGGTTTGTTACTCCACTGAAAAAAAAAAGAAGGGTAAAGATTAGGTGGATAATCATTCGCAAGGAGTCTGCATAAATCATAATCTCGAAGAAGTGGTATCACACCAATACTCACCGAGTATAAGAAAACCATTCTCGATACTGATAAATACGGAAATCCAGGTGGATCCTTCTCCTTATAACGTATGTTGTCTAGACTTTTGTCACCAACCTCTGTCATGCTGTAAGAAGTTAAAGTTCAGGAAAAAAAATTCGACAGTGAAATGGATAAAAAATTATTACCTGACGTAGGTGCTGACAGGTGCAGTATCTAATTATATATTCAGTTCTGAGGACAAAATCTTTCGAGACAAACTATCTGATCCATTAACTTTCTACTGAAAAATAAATGATTATCTTCTGTTCTTCAGATAATACGTTACTGCGTTAAATATTTACGTATTGAATCTTCAATACTACCCATTTTGTCAGTAACGTATATCAAAATTCAATTTCGAATGATATAAAATATATGACATTATCGAATATACTTATTATCTTGTCTTGTACCTACTTTCTTTACCTTTTTTGTACACTCAACACTTATATCGCGACGAAATAATAATTTAGTCGAAACGGAATTACGCTAAGAAATGAATCAATAAGATGAGAAAAAACTTTAGTCGCAAATTTGTTGAATCTGATCTTGAAGAGTCATTGATTCTAAGGAGAGCATCAAAAGAAAATTCCTCGAAGATGAGTTGATCATTTCGTAGGAATTTTCCCAGGAATCATCCCAAAAATAATGACCCACTTCGCAATCAAACCCTCCAGAATTCTATCGACATAAAGTTGTTCCACAAAATATTGCATTTCCATTGAAATAATTATACCGCTACTAAAGGACTATCAGAAGTATGTATATCGATAAGATGAGAAGATACTTAGGTCGTGAATATAGAAAATGTGTTCTTGAAGGTTCATTCATTCTGAGGAAAGCACTACAAGAAAATTCTTCAAAGATGACATGGTCATTTCGAAGGAATTTCCCCAGGAATTTTCCCGAAAATAATGAACCACTTCGCAAACAAATCCTCCAGAATTCTATCGACATAAAGTTACTCCACAAAATATTGTACTTCGATTTAAATAATTGGACCGCTACTGAAGGACTATCAGAAGTATATCGAAAAGATGAGAAGCTACCTAGTGTCGTGAATGAAGAAAATTTGTACTTGAAGGAATTTCGAAAAAATTTCCCCAGGAATCACCCCGAAAATAATGACCCACGTCGCAAACTAACCCTCTAAAATTCTATCGACATAAGTTACTTCACAAATTTTTGCATTTCCCACGGTATTCATCACGATTATCATCAGTGCCAGCTGATAAATCGAAACGACTCACTTTGACCTTTACATTTTGCTTTTACGCTCCTGGTCCATCGATGGCTAAAGTTGGGAATGACTTCCAGGAGATCCCTTAGCAGCCCTGTCCACAAAGGACAAGACTGTGCTCTAAGACCTTTCCGTCATTCCATAAATGCTGACAGCGAAGTCCCAGAAAACACTACACTCACTACACTTCAATCAAGAATCTGAAAAAAAAGAGAAGGGTTAAGATTGGGAGGATAATCATTCGCAAGGATTCCGCATGAATCATAATCTCGAAGAAGTGGTATCACACCAATACTCACCGAGTCTCGATTCTGATCAATACGGGAATTCAAGTCTACTGCTACTCCTTATAACGAATGTTGTTTAGACTTTTGCCACCAACTCCTGTCATGCTGTAAGAAGTTAAAGTTCAAGAAAAAATATTCAACAGTGAAATTGATAAAAATTTACCTGTTGTAGGTGCTGACAGGTGCATCATCTCATTATATTGCCAGTTCTTAGAGTGAAATGGTTTGATTCGAATTATCTGATTCATTAACTTTCTTATGAAAAATAAATGATTATTTTCTGTTCTCTGGATGATTTGTTACTCCACTGAAAAAAAAAGAAGGGTAAAGATTAGGTGGATAATCATTCGCAAGGAGTCCGCATAAATCATAATCTCGAAGAAGTGGTATCACACCAATACTCACCGAGTATAAGAAAACCATTCTCGATACTGATAATCACAGAAATCCAAGTCAACTGCTGCTACTTATAACTTATGTTGTTTAGACTTTTGCCACCAACTTCTGTCATGCTGTAAGAAGTTAAAGTTCAAGAAAAAACATTCAACAGTGAAATTGATAAGAATTTACCTGTTGTAGGTGCTGACAGGTGCATCATCTCATTATATTTCCAGTTCTTAGAGTGAAATGGTTTGATTCGAATTATCTGATTCATTAACTTTCTTATGAAAAATAAATGATCATCTTCTGTTCTCTAGATGATTTGTTACTCCACTGAAAAAAAAGAAGGGTAAAGATTAGGAGGATAATCATTCGCAAGGAGTCCGCATAAATCATAATCTCGAAGAAGTGGTATCACACCAATACTCACCGAGTATAAGAAAACCATTCTCGATACTGATAATCACAGAAATCCAAGTCAACTGCTGCTACTTATAACTTATGTTGTTTAGACTTTTGCCACCAACTTCTGTCATGCTGTAAGAAGTTAAAGTTCAAGAAAAAACATTCAACAGTGAAATTGATAAGAATTTACCTGTTGTAGGTGCTGACAGGTGCATCATCTCATTATATTTCCAGTTCTTAGAGTGAAATGGTTTGATTCGAATTATCTGATTCATTAACTTTCTTATGAAAAATAAATGATTATTTTCTGTTCTCTGGATGGTTTGTTACTCCACTGAAAAAAAAAAGAAGGGTAAAGATTAGGTGGATAATCATTCGCAAGGAGTCCGCATAAATCATAATCTCGAAGAAGTGGTATCACACCAATACTCACCGAGTATAAGAAAACCATTCTCGATACTGATAATCACAGAAATCCAAGTCAACTGCTGCTACTTATAACTTATGTTGTCTAGACTTTTGCCACCAACTTCTGTCATGCTGTAAGAAGTTAAAGTTCAAGGAAAAACATTCAACAGTGAAATTGATAAGAATTTACCTGTTGTAGGTGCTGACAGGTGCATCATCTCATTATATTTCCAGTTCTTAGAGTGAAATGGTTTGATTCGAATTATCTGATTCATTAACTTTCTTATGAAAAATAAATGATCATCTTCTGTTCTCTAGATGATTTGTTACTCCACTGAAAAAAAAGAAGGGTAAAGATTAGGAGGATAATCATTCGCAAGGAGTCCGCATAAATCATAATCTCGAAGAAGTGGTATCACACCGATACTCACCGAGTATAAGAAAACCATTCTCGATACTGATAATCACAGAAATCCAAGTCAACTGCTGCTACTTATAACTTATGTTGTTTAGACTTTTGCCACCAACTTCTGTCATGCTGTAAGAAGTTAAAGTTCAAGGAAAAACATTCAACAGTGAAATTGATAAGAATTTACCTGTTGTAGGTGCTGACAGGTGCATCATCTCATTATATTTCCAGTTCTTAGAGTGAAATGGTTTGATTCGAATTATCTGATTCATTAACTTTCTTATGAAAAATAAATGATCATCTTCTGTTCTCTAGATGATTTGTTACTCCACTGAAAAAAAAGAAGGGTAAAGATTAGGAGGATAATCATTCGCAAGGAGTCCGCATAAATCATAATCTCGAAGAAGTGGTATCACACCGATACTCACCGAGTATAAGAAAACCATTCTCGATACTGATAATCACAGAAATCCAAGTCAACTGCTGCTACTTATAACTTATGTTGTTTAGACTTTTGCCACCAACTTCTGTCATGCTGTAAGAAGTTAAAGTTCAAGAAAAAACATTCAACAGTGAAATTGATAAGAATTTACCTGTTGTAGGTGCTGACAGGTGCATCATCTCATTATATTTCCAGTTCTTAGAGTGAAATGGTTTGATTCGAATTATCTGATTCATTAACTTTCTTATGAAAAATAAATGATTATTTTCTGTTCTCTGGATGGTTTGTTACTCCACTGAAAAAAAAAAGAAGGGTAAAGATTAGGTGGATAATCATTCGCAAGGAGTCCGCATAAATCATAATCTCGAAGAAGTGGTATCACACCAATACTCACCGAGTATAAGAAAACCATTCTCGATACTGATAAATACGGAAATCCAGGTGGATCCTTCTCCTTATAACGTATGTTGTCTAGACTTTTGCCACCAACTTCTGTCATGCTGTAAGAAGTTAAAGTTCAAGAAAAAACATTCAACAGTGAAATTGATAAGAATTTACCTGTTGTAGGTGCTGACAGGTGCATCATCTCATTATATTTCCAGTTCTTAGAGTGAAATGGTTTGATTCGAATTATCTGATTCATTAACTTTCTTATGAAAAATAAATGATCATCTTCTGTTCTCTAGATGATTTGTTACTCCACTGAAAAAAAAGAAGGGTAAAGATTAGGAGGATAATCATTCGCAAGGAGTCCGCATAAATCATAATCTCGAAGAAGTGGTATCACACCGATACTCACCGAGTATAAGAAAACCATTCTCGATACTGATAATCACAGAAATCCAAGTCAACTGCTGCTACTTATAACTTATGTTGTTTAGACTTTTGCCACCAACTTCTGTCATGCTGTAAGAAGTTAAAGTTCAAGAAAAAACATTCAACAGTGAAATTGATAAGAATTTACCTGTTGTAGGTGCTGACAGGTGCATCATCTCATTATATTTCCAGTTCTTAGAGTGAAATGGTTTGATTCGAATTATCTGATTCATTAACTTTCTTATGAAAAATAAATGATCATCTTCTGTTCTCTAGATGATTTGTTACTCCACTGAAAAAAAAGAAGGGTAAAGATTAGGAGGATAATCATTCGCAAGGAGTCCGCATAAATCATAATCTCGAAGAAGTGGTATCACACCGATACTCACCGAGTATAAGAAAACCATTCTCGATACTGATAATCACAGAAATCCAAGTCAACTGCTGCTACTTATAACTTATGTTGTTTAGACTTTTGCCACCAACTTCTGTCATGCTGTAAGAAGTTAAAGTTCAAGAAAAAACATTCAACAGTGAAATTGATAAGAATTTACCTGTTGTAGGTGCTGACAGGTGCATCATCTCATTATATTTCCAGTTCTTAGAGTGAAATGGTTTGATTCGAATTATCTGATTCATTAACTTTCTTATGAAAAATAAATGATTATTTTCTGTTCTCTGGATGGTTTGTTACTCCACTGAAAAAAAAAAGAAGGGTAAAGATTAGGTGGATAATCATTCGCAAGGAGTCCGCATAAATCATAATCTCGAAGAAGTGGTATCACACCAATACTCACCGAGTATAAGAAAACCATTCTCGATACTGATAAATACGGAAATCCAGGTGGATCCTTCTCCTTATAACGTATGTTGTCTAGACTTTTGTCACCAACCTCTGTCATGCTGTAAGAAGTTAAAGTTCAAGAAAAAACATTCAACAGTGAAATTGATAAGAATTTACCTGTTGTAGGTGCTGACAGGTGCATCATCTCATTATATTTCCAGTTCTTAGAGTGAAATGGTTTGATTCGAATTATCTGATTCATTAACTTTCTTATGAAAAATAAATGATTATTTTCTGTTCTCTGGATGGTTTGTTACTCCACTGAAAAAAAAAAGAAGGGTAAAGATTAGGTGGATAATCATTCGCAAGGAGTCCGCATAAATCATAATCTCGAAGAAGTGGTATCACACCAATACTCACCGAGTATAAGAAAACCATTCTCGATACTGATAAATACGGAAATCCAGGTGGATCCTTCTCCTTATAACGTATGTTGTCTAGACTTTTGCCACCAACTTCTGTCATGCTGTAAGAAGTTAAAGTTCAAGAAAAAACATTCAACAGTGAAATTGATAAGAATTTACCTGTTGTAGGTGCTGACAGGTGCATCATCTCATTATATTTCCAGTTCTTAGAGTGAAATGGTTTGATTCGAATTATCTGATTCATTAACTTTCTTATGAAAAATAAATGATCATCTTCTGTTCTCTAGATGATTTGTTACTCCACTGAAAAAAAAGAAGGGTAAAGATTAGGAGGATAATCATTCGCAAGGAGTCCGCATAAATCATAATCTCGAAGAAGTGGTATCACACCGATACTCACCGAGTATAAGAAAACCATTCTCGATACTGATAATCACAGAAATCCAAGTCAACTGCTGCTACTTATAACTTATGTTGTTTAGACTTTTGCCACCAACTTCTGTCATGCTGTAAGAAGTTAAAGTTCAAGGAAAAACATTCAACAGTGAAATTGATAAGAATTTACCTGTTGTAGGTGCTGACAGGTGCATCATCTCATTATATTTCCAGTTCTTAGAGTGAAATGGTTTGATTCGAATTATCTGATTCATTAACTTTCTTATGAAAAATAAATAATTATTTTCTGTTCTCTGGATGGTTTGTTACTCCACTGAAAAAAAAAGAAGGGTAAAGATTAGGAGGATAATCATTCGCAAGGAGTCCGCATAAATCATAATCTCGAAGAAGTGGTATCACACCGATACTCACCGAGTATAAGAAAACCATTCTCGATACTGATAATCACAGAAATCCAAGTCAACTGCTGCTACTTATAACTTATGTTGTTTAGACTTTTGCCACCAACTTCTGTCATGCTGTAAGAAGTTAAAGTTCAAGAAAAAACATTCAACAGTGAAATTGATAAGAATTTACCTGTTGTAGGTGCTGACAGGTGCATCATCTCATTATATTTCCAGTTCTTAGAGTGAAATGGTTTGATTCGAATTATCTGATTCATTAACTTTCTTATGAAAAATAAATGATTATTTTCTGTTCTCTGGATGGTTTGTTACTCCACTGAAAAAAAAAGAAGGGTAAAGATTAGGTGGATAATCATTCGCAAGGAGTCCGCATAAATCATAATCTCGAAGAGGTGGTATCACACCAATACTCACCGAGTATAAGAAAACCATTCTCGATACTGATAATCACAGAAATCCAAGTCAACTGCTGCTACTTATAACTTATGTTGTTTAGACTTTTGCCACCAACTTCTGTCATGCTGTAAGAAGTTAAAGTTCAAGAAAAAACATTCAACAGTGAAATTGATAAGAATTTACCTGTTGTAGGTGCTGACAGGTGCATCATCTCATTATATTTCCAGTTCTTAGAGTGAAATGGTTTGATTCGAATTATCTGATTCATTAACTTTATTGAAATAAATGATTATCTTCTGTTCTCTAGATGATTTGTTACTCCACTGAAAAAAAAGAAGGGTAAAGATTAGGAGGATAATCATTCGCAAGGAGTCTGCATAAATCATAATCTCGAAGAAGTGGTATCACACCAATACTCACCGAGTATAAGAAAACCATTCTCGATACTGATAAATACGGAAATCCAGGTGGATCCTTCTCCTTATAACGTATGTTGTCTAGACTTTTGTCACCAACCTCTGTCATGCTGTAAGAAGTTAAAGTTCAGGAAAAAAAATTCGACAGTGAAATGGATAAAAAATTATTACCTGACGTAGGTGCTGACAGGTGCAGTATCTAATTATATATTCAGTTCTGAGGACAAAATCTTTCGAGACAAACTATCTGATCCATTAACTTTCTACTGAAAAATAAATGATTATCTTCTGTTCTTCAGATAATACGTTACTGCGTTAAATATTTACGTATTGAATCTTCAATACTACCCATTTTGTCAGTAACGTATATCAAAATTCAATTTCGAATGATATAAAATATATGACATTATCGAATATACTTATTATCTTGTCTTGTACCTACTTTCTTTACCTTTTTTGTACACTCAACACTTATATCGCGACGAAATAATAATTTAGTCGAAACGGAATTACGCTAAGAAATGAATCAATAAGATGAGAAAAAACTTTAGTCGCAAATTTGTTGAATCTGATCTTGAAGAGTCATTGATTCTAAGGAGAGCATCAAAAGAAAATTCCTCGAAGATGAGTTGATCATTTCGTAGGAATTTTCCCAGGAATCATCCCAAAAATAATGACCCACTTCGCAATCAAACCCTCCAGAATTCTATCGACATAAAGTTGTTCCACAAAATATTGCATTTCCATTGAAATAATTATACCGCTACTAAAGGACTATCAGAAGTATGTATATCGATAAGATGAGAAGATACTTAGTGTCGTGAATATAGAAAATGTGTTCTTGAAGGTTCATTCATTCTGAGGAAAGCACTACAAGAAAATTCTTCAAAGATGACATGGTCATTTCGAAGGAATTTCCCCAGGAATTTTCCCGAAAATAATGAACCACTTCGCAAACAAATCCTCCAGAATTCTATCGACATAAAGTTACTCCACAAAATATTGTACTTCGATTTAAATAATTGGACCGCTACTGAAGGACTATCAGAAGTATATCGAAAAGATGAGAAGCTACCTAGTGTCGTGAATGAAGAAAATTTGTACTTGAAGGAATTTCGAAAAAATTTCCCCAGGAATCACCCCGAAAATAATGACCCACGTCGCAAACTAACCCTCCAAAATTCTATCGACATAAGTTACTTCACAAATTTTTGCATTTCCCACGGTATTCATCACGATTATCATCAGTGCCAGCTGATAAATCGAAACGACTCACTTTGACCTTTACATTTTGCTTTTACGCTCCTGGTCCATCGATGGCTAAAGATGGGAATGACTTCCAGGAGATCCCTTAGCAGCCCTGTCCACAAAGGACAAGACTGTGCTCTAAGACCTTTCCGTCATTCCATAAATGCTGACAGCGAAGTCCCAGAAAACACTACACTCACTACACTTCAATCAAGAATCTGAAAAAAAAGAGAAGGGTTAAGATTGGGAGGATAATCATTCGCAAGGATTCCGCATGAATCATAATCTCGAAGAAGTGGTATCACACCAATACTCACCGAGTCTCGATTCTGATCAATACGGGAATTCAAGTCTACTGCTACTCCTTATAACGAATGTTGTTTAGACTTTTGCCACCAACTCCTGTCATGCTGTAAGAAGTTAAAGTTCAAGAAAAAATATTCAACAGTGAAATTGATAAAAATTTACCTGTTGTAGGTGCTGACAGGTGCATCATCTCATTATATTGCCAGTTCTTAGAGTGAAATGGTTTGATTCGAATTATCTGATTCATTAACTTTCTTATGAAAAATAAATGATTATTTTCTGTTCTCTGGATGATTTGTTACTCCACTGAAAAAAAAAGAAGGGTAAAGATTAGGTGGATAATCATTCGCAAGGAGTCCGCATAAATCATAATCTCGAAGAAGTGGTATCACACCAATACTCACCGAGTATAAGAAAACCATTCTCGATACTGATAATCACAGAAATCCAAGTCAACTGCTGCTACTTATAACTTATGTTGTTTAGACTTTTGCCACCAACTTCTGTCATGCTGTAAGAAGTTAAAGTTCAAGAAAAAACATTCAACAGTGAAATTGATAAGAATTTACCTGTTGTAGGTGCTGACAGGTGCATCATCTCATTATATTTCCAGTTCTTAGAGTGAAATGGTTTGATTCGAATTATCTGATTCATTAACTTTCTTATGAAAAATAAATGATCATCTTCTGTTCTCTAGATGATTTGTTACTCCACTGAAAAAAAAGAAGGGTAAAGATTAGGAGGATAATCATTCGCAAGGAGTCCGCATAAATCATAATCTCGAAGAAGTGGTATCACACCAATACTCACCGAGTATAAGAAAACCATTCTCGATACTGATAATCACAGAAATCCAAGTCAACTGCTGCTACTTATAACTTATGTTGTTTAGACTTTTGCCACCAACTTCTGTCATGCTGTAAGAAGTTAAAGTTCAAGAAAAAACATTCAACAGTGAAATTGATAAGAATTTACCTGTTGTAGGTGCTGACAGGTGCATCATCTCATTATATTTCCAGTTCTTAGAGTGAAATGGTTTGATTCGAATTATCTGATTCATTAACTTTCTTATGAAAAATAAATGATTATCTTCTGTTCTTCAAATAATACGTTACTGCGTTAAATATTTACGTATTGAATCTTCAATACTACCCATTTTGTCAGTAACGTATATCAAAATTCAATTTCGAATGATATAAAATATATGACATTATCGAATATACTTATTATCTTGTCTTGTACCTACTTTCTTTACCTTTTTTGTACACTCAACACTTATATCGCGACGAAATAATAATTTAGTCGAAACGGAATTACGCTAAGAAATGAATCAATAAGATGAGAAAAAACTTTAGTCGCAAATTTGTTGAATCTGATCTTGAAGAGTCATTGATTCTAAGGAGAGCATCAAAAGAAAATTCCTCGAAGATGAGTTGATCATTTCGTAGGAATTTTCCCAGGAATCATCCCAAAAATAATGACCCACTTCGCAATCAAACCCTCCAGAATTCTATCGACATAAAGTTGTTCCACAAAATATTGCATTTCCATTGAAATAATTATACCGCTACTAAAGGACTATCAGAAGTATGTATATCGATAAGATGAGAAGATACTTAGGTCGTGAATATAGAAAATGTGTTCTTGAAGGTTCATTCATTCTGAGGAAAGCACTACAAGAAAATTCTTCAAAGATGACATGGTCATTTCGAAGGAATTTCCCCAGGAATTTTCCCGAAAATAATGAACCACTTCGCAAACAAATCCTCCAGAATTCTATCGACATAAAGTTACTCCACAAAATATTGTACTTCGATTTAAATAATTGGACCGCTACTGAAGGACTATCAGAAGTATATCGAAAAGATGAGAAGCTACCTAGTGTCGTGAATGAAGAAAATTTGTACTTGAAGGAATTTCGAAAAAATTTCCCCAGGAATCACCCCGAAAATAATGACCCACGTCGCAAACTAACCCTCTAAAATTCTATCGACATAAGTTACTTCACAAATTTTTGCATTTCCCACGGTATTCATCACGATTATCATCAGTGCCAGCTGATAAATCGAAACGACTCACTTTGACCTTTACATTTTGCTTTTACGCTCCTGGTCCATCGATGGCTAAAGTTGGGAATGACTTCCAGGAGATCCCTTAGCAGCCCTGTCCACAAAGGACAAGACTGTGCTCTAAGACCTTTCCGTCATTCCATAAATGCTGACAGCGAAGTCCCAGAAAACACTACACTCACTACACTTCAATCAAGAAACTGAAAAAAAAAGGAAAGGATTATGATTAATTATATCCAATATTTCACATTTACAAACTTTCGTTTTGAACACCTATCCATCTTCACGTGTTTTTCTCAAATATTGAATAAACAATTCAGACCAGATATTCAATTCTGGAAAAAGTACCTTTCCGTGCGGGAATCTGTCTGACTAGTGAGAATTTTTTTTTTCTCTATTTGGGTGGATCACACAAGCGTGTAATTGATCCATTTTTTCATTATTCTCTTAAATCAATATCACAGTATCAAATCAATGATTCATTTTCATATTTTCAATGAAACATTAATTGATGCCCTCTTTCATTTAATAGTGCCTCGGGTAAAAGGCATGATTTTTATCACACTTCAAAAACATCAATCGCTTCTAAAGTGTATGTCATTAATCTCAAAATACATAAGTATGAGAGATCCGCAAAAAGTTAGGGTTGCTGTTCAAAAAAATTCTGCTACCCTCCATCAGCAACTCCTCAAATACGCAGGAAAAGTTGCTTAATTCAAATTAAACGATTAGGTTTCTACAAAATTTTGACCACAGAGACATCTTATGTAGTTAATCATAATCAATATTTCATCCTTACAGATTTCTATACTCCTTTACCATTTTCAGTGTAATAGCGCAAGCGCTACATTAAAAATTAGTTCATTTTGTGGCCGCCAGGTGACTCTTAATAAAGTAACGCCGTGAAGGGCGTGAAGTTGGCCTCCACAATCCCGAAGTTGCCCGAGGATCCCGAAGAAACGATGGCGGTGAGTTCAGTTTGAGTGGCGTACCGACCTAGCAGCATTTTACACGAAAATGGCGTTCAATGGCGTAAGGTGAGCAATTATTAAAGATGGCCGCTTGTTAATTTTAAAACTTATTTTATTCAGATATATGCAGTATTTGTGTGAAATTCTACTCGTTTTTAGCTTCCGGAAGTATCTAACAGTAGAAATAACTTGAATTTTGTCGGAAAAATAGCGGAAACATGCATTGTTTTGAATATTTGTGGTAATCCCGTTCAAATCTGCGTCATATGCTGGGATTTTATCAAATTCTTATTATGATAAACTTGCTAACTTTCTGTCTCATATCATTTTTGGACGATTCGAGGCTCACTCGGGTCTAAAATTTCCTGTTTAAATTTTTAATAAGGAGAAATTAATCCGAGTAGAGTTTTTAAAAATTATTTGATGAAGATGCCGAGCGTTTCGGATTTTTTCGACATTCTGCTAGGAATTCTTCAAAAAAACTTTTCAAAAAAAAATGAATAAATCACACTAGAAGACAGATAGGATGACTGAAATACTTATAATACAAATATTAACCTGATATGTTGAGCTGAAAAATTATTTTAGCTCTTCGAATTATTTGCTAAAATAATTCGAGAACGTAGCTAAGCGCTACGTTCAGATACAGAATATTCTTGGAAACTTCCAAAGGTTACTTAACGACGAATATTTTTTAACAAATATTGATCGAAAGAATATTTTTCTTTGTTTGGATCTTTTCACGTTTTTCTATGGTGAACAAAAATTCGTGATGCAAAAGACCTACTATATATATATATATATATACATATATAGAGTAAAAGTAGGGTGTTTGGTAGACATTGCACAATAATTGGGAATGTCATGGATGTTCCGAATATCAGAGTTAAAACTCAGTAAAAATCTCATCAAATGCAAAATAATAAGCACTTCTTGAATTTATAGATTATTGCTACCTTATCTTGAATTTTTGAGTGCCATGTCTACAAATTTAGGCTAATTCCAAAGATCTTTACTTCTGAAGGTTAATGATAATAATTTCAGTACACAGTGAACATACATAACAGCTTTTCCATTAATGGTAATAAAAAATTTTTCCTGGAGTATAAAGTCTGATTTAAATCACACCAATTTTCAACTATTTCAGTGTCTACACAAAATCCAGAGGACCCCTGAAGCATTCGAATGGAAAATGGCTCTCAGTTGAATTTCCTGAATTTTTGGTATGTTATACATTTTGACAATAGTGTTCTAGGCAAGAAATACGTACGTTTAGTTTTCAGAGAGTGAAAGATTAGAAGTGAGATTTTTTTTATTTCGATAATTGACAAAACGCCCATGTATTGTGGGAATACGAATTCTCTATGAATGAACAATGTCACAGTAATTTTTATGAATTGAAACATTTCGTTTACCTATAATAGGGATGAACAGAGAAAATTTCAGTTCAGCCTAGATGAACTTACCTAATCTTGATCGGAATTAAATGAAAATAAATTTTCATATAGGTGGTTTAAAAGTAGGAGTCACTCAAAAATCGTAGTAAGTAGGGATTTTCCAGAATTTCAAAACGACAAATTATTATATAACAGTTGAGATTTTTATTGCGGCGAATATCTGATATTCAAAAACATACAAGACTTGGTCTATGTCAAGTTCCAATTTTGTTCTCTAAAAGGCGTTGTGTTTATAAAAGGATTTAAGACTCACATTAATATTTCTTTTCTTGTTGATCCATAGATGGCTACAGTTGGCCCGTAGCTGCCCACGCACAAAATGGTCGAGATTCTAATTGAAGATTCTTCTAACAGCTTGTCATCCTGGCACTACACAATCTTCATCATTAAGAATCCTGAAAAACAAAGGTACTGATATAAGCTTATAGTATGAAATCAGATAATCTTGTGGATTAATTTCAAATAAGTGTATTTGGGTGGAGTTAACTTATATTGATGTCTACAGGACATGTTCGGAAATGGTGCCTCTCCAGTCACCTTAGAGCAAGAAGTGGACTAAAAAGATCTCAAAAGATCACTTGGATCTAGTCCAGTCGTTTGACTGGACTAATAGATGTTGAAGAGGTAAGAATTCTTTTGTTTCTGCTTCTGTATCGATCATTTCTTTGTGCTTATGTTTTGGATCGAAATATTTCTGAGGTAATAGCTTATATGAAGCACTAAGAGAATGAATGCGTCAGACTTGATTCGAGATGTAGTACTTAATGGACTAAAATAGTATTAAATATTTGCTTGAGACAAATCAAAATATAGCCGAAAGTATGTTTAAGGCCCAATTATATATTTTAATGATTATTATTTTTTTATAGAAAGAATTCTTTACGAGGATTGCAATGGAAAATTTCAATGTGAAGAGAATAACAGTTCAGCAGCTATGATTTTTTGAAATTTTTGTACAATACATTCAGTATCTCGAAATTCTGCCATGTGTCAGTCTCAGTTATTTCCCAGTTTTTTCTTGGATGCAGTAGAAGGAAAATCCATTTGTATGTTCAATTTGAGAGTTATGACTACTCGAAAGTTTCATCAAAATAATTGAGCTATCATGATATTTTTGGCACATTGTTTATTCATTCTATGTAAACGAATGACATTTTCATGAAGGAAATTGTGTTTCATTAGCTTTTTCGTTAGGCAATTCTGATATGTTAAGAATTCTAAGATTTGACTGGTTGACTATTAGTCAGATATGTCATAGATCGTTGTAAAATCGTAGCAGTGAGATATAGCAGAGATCATTAGAATCAATTCTGAATTATGGTTCACTTGTTCACAATGTGGGATTTCACATTTCCCACAATGCACAAAGAATAACATTCAAGTTACGTATTAACGCATTCCACGAAAACTTAAAGAACCCTTAGCTGACAAACTAATTTTTTTTTAAAGGAAAATAATCATCAAAATCTGTTATGGTAGCTATAATGTGTATAACGTAGATGAAAATTTAGTAAAACAAACTATTAAAAGAATATAGATGACAAAATTACAACTTACTTTGTAAGAAAGTCTCATCGTCTTGCTTTCCGTTTCTGATGGAGGAGTTGAAAATTTTCTTTGTGATGATTTTGTTCAAGTAGAATCACTTCTTTTCTCAAGCTTTTCTCTCTGATAGAAATAATTAATTAATAAAACCGAATCAACATCAGAATGAGGAAAACTTTCCTTGGGATATTTTGCAAAAACCAACTGTGAAGCTTCCCAAGGTTTGATTTTTGTTTATAATGATTTTAAAATGAAAATATATCGTTTTAAACTTACATTCTCTTGAAAATTCATTCAAAATCGTGGAGAATCAAGAGAAATCACTGCGGTATTCGAGAAATTGCAAATGTCTGACCAACGCCAGTTATTTTGTGGCAATTGTTTTTGAATCTCGATGGAAATTAGGCGGAGGCGCAGGTTCATGATTTTCTATGACAAAGCTAACTTAGATCTAAGAATCGAAGTATTCAAAGCTTGAGGAGACAAAAACTTGTTGATATTCCAAGAAAGAAGATACAATTCACGAAATTTTCCGTAAAAAAAAATACTGTAGTCGAAAAAAAGATTTTCGTGTTTATAGGCTAGGACGGCTAGGTGTACAAGAAGTAGATAATACAAGTTGTCCAAAATATATGTTATTATTCAAGTTTAAACTAACCTTGGAGAAGGTCCATTTTTCTTCGATCTTCAATTATAAAGGCACAATATGTCTTCTGAAGCTTCTAACCATTGAGTGAAGATTCATCATTTCCCTCTACTTTTCCCCTCCTTCCTAATTGACAGAATTATTGCTGTTGAATAAACAATCACATCCAGTTTAAGTGAGAAATCAAATTTTCCTTTCTGAAAATTGATTTTCTCGAAATAATAATACTTTGAACATACTTTTTTTCAATCTGATCGTGTTCAATTTGAAGAATGGACTCGTCAACAGGTGTAGCAAATTAGGAATGTTAGTCATTTTAGCAATTGTTTATGCGCAAGCTCGTTAACTCTTCGTTACGAAAGTTTTGAACAAAGGATTTTACAATATAAATTCGCGAAATATGAAATTTGTTGAATAAAATAATAATAAAAATCAGCAGAGTAATCTTGAAATCAAAGACTACATCAAATTTTCATGAAACATATTGATAGTTGGATTTCAAGAAGGGAAAATAACTAAAAGACAACCATTATAAAAGCGAACCAAAATAGTCATATATGTAGATCACCATCTTATAAAATAAACCCCCAAAGCGAAATTTTTCGCCTGAGCTGAAATTTTTCTACCTACCTCGTTCAAATTCGTTACAGTGGTAATTCGACGAAAGTTTACTTTAGAGCCCACATTCGATTTTTGTAAATTTCGTTGAATCCGATTGATGTCTTCTGCAGAACTCGTTGAATTCGAGTTATTAATTATTCATTTCATTGGGAAACATGTGAATAATTGATCGATTTTGGATGAAAACAGAACTGAATATTTTGAGGTTAAGTTTCCTTAGTTTAAGACTGTTACGAAATAATTTTGTTCGAGAAAATGATTTGTAGTGATAAATATAATGAATAAACCACAAGGATTAGTTATTTGAGCGGCGAACAGTGCAAAGTAATAAAACATTTCATAATAATAAAACTATCTCACTCATTTTTGTGAATGTTTGGGAAAATCGCAACTCCCAAATTGAAAGTTTGCCCAGATTCAGACTTGTAACGGTGGATTTTCAATACTCTACTGCGTCCCAGTAAAAATCAGCAAAGAAATCTGAGGTTAGCACTCAATTGTTGAATAGTTTATTACTAGAAATTTACTTCAAAGAGAAGATATGCTCAGAGATTCTCTTATTCAAAAACATCGAGTTCATAGTTTAAAATACGAGATAAGCTGTGAATTTGGATGGAACTTATATGAAATATATCAATGTCTTCAGGTCTTATTCAGAAATGATGCTGATTTAATCATCTTAGAGCATCAATCGAAAAGCCCCTTTCAAGATTGAATGACTTGGTGGACAAAAAGGATGAAAGTGTGGATATGTTGAAAATTATCCACACTTTTCCAACTGAGGGAAGGTATAAATGGATCTGTTCTAGTCAGTAGGTAAGTATTCTTTTCATTGTATATCATTTCTTTATGCAACCAAACATCACAAATGTAATGTTTCACACGAAATAGTTAAATAAATGTTTGATTGATTGATTTCTTTATTCGTTGGGATTGAAATAATGAATATTTTTGAATTATGGAATGAATGAAGAAGAAATTGCATGAAAACTTCTAACTGAATGTAACATGTAATAATATACCAGAATAGTATATTCTGGTATGTATGGTTCTTGCTTGGGACACAAATTAGAATGAGAGCCATAGGATAATGTGTATTACATGTATTACAACATATCGATAGAATATAGCTGATTTTATCAGAACTCACCTTATGAGAAAGTCTTGTAGTCTTGCTGTCTGTTACCATCGAACGAGTAGACAATTTTCTTTCACATAATTTTGTTCAAAAGCCTTTCTCTCTGAAAGAAATAATCAATGAATAAAACCAAAGCAATACCAGAATAAGGAAAATTGTCCTTGGAATATTTTGCAATGACCAACTTTGGAACTTCCAATATATAATTTTTGTTGAAATAATGATGTTGAATTGAAAATATATTATTTTGAACTTACATTCTAATGAAAATTCATACTAAATCGTGGAAAATTATAAGAAAACGTTGCAGGAACGCAAGAAATTACAAATGTCTGACCCAAGCTAAAAATTTTGTGGCAACTGTTTTGAATCGCGTATCGAAATAAGGAAGGAGGCGCAGTCGCATTAGCGTTCTATGAGAAAGGTAACTAAGATCTACGAATTAAAATATTCAAAGCTGGAGAGATCAAAAATTCGTTTATATTCGAAAGAGAAAAATGTACCTTTTTTCAATCTACCTCTTTTTTAACAGAAATCCAATAACAAAAATCAATATATGGTACAATTCACGAAATTTCCTTTGAAAAAATTGAATGAAAGCTTCAAACTAAATGAGATGTAGAAATATACCAGAATAGTATTGTATGGTTTTTACTTGAGACACAAATTAAAATGAGAGCCATAAGATAATGTGTATAACATGTATTACAGCATATCATAGAATATAGTTGATTCTATTACAACTTACCTTATGAGAAACTCTTATCGTCTTGCTATCTGTTACCATCGGACAAATAGAAAATTTTCTTTCTGATAATTTTGTTCAAAAGCCTTCCTCTCTAAAAGAAATAATCAATGAATTAAACCAAAGCAATACCAGAATAAGGAAAATTGTCCATGGAATATTTTGCAATGACCAACTTTGGAACTTCCAATATATAATTTTTGTTGAAATAATGATGTTGAATTGAAAATATATTATTTTGAACTTACATTCTATTGAAAATTCATACAAAATCGTGGAAAATTATAAGAAAACGTTGCAGGAACGCAAGAAATTACAAATGTCTGACCCAAGCAAAAAATTTTGTGGCAACTGTTTTGAATCGCGTATCGAAATAAGGAAGGATGCGCAATCGCATTAGCGTTCTATGAGAAAGGTAACTAAGATCTACAAATTAAAATATTCAAAGCTGGAGAGATCAAAAATTCGTTTATATTCCAAAGAGGAAAATGTGCCTTTTTTTCAATCTAACTCTTTTTTAACAGAAATCCAATAACAAAAATCAATATATGGTACAATTCACGAAATTTATCTTTGAAAAATTGTATTCATTCGTTTTTCATATTGTCTGATTGGAAAGAATTTGAAACTTTGTGAGGAGACAACACTATTCAGAAAATTTCTGAGGCTCCAAAGGAATTAGTGATGAAATCGTCAAAGAATTTTTTGTATGAACAAAACTCACCACCAGAAGAATTGGTACATTAATCTATTCAACTCCAGCTTTAAATTTCCTACCTGATTTTACTGAACCTATCCTTTCGATGGAAAATTCTAGTTTCCTTCGAATTTGTTGTATTAAGAGAAAGTATCATTTCAAATGAACGTCCATATCCAAGAATTCCTAAGATAAATGGAAATTTACCATAGGAGGTACACTTCCTACGACATTTTTCACCTTTCAAACACCTTCATGGATGTTGTCATTTTCCAATAATCCCATTTCGAAATTTTCAGCTGAAGAGCTGAATAAAACAAGGATAATAATGACAGTATATATCGTAAAAGTTTAGAGAATGTTTGAAATTTATCCTGCATTAAGTTCCAGCGCATCCACCAAACAATTTTGGAAGAATATTTTGCCGTCAGAAATTCAAGAGGATTGAAACGTAAGGCTACTTATGAAGCAGTAAGCAATACAATACATTAATTAAATAAACATAATCCTCTTCATGATTATGATTATTTTATCGTATCTATTAGCTCAGATACGAGCTTCAACATCGATACAAAGGAAATGAAATAAGATAATCATTGAGTATGGGATCTTTGAAACAACAAAATAATAGCTCGTAAATTATGATTGCTTGTATAATTTTATTATAAATAAAAAAAAAAAATTGTAAAGAAAGGTAAGTCCATGTATGGGCATTAATTTAGTACTAGTAGGAAACTGAGGGTGTATACCTAGGTTCCAGATGTATGGAAAAAAGTATGAAGCGAATTCTTCAAATTTTTCAGTTATGACTGAAAAATAAAGCATGAACCAATAAAAATTCATGTTAAAGCAGAAGAATTTTTTTTATAGAAAATTTTTCAATTATAAATGGAAATAGCATTCAGATAGCTGTTAACACACAATATATACTACTTCCCAGTAGAGAATTTTGACCTGTGTTCTTGCAAATATCAGTTTTACCTAACTCTTTTCCTGCTTTCATGATTGTTTATCAATTGGGTCTGTTCCCTTACATTAATTATTAATAGTATTTAGAAAGTTATCAGCTGCTACCAAAAAATTGAGTAATGGATTGTAATTTTTCAGAAATATATATATATGAAAATATACAATAAACTTTTCATTAAAGCAATACTTTAAAATTGTTATTCCAACTTTAATTCATGCCTGTTCCCCCTCATGAGCAGTTTGAATCGACATCAGGGTATCCTATACTGCAAAGATTATAGAGTTTGCTATAATGTTGATTAATATTACACCTTTGGTGGAGGAGCCATGTAAGTGTCCTTTCCTACGAAGAGACGCAGTAAAAATGGAAAATTCTTAGTTTCATTCGCATGTATTATGGAGGGTACCCTCCATAGCATGTATGCAGAATATAAGTGAATTGTTATATAGCTTAACAGCCACTTTTAAAGCATGTCAACAGTTTTTCGACCAAACTGGGGCCGGATGGAACTTCGCGTGAGATGATTATGTCGTTCCTTCTTGTTTTGCATTGAATCAACGTATTTATTAGAGTTTTGAGTAATTCATTCTTTTCTTTTAGAGTTCAATGCATTAAAATATCATCTTTAAATTGTAGAGAACCGCGCTCAGGTTTGTTCGCCCACCAACAACTGAGCTGGGTCGATAAATAGAAAGAAGAAGAATACATGTTCTATGTCAAGTCCACTTATACCAAAGAGGAAGAAAGAAGAAAGTTATTCTTTGCTTATACTACATGTTCTGTGCTACTGACAGTGCCCTCAAAAAATACTAGAAGTTTTCACGAAAATAAATAAATAAAATTTTGTCACATCATACCTTACATTTTAATAAATGAAAGTGTTGGCTGTTAACTCCAGAGTACCTGATCCAAGATGAGTTCCCAATATACAAGAGAACATTTGAAAATATCTGCAGCAAAAATTTTACAAACTTTAGGATGGCATTCTTCAAATTCAACACCATTAGAAATCATAACAGACATACTTCACAATTATATTTTTCAGTTATCTAAGGTAGCAAGTGAATATGCAAATGAATGTAAGTATGTATGTTCTCATTCTCATTTATTATAGCTTTTGTTATTTCAGTTGGTTTCACGGAACCTAACCTGGATCATCTAGGACTAGCTTTCAGAGAAATGGGAATCAGTTTGCCTGAATTGGAAGAATTTGTTAAATATGTGAATTTTGGAACACCAGCTACTCAGGTTTGTAAATATCCTGTGCCCAAGGAAGATCAACTCAATTTTCTAAAACCAGGCAGTAAGGAAGTTGTTACGAGACCTGTTCATATCCATGAGCATCTACCACCAATGAATCCTATTTTAGAAGGTACAACTTATATTATTAAAGTGTTAAGCTTTAGGAATTATTTTAGTTGTTGAGATAAATATGTAATTTTCAGCCTGTAATTCATAGAGCATACATTCTTAAAAATAAGGTTCTATTATCTTGGTCTTGAAGATAATTACTGTTTCCATACAACTTTTCTTCAACGACTTCAGCATTTGAAGGGAATTTTTGTGACCCTATATTGGAATTAATACTGAACTCAATTATTATGTTAAATAGATACTCCCTACAGAATTTCTAATTTTTAAGTTTTCTGTCTTATGGAATATGTATGACCAAAATTCCAATACAGAATTGTAGAGGAAAATATATTTTTCAGAATAAATCTTTATCATAAATATTGTATCATTAAAATGGATTTCTACCAAGTGAAGATGGACATCCTTTAAATGCATACATTTTCTATATCAGTTATAGGGGTTGTAATAATTTGTGAGTCAGTTTCGCTGAAGCCTTTTTTTCTTCATAATTATATTCTTATGAATTCTCAAGGTAAATCGGACCATATTTTGATGATGGTCTATAATTAAATACGTGACTACTGTTGGGTTCAAAGGAATAGGTGAATGGAGGTGCTACTACATAGTAGCACCTCCATTCATAGTCATAATATGACTACATTCACATGAATGTAGTCATATTATTTACTGTTTTATTTGTTATTAACTATTCTCATTTTATATTGGTCCTTTAGCCTTCCTGAACCATTTCAAAACATAAAAGAGTGTATCATACAATTAATTATTGCATCAATGTGAATCGAATGATGAACATTCATGTTTCTGAATGTGTAATCCAAACACCACCCATTTTTTAGGTGCTATAATTGAAAAAGAAACCATGCCACCTATTCCTGAAAAAGTAGACGAAGTGCCAGAAAACCCTTCAGTTTTCAAAAAACCACCCGATGTTCCCCATGGAGAATTCAAAAGAATCAAGTGAGTATTTTTGAATCAAGAGTATCTTCCGAAGAATTTCTATCTTGTTACTTTTCTCTAATATTTTCCTTCGATCATTGTACATTGTCTGCACAATCTTAAGCCGGACACAGAGACAAAGTATGGCATTCATGAACACCCATGAATGGGCATGAATGTCAAATGTTCTCTTCATCTCTTCCGAAGCATCCTGAAAAAATGCAGGACACGCATATGATGAACATCTGTGTGGAGGAATTCATTATTGTACGGACTTGTATACAGGGGCAGTTTGTATTAGGTCATTCTATATTAATTTGAAGCATACTCCACTGTGATAAGGCAGAATTCTTCATCTTCACCAACAAAATTTTTTAACTGACTGATTCCCTGCTTGTCTCTTTCATGTATGTGAGCAATAACATTGATGAATTTCATTCTTTGGATGTTGAATGATTTACGCCCTCTTCTCTATGTGTCTGTGCCCATATTGATGCTAGAATGTCCAACTTTTGTCTTGCATTTATATTTCAAAAATAAACATCTAGGAGAGAAGATGAGGGGAGTAGGCCTACCCGCGAAATAAGTAGTGTGATGATGACCACATCAGGATTCCTATCACCGGCTCGAGAAGGGAGACTTCCAGAAGCAAAGACCCCTATACCACCACCTGCAGAAATACCACCGCAACCTCCTCAACCTATTATTAATTCATTGTCAGAACACAATATGGGTGTTTTACCAATGAAAAAACTTCCAAGGCCCATGAAAAGAGTTGAAAGAAAAAAAGATAGAATAGGAAAGGAATTGTTCAAAAATCACGAAGATAAAGTTCGGAAGAACCCCAAGGAGCCCTTCAAGGTGAAACACATGAAGAAAATCGCAAATGACTTGAGTTTAATGCCAAACTTTCCCCAATTTTTGAATATGGGAAAACTACCCCTGGTACCACCTCTATCTAATCAAAAAATAAATCCAGTTAAGTTCAACAATAAAACTTTGCAAGCAGCACGTATGAAAACTGAGAAATTCAATACAACAATAACACCATTACCTTTGAAATCAATGAACAATCGATCGCAATTGAGCGTCGATAAACTTCACACTATCCCAGATAGAAAGAAAGCCAACATTCTGAAAAAGATTTCTAATATGAAAGAGAAAATTGAAGAGAAGGTCATAATCAAAAAAGAAGAAAAGGAGGATCCATCCAGTCCTCCAGACTTAATTATAGATGAACCTGAAGATATAATTCCTAAGTTAAAACAATTCCGAAGTGATATAACCATTGAACCTATTAACCCTACTACTCGCCCAGATGTCAGCATCAAATCGGAGCCAATGTATTTTGATGAATCGCCCCCTGGTACTCCATCAACTCCCAAAACTCCTGAAATGATGGCCACACCCCCTTCTGTAATAAAAGAAAAGAAGAAGAGAAAACCGAAAGTTCCAAAAGTATGTGTAACATTAATAAATTATTTGTTTTCATGTGGTTAATGTTCATTTGTTGACAGATGGCCAAAACCGATCCTCAGCCAACAAATTATGCAACTTTCAATGAAACTGAAGCATTAGTTGATCGACCTAAAACACCAAAAGCAGAAATTGATGTATCCACTCGTAGACAGTCACCTGTGCCTCAAGCGATGCCTGAATTTCCATTTGGCAATATCAATCCATATCAATTTGGACGTCCTAATTTGAATTTTTTAGCTAATTTTGGAGGTAAGAATTTGATTATACATATATGACACTTAGTACATATTCATACCAAGCATATTTTTCATGTATCACAGATTATTAGGATTTGTATGTTTATTGCTTTTTCAGGGCCTGGTTTAATCCCCCCACCGTTAGGTAATCCTCTTAATCCTCTTTTCCCTACTCATTTCCCATTGCTGAATTTATCTGATTTCGGTCAAAATCCTTATTTGCCACAAAATTTACCTACTCCTAATCATTTAGTGCCAAAAGTTGAAGAAATGCCTAGTTCATCATCTTCTGCACCGGAACCTGTCAGTTTACCACCTCCCAGAACCCCTGAGCCTGTAACTTCAAGTATTAAACCGGATAAAATAGATAAAAAATCAAAAGAACACAAAAAAGAGAAGAAGGATAAATTGAAAAAGAAATTGAAAAAAGAAAAACTGAAGGCTGAGAAGAAGGAAGAAAAGAAAAAGATTAAGAAGAAAGAGAAAAAGGACAAGCGTAAAGAAAAAGAAGTAAGTCTGGTTTATTTATTTTTTTTTTTTTTTTGTGATAACTTCTTTGGAAATTTGCAGATCAAGGAAGAACCTTCAACAGCAGTGCCTAAATTAACGCTCAAACTCAAGTCTCCTTCCCCACGGCCAGTCACACCAGATACAACCACAAAAAAATTGTAAGCTATATTTTTATCTAAACTCCTGTGAATTTCATATTTTTTTGTCTTCAGGAATATAAAGCCTGTGGTAAAAAAAGAATCTGAATTATATGATGACCCGGATGTTGATGGGGCCAATCTTGCTAGGATTTCTGCTCTTGTAACAGGTCCCCCAAAGTCCAAGAATACACCACCGCCAACTCCTCCACAACAACAACAACCTGTTGCTCCTGGTAAGTGGCCCATTAAGATTATGTTTCCGTAAAGTATATTTCTGTGTAGGCTAGATCAAAAATTTTATTTTAGAATTAATACTGATTTCTTATGAAAATCCATAATTGAACTGAAAAAACCAGTAGCATGGTTTTCACTGACAAGAGTTTCTTAACATCACCTATTTCCTTTACCCACCATTGTGAAGTGAAACATCTGCGAAAGTATAAAACTCATGGTTTGTGAAAATGATGTAATTCAGTTCAAAATTATGATTATTACAGCTTTCAACTAGATCATTTAAATTTTTCATTTTGTAGCATAATATAACACTCCTCAGCAGATCCTCTAATAGTAAAAAATTATTATGATCACGTATTTTCTAAGCTGCATGAAATTTTGACACTGAATATCCGAAGCAATTTTACCTACTTAATTTTATCAGAAGAGGGAAAAATCAATACAAATTCTTTTAAATGAATACTTCAGTATAAATCCAACAATATTCCTTTTTCTAAAATGGAGCCAAACTCAACTTATTTGCCTATCATCTGAGAAAACATTAATAATATTTATGCAAAACACAGAAAATAAGAAACTGCATAACTAACGTGACCAGACGTCCCGTTTTGAACGGGACTGTCCCTTTTTTTGATTGCTTGTCCCGGTGTCCCTGAACTGAACTCCGGGAAGCAAAATTGTCACGTTTTCGAAAACCGAGCTAAAATTAAAGAGCTGGCCGGTAAATATCTGGAGTAGTGGACTTGCTTCCTTACCAAAGAAATGGAGATATTTTATTGGGTAGATTTAAAAAAATTACCCTCCTGTAAGATGTTCGAAAATCTATGGATATATGTATTGATTGAGAAGGAATATATTGACTCAAATAAAGATTCAGAAGTTTCTGGCGTTTCGAATAATTTAAATGTTTTCACGGAAACTCGTTGGAAGATATACAAACATTTTCACACCAACAATCTTCGGCATAAAAACTTTAGTATATCAATTGATTATATTTTATGTTTGCCGGCTACAAATGCTCCAGTAAAAAGAGTATTTTCTATGATGAACAAATTGTGAACATCTGAAAATACCCAGTTACAAATTCCCTTAGATTAAGAAAGGGAGTCTAGTCTCTAAGCAAATTCCAGTTCTAAAGTGGATGTTGATAACTAAGGTGAATATAAAAAAAAACGCGCCAAGAGTTGCACTCTTACAAAATAACGAGCAAAATCATCACAAGCAGTATTGAAGGGAATTTGTTTCCCTGATAAATATAAATACAACTAAACATTTGGAAAATGTTTTTATTTGTAATACCTGATAATTTATTTTCTGTGAATAAATAAAAAAAAATTTCATTGAATACCCGTTATATATATATATATATATATATATATATATATATATATATATATATATATATATATATGACCCAAATAAACCAGTGTCCCGTTTTGAGTCAGAAAATAAATGGTCACGTTATGCATAACCTGAAGAATAAATATTTTATTTCTCAGCTTTATTCCAAAGGTTCCACTGGAAATCAACTGCTAAAACTCTTGTTTAACATTGAATGCTGCTTTATCTAAATCGATCCAGATCCTAAGGAGGTTATGAACCACCACTACTGTAGATGTATGAAAAATTCTGAATAAACTTGTACAAAAGTGGCTATAAATTTTGGAATATTGTATGGAATATTGATTATCTGCTACTTTATTTGCGAATGTAACATATTTTTTATTCCTCTAATTTGATTATTCCCTCTGATATCATTATCTGCTTTTAGTTTTGATTTTATTTTCAATCCACTTAGATTTGCAGCTTCGGTTTTTCTCAACTTTTCAAAAAGTTATTATTGAACTAGGGAGTACATAAAGAATTGTAGTTTTCTTCTTCTAGATTAGTCAATATTCATTTTTAAATTGCATTCAGAAATATTAGTGTAACCAAAGCATCTGTAAATTCGGATTTTAATGGGCTCATGATACCGGTACCATTCTCTCATACTTTCAGGTTTATATAAGTGATTATTATGATGTTTCTCCAATCACTCACGCAAACTGTAAATACTAAGAGCTTATTCCAAGTTCTGAAATTTTGAGTTCAAATGAAAAGTAATGGCACAGTAAGATTGGTTGGAAAAATTTTCATTCTTCTATCTGGATGGAATATCCCATTTTTTTACTATTGTTTCTTTTTCATTTTATCTGCAGCTATTGAAACAATTTATCCTATTACTTACGCAATTCCGAAGAAAAAACACAAACCCGAAATCAAACCCATTAAACTCAAGGTCGATATAAAGAAAGAACCAGTTTTCGAACCAGCACCAGCACCTCCATCAAAATACATTGTAAGTAAGAGAAAGTGGCTTTTGGGAATCAGAATCATCATATTTTTCGTCATACTAAAAACATTCATCCTATTCATATTGTTCATTGTTAATATTCAAGCTTTAACATCTTTTGGGTTCTCTTGAAACGGGTTCTGTTTTAGAGATGTCTGAAACTCTGTACATTGCAATTCAGATTTTTCAGATGTAAAAGTTTAGTGAAAATTAAATTAATTCGAAAAACTCTACCTTATATTCTGGTGACGGATCACTCACAAATTATTTCCAGGTACAAAATACAGTTTTATTTGATAGCATTTATATACAAAAAATTGTGCTTATTGGAACGACGTATGTAATGATTATTATACAACTAATCTCATTGATGATATTCGTCAATGAGGATAGTTTTCCATTTGTTAAACACTGAACAGAAACATATCTAATGACTCTACGATTTCAGTGTACGATGAAGAAAAGAATAATCTAATTTTGAACAAACTCGAATAAAAATGCTAAATTCACAAGGAGAGCAAAAATTTGATTATGCCAAGTTTCTTCTTGCATTTTTTTTTTTTTAATTCTTTCATTTATTATTCAATGACGTTCCAAAAGTATGGATGTTTAATGTACCTAATTCAGTGTAAATAGAATATGAGAATGATAAAGGTGCTGCGTAATTGGTTTAATTGTGGAGAATGGTAAATTACATTTGCTTTGGATGAATTTTTATTATATCTCTCCTGAATTGATGCTTCGACATTACATTACTATAGATATATAAATATATTTATATATATTTATATATCTTCCTCCCTTGATGAATCTTGAGTGAAATTTTTCTGGAAGTTTTGATTCCTTGTTGGCTGCATATTTGATTATTTCCAGTATATTTATATTTCAGTTTGGAGCTCATGCTATTTTTGATAGTTGTTTTTCTTTTTCATTTCTGATTAAAAGCGTAGTTCGGTACTGCATCTTGATGTTTAGGGTGATGGCATTGTTTTATCTTGAAATATTTGTTTCTTTATATTTGGCTAAGTTTTGTGAGTTTATGCAGCTGAGGATATTATTAAACGCGAGGAAATTCCTGAGAATGCTGTGAAACAACTTACTGGGCCGGCCAGGCCTAAAGCCCATCCTGTCAAAGCTAAACCTGTAAAGCCTAAAAAGAAGCATTCGCCCGTTCAGAAAGTAAGTTCGTATTAATTAAAATTTGTCGTCAAACAGATCTTGAAGTTCTCAAAGGTTATCACCTAATTTGCAGTCAGTCTGATGCTACAGTTTTCATTATCTGCATTTTAGGGATCATCTACAGAACCTTCAGCATCGATATTGGTCTAATTGTTTTGAGATTTTACTTAAAAATTTTGATACTAGGGATTTTCTTCCGTCGATTTCAAGTTGGAAATGGGTATCGAAGTGAAATGATTTGTTCAGAACCGCTTCTTTTTTTACGCTTGTTATACTTTTCCCATGGCTTCAATTCTCCATTCTCATAGGATTGACGACGATCCCAAATTATAATAATTAATAGCGGTACAGTTCTGTACTGGTTCTAATATCAGGGAGAATTTTATGTATTGTAATTAATTCCATATATAAATAATTATTGATGAAATTGAAGTTCTATAGTTATATACACAGCTTTGAAATGCAATTGGCTTCTCATTGTGAAATTCGCCTTATTTGAATTCGAGTCATTTATGAAACCAATAACTGATTTCTCCAATTGCATTATTGTACATACAAAAATTCATTCATCATCTTGTGCTTGTAACTTCTTCGATGTGGTAAAGCTTCATTACTAACATTCTGAAATGTCTGAAATTTGAAAGCTCAATATAGAGTTGGTTGTGGCCAGCTAATCAAAAGATTGTTTCACTGTATTCATTGTATAATAGATATATTTTATTCAAATTTCAGACAACTTCATGGGTTGAGTGAATTATTTAATGAGTTTCCATTGGTTTATCGGCATAACCACACCAATAATATCATTATTAGAATGCTTTTCAGCAATAAATGTTCAAATGTTAATTATAGAGATAGCATATATATTCTGCTCATTAGCATGATGGTTAAATTCTAGGGAAAAGTGTTCTGCTATCTTATCTAACATTAACAGGTTCTTTGTCTACTTTTTTTCATCATCGACATGATTCAAGTAATAGCTATCATTAATGGTTAATTTTTTTCTGATAAAGATTTTCAGATAAGTCAGTTCAAGACTAGTCTCAGTTTCCTATTACTTTATGTTTGGGAAACAAGAGACTTTTTTTGACTGGGAGGTTATTCACTCATGGAATATCTCCGTTTTCAAAGGTTTGATTAGTGATCAGATTCATGATAGATTGAAGCAAATATGAACATTTACCTCCGAAATTTCATTTCTACTTATGTTTTCAATTTAGGACGCCGAAGGAAATGAAGTGTGGATATGTCCGGCTTGTAGTCGACAGGACGATGGAAGTCCTATGATAGGTTGTGATGGTTGCGATGCTTGGTACCATTGGTGAGTTCAATTAAGAGTAAATCAACCAATATCTCGACTAGTAGAAAAAATGCTTAATAATGATTTTAATGTGAGAAGTCTATTTGGTTAAGTCATCACTAGATGATCAAATATCATGAAAATATAACATCTATATCAACAACTCTTCGTTTCTAGGGTGTGCGTCGGCATTCAAGTACCTCCAGATGAGAACGAAAACTGGTATTGTAGGCACTGTCTTCTCAAAAAGGATGAAGATCTTCAGTCAGACAAAAAGAAGAAAAGAAAAAGAAAAGATAAAAAGGATCATCAATAGGTCAATACTACGTTACTGATTTTTAAATTATTGAATCGTTTGCAATCATTTACATCAGAGAGAGTTTTTTATATTTGTTACCTATTTTTATGGAACAACTTTTATTGAATTTTTTAAATTACAATCGTACATGATTAAGCCAATATATTTGTTCAGAAAAGCATATTTTGGAGTAATATAAGCTGTAGATAAAAAACATTTGTGTAATTGTTAACGAAAATAAAAATTATTGTTCTAGTTATTTCATTCTAGTTGATATCTTCACACACTGTCAGGTTGATACAGTTTTCCAACGCACCTATTTTATTGTATGGAGCTTCAGAATGTGGAATAGGAAGGTGGAATTAAGGAATTCGAATCCATGACAGAGCATCGCAATACTATCCCAGAAATTTGCGAATCGACAGCGATTTTCTATAATTATTTCAGCACTTCTTTATTTACTTTTCTAAAAGATTGATAACTAATACAACTAAACATGAATTATTACGAAAACTTGCCGACACATAACAGAACATTGTGATGTGAATTCAGAGGTTTCACAATATTTGGTATTCACTCTACGACTAGCAACGAAATTTATAATAATTCATAAGATTTTATCACTATTGTTCAAGATGCATGTGGATACAAGCGAACTTTCATATTGTTAATTCGAATTCTATCAGGAAATGTTTCTATCAGTAGTGATTTAGGAAGAAAAGCGACAGCCTTCGTTGTTCCATCAAAGAAGTACATACTAACAATTCTTTGACATCAATTCATTGGAGATTCATAAAGAACAGGACTTCTAAAAATAATATCTCAGGATAATGAACACGCCGTACCTAATAGGAACGATGTTACAATGTTAAGGTACATACATCAATCTACGAACAAAACTGCCCTTCTGAATATCTATAGCGAGTAAAGAAAATAGAATTTAGGATCTACATTCAGGTAGGTATATTCTTCAAGATAAGAATTACTGTTGTGGCATTGCACAATTGAGGAACAGTCGGGAATCAGAATCAATAATACCTAAAACTATGATGGTCCAAGGTTTTTCTTCTGACACTGGTACGCTACATTGGAAATACGATTGCTTACACTAAAAAAAAAACAGTTTCATTATGTGTATAGATTTTTTTTGTTTACTCACGGTTATCGAGATGGTCTTCTTCTGAAGAATTATATGATTCTGCCAGTGATGACTGCTTCGATAGGCTCTAAATGGTAATTGATCATTATTAAATATTCACTGAGCAAATCTACCGCCGGATCCAGACGTCAGCCCTTTGAAAACATCATTAGGTACATACAACCGTCGTAAAAACAACGAACAACAATTTTTTTCTGGATCCGGCGTAATTTTTTCTTCGAGCCTTTGAATATTACCTGCTGTAGACGTCGTCTAGGCGGAGATGTCTCGTTCCATAGTGCTTCAAGTTGATCGAAGTGCTGCGATTGAGCCAACGAAGCTTGTTTAGTGAGGACACCCTGTAATTGAACAAAATTTAAAAATTTCTTTTCTATTCGTCATAGTATTGACCTTAGTAGAATCTTGATTTTGTGGCAGTTTAGATATCTCCTCCATGCTGGCAGAAATCGAAAAGCGTCTTTTGAATTTTTCATCAACAGCAGGAATTACCAAATTCGAAGTTAGATGGGCATATTTTTTCTGCCAAGTATAGGTATCAAGTGAAACTTCCTTTTTCAGTAATCGTTTCATTTGACGTTTAGCTGAAGGTTTCGTATCTGAAAAAAAATTAGTGTGATGGCTTTATCTTTAAACGAGATGTTTATTTTTTACGTACTGTCTATAACATTCTTCTCATTCGATGCATAGGTAGGAAGCTTAACGAATTTTGCTGGTGTGTTATGTAAACACATTATTGGCATGTATTTCGTGTCTTTGAGAAGAACTGCAATCCTAGAAAAATCCATGGTAGGCTCCAAACAAACAACTGGGAAATGTAGCTGTAAAGATGTAAGTTGCAATCCTTTCTTTGCATCCCATATAATGATACTCCTGTCGTCCGAACCTGAAATCGCCAAAGTGCCATCACCAGATAGCTTAACACATGTGATGTAACTCAAATGAGCTGATAAGGTGTGAAGATCTGCTCCAGTATTTATGTCCCATACTATGAGATTGTTATCGAATGAGCCAGAAATTATTTGCGTTTTGTCTGCCACCGAAACTGCTACGCAAGTAACAGCCGCTGTGTGGCCCATAAGAACCTTGAAAATAGTTAGATTAATATTACAATTTTCGAAATATTATGTTGCGATGTACTTGTGATAGTTTCCCTCCAGAAACTTGCCAAACTTTTAGTGACATATCCTTTGATCCTGTTATAATGAACTGAGAATCCATGGTTAACACGAAACATGTTATTTCTTTGGAATGACTGACCACGTATTTTTCATCACCGCTAGTTGCCCAAATTTTGAGTGTTGTGTCTCCATTTGAGGCAACCTGAAAATTAATCGCACCAAGAAGAGATATGGAGAATAGAAAACACTCTGTACTGCACTCACGTTGTACTTCATGGTATTTGTAACTTTGATACACTTGTTGGGTCCTTGGTATGAATTTAAAATACTACCATTATCAGCGTTCCATACGAAAATATTGTCATTTTTATCGCTAGAGATAACCCTGGTTGAATCCATGAAAACATAAATGCAGGAAATCGTAAACTGATGGCCCTGAAATATAATCGACGCTTCATCAGTTTTTTTCCAAATTCATTTCTAACGTTTACTCATAAGGCTGATGTGGAATACCTACACAAAATGTGCTCAATAAGTTGCCAGCTGATAAAGACCAAACCTTGATAGTTTTGTCTTCAGACCCTGAGCAGACAAATGTGCCATTTGCGGAAAAATTGATTGCCGTTACTGTTCCTTTATGCCCGACTAAAGAGAACATCAACTCTTGATTGTTTAGTTGCCATATATTGACCAAATTGTCGGTACCACCGCTGGCAGCTAGGATACCATCTCGAGAAATATCAATGCAAGTTAAAAAACCTGTATGGATCTGAAGGTTTTGGCTCTTCTTCTTGGGTTTGAAGAAATGTTTTGTGGTTTCGTTATCAATTCCTCTGAATGGATAGACAACCACTCTATTACCACCTGAAATTTAATAATGTTAATTCTGCAGATCTCAGCGCAGAAAAAATTTCACCTCCTTTCAAAAGGAAGTCGTCTTTTTCTGTCAGCCGAACCGCTGTAACTTCGCCATTCGAGTCGGATATTGTTTTTTCAACTTTTCCACTGTGCACATTGTAAATGTAAACCTTACTGTCAGCGCAACCTACTATAGCTCTGCTATTGTCTTGTGTCAGACATATTGATGTTACCTAAAACAATCTTGCATAATAAATCAAATTTTCTTTTAATTCTCTAACCTTTGACTTGTGCTCGGACAGCGTATGTAATTTTGTCCCAGTAGCCGAGGTTCTCAAGTACAAGTTATTATCCTTACAAAGAGCCAACAGAAATACAGAATCTGCTGATACATCAATTGTTTTAATCGGATAACTGAAGGTGATCGTGTTGAGTAAAGAGAACGTTTCCAATGACCAGAGGCATACTTTGAAGTCTTCACTTGCCGATAGTAATACGTCACCTGTGGAGGTGGTCTTCACCGATTTAACAGGACCTCTGTGATGATCTATCTTCATTATAACTTTTCCGTTACTCATTGAACTTATTATTATACTGCTATCCTCTCCACCACTCACGATGATGGAGTTAGATAGAGCACTTGTAATACACAGCACTGGTGCTATGTGTTCTACGATTTTCAGTTTGAGCGTCAATGATTTCAAATCCCAAACTATAATGGTCAAATCTTCAGATCCTGTTAACAAGTATTGCGACTGTTTGGATACTGCCATGCAATTAATAGCCCCCTTGTGACCTGAAATCGCAACGAATTGATATGAATTATGGACTGCCCTAACGATTTGTCACCTTTGAAGGTATGTATTAATTGACAGGTCATTATATGCCATAGTTGGGGATCGCCATCCGTCACGCATACAATGTGTTGACCTGAAGGCGTACATTCTAATAAGTGCACGTTTTTTATATGCATTACTTTTGATTGTTCTGGTAATGGAGGTTGTAACCAATCAGTCATCGGCACGACCAATGGAAGAGTGAATCCATCACACCATGCCATTGCTGAGGTTACCAAGGTACTTATTATTGTCCCGTCTTTTTCATTGACGGGTCTCAACCAAGCTATTAACTGAAAAAACCATTTTGTAAAGGATGTAACTGAGGTGTCTTCGATTTTACCTGAGTACCTAACTGGTATGTGTCTCTTGTTAGAATATCCGTCGACATCTTGATGGAATAATAAACAAGCTCTATTTCCCTATCCAGTAAATAGCATCTCACATGTTTGAGGATGCATTTCACATAACTGACGGAGAACGTTTGCAGCTATAATCGTATGAAAATGGACGTAAATGTATCGAAGGTGGAATGAAATTTAGAATTTACTAAGGGCATCTAGTGTTTAGAAGGAAAAGGATATGTCAATCGATATTTGAAACTTGGTTCTTAATGCTCTATCAAGCCTATCAAGCTCTATCAAGGGAAAGGGATTAAAATGGAAAAGAACTCGTTTCAATAACATTTTTTAGAAATTTTTCTGCTGTTTTCATCGATTTTTAGATGACAAGTGCAAACAGAGTCTACCTTATAGGTATAAATTTAAAAAAAACGCTTTCTCTCTTATGGACGCGTGTGTAGAGAGTATTTCTTCTGTTTCTTACTCACAGCAGCTAGAAGGAAATCGTAGTTACACATACAGAGTGTCTTCAGTTTAACCACATCACCAGCCTTCAGTAAATGTACCCAGAACTCTTCTATATGTCTCCGACTGTATATAACGTCACTGTATAAAGTCGATTTGAATGGAGTCTCTCGCATTTCGGATAATAGCGGTGCTGAAATTGGGCAACAATTTGTAGGCCAGTTAGGCAAATAGAAAAATCAGATATACACCTGGTGCGTCACCTTCTTCAGATTCGTCGTCTTTGTCGCAAAACTCGTCGAAATAAAAATCTGCCAGTTCGGCGTGTGTGCTTTTCAGATTATCCTGAGAAAGCTGGTAATGCTTCATTACAATTTCCTTTATCACATTATGTCGCCAATCTATCAGTAATTTTCCTCTTATTATTTTCTGCCTGATGAGATAACCTACGAATATTGTAAGTATATATGAATAGGGGTACTTATATCTTTCATGTGCATGAAGCTTAGAAAGAATGTTTCCCTTTTAATTCTCAAATGTATGTTGATGTCGGTGTTACTTACCCACTTATATAATTGAAACAACAACAAGTATTGGACGTGAAATAATTGATGATGAAAAATTTGATAGTAGGATTTGTTGGGCTATTTCCATCATTAACAATCTCAAATATAATTTCTTGAGTAACAAAAGAAAAGGAGTATGCCCAAAAAATATTTCTGTATGTGAAATTGGAGCTCACCAAGTTTTTGCAATGCTGAAGATAATGTTGAAAAATTGAATTCAGCACATTCAGGATTAATTACATCATTATTGCTTGTAGGCATAAGAATTTCCAATAATTCTAGTTCAGTCAATCCATATTGAGTACAAGATAGAAGTAAAAATAGTCTCTTTATTGCTGCTTGCGGGAAGGCTTTTTCTAGATCACATAATTTTTGCAGTACTAAATCTGCAAAAACAATGGTTCATCATTTGATCCTGATGTTGAAATCTTCATTTACCAGTAAGAGGAGGAGCTGTGGGAAGTTCAAAGTATGATTCAGCGTTTCTAATTTTTTCTTTCTGCTGGGGATTCAGTTTGAGATCATCAATTTTCAATCCGGTCGTACAGAAAATGTAAACCTTCTTCGGTAATATCATGGGTAACCAGCTGAGTCCTGAGACGATGTTAAAGTCGAGAAGATTCAGCATGTGAATATCATCGATGAAAATTGCGAGAGCTTGATCAGATTCGTCGAAGTTATGGAGCAAACTTTGAAACCATTTATTGACATAGAGGGGATCAAAAGATGCGTCCTTAGGTAAAAAACCTTCAGGCAATTTGAGGGCTATGCAGATTTGTTGACACAAAAGACGTAGCAGCTCCAAATTATAGGAACTTTGCGGCGTCGTTGACGCAAATCTAACTATCTTGAAAATTCTGCACGATAACCAATTATCTATTTCTTGGAAAATAGTTTGAAGGAGGGATGTTTTGCCGGCACCCTGATTTCCGAATATCAGGATTGGAGAAAGGCGTGAATTGGAGGAGACGATCAAATGCCTTATTCTGTTCAGCTCATCGGTGTCCATGAAATTTTTTTTTATATCACCGTAGCATAATGTGAGGTGCGTTATATTTTCCTCGAAGTTTTCCTGCAAAAATGATTCCGACATATTTTTAAGTCGCATTGCGAAGCATATTATTGAGAGAATCAAACAAATAACCCATTCGCTATTAATGGATTAATTTGCCACAGCAGAATAATTTCAATAGTCGTTATACTCACCTGTACAATTTTTTTTCTGGATTTCAGTTCTGGATGTTCCTCCAAATTATGACTAATAACTTGTTTTAAATGATTCAATATCTGGCTCTTGAATTTTGATAGGTAGGGTTTGTGTTCTTCAGCATCTTGGCTCAGTCCACCAAGCTTCCAAGGCACTCTGCATTATAAAAGAGGACGTCATCATCATACGCCAAATCTCTACTCAATCAGAACTTACGTGAAACTAAAGTTATTTTCTTCTGGAATGAGGGAAGTTGTCCTATTACAAAACTCGTCTAATTTCTTTACATAATATTCTGATGGAATTTTTTCGTAAACTGATTCCTTGAATGAGAAATGCTATCATTGGTTAAAAAGTATATCACGGCTAGTGCAACATCAGAGATGATTTTTGTGAAGCACTTGTGCGCATTCAGAATGCTTAAACCTTTGTACAGAAAAAAAATAGCCGTACTATGCCCAGTAGGTCATCCTGTTTATGTGGCCAATTAAAAGGCATATATCTCTCTCATCAGTTTCCTACTGATCAAATTTCGAAATTCGTATAACGTAATGTGAACACACTCTTTGAAGAAAAATGTTTGGCAAAAAAACCAAAAATAATGGTGATATAAAATTTTACTCACGATGTTATCGTTTTTGTTATCCCAATATCTTATAATGTTGAGAACATTGTGAGCCGTACCAGGCGCAATTCCTAAAAAAAAATTTATTTATGCTTGCCTGCTCAGTGAAAGGCTAACTTGTATGACCTAATTGGTGCCCTAAATGATTCAATCTTTACCTATAGCGTAGTTAAATTGCCTTTCCAAGTTAGATTTCAAGTATTCGGAATATTTCTTTTTCCTGCCATCTTCCAAATTCGATATACAGTGGAAAAATGAATTGAAAATATTGATAGATATGGCTTTCCAGTCTTCGCATTCTCTGGAAAAATACAAAATTCGTTTCTGGACGAAAAATGGCGAAAAAATTCACCTGAAGTCCTTCAGAGAGTATACGCCATTATCTGGTTGATACCATTTCTTGAATGGCTCAATTTCCACATCCAATTCCTCAGCTTTACGCAATATGGACGAGAATGTGTCGTTATCTATCGTTAAAGGGGGTAGAAAAGGTCCGTAGCGATCACCTATCAAAGTCTGGAGGAAAATATCGCATTTATTCCGAAGCGTTAAAAAAAGTATAAAATCGTATGAGAAATATATGTGGATGTTCAAATTCAAAAATGAATGAACAACCAAATCTCTCAATGTATAGAGAAGCTGTGTATAATAAAGCTTCAATCAGTTGAATAGTGGTGAATTAATTTTCTCACCATAAAAAAATATCCTCTAGATGTTTTATGGCAAGATCTGATTTCGTTCAAGTGATCCTCGAATAAGAAGGGATCGTACTGCTCTTTTTCATCTGCCCTGTAGTGCATATCAACTAGTTCTACCTTGAAAGGAGAGAAATAGGGTTTATGTAGTGGAAAAACGTCTCGTTCAGGGTTGTAGAACATGCAGAACGCTACTCTTCATAATGATCATTTAGATTCTCTCGAGGACATCTATTGAAATAAGCAATCATATTCAAATGACTATTCCTCCGAGAATACCCTTTAAAAAACTTCAAATCTCAAGTCCATTTTGAAATAGCTGAACATACTATCCATTTGGTTATTTAGAACCGGCGCATTCGCCATTTAGAACCGGCGCATTCGGCATTTTGCAACCCCAAGTGAGTGATATTTTGCAGAGAAGATATTTTTATGTTTTAAACCGCACATTATGTCAGTTTAAAAGACATCCTCAGTCTCATACAATTTGTCTTCGATGTGTTTGTGAAATGGCGAAACAAAACAATTTTCAACAACTTGTGTTTACAAACAGATACTTAATTGAATTACTTTCAGAGTCCCGCTTTGGAAACATTATTTCCCACAACCTCATTTCATTCCCTACTGCTGAGCCAAATTATGAAATTTTATTCGATATGCTGAATGATAACACCTAGATATAGAATTCTATGAGTATAAATTAGGGGGATTTCCTTATGTCCAAATTACAGATAATCGCGAATAATTAGGCCAATTGGTACACGAATGAAAGACGTTAAGATTGAAAGAGCTCTTTCCTTTCTTTTGAATACATACTTTCATCTTCTCTCCCATCGAGACTTGAACTTTGGTCTGATTGATCTTCATTTCTTCTATCAAAATAAAATAATGAGATTCGACCTAAAGTTTTCTCTCGAAGAAATTGAAAAAAAAATCTTCTCCATTAATGAGGAAGGAGCGAGCCATTCAATTCACCATTCAGTTCAACGGGTAATCTGAAATCAACCCCTCTATGCAAATAAGCCCTTGAAATTATATCGTCCCCTGTAATCACCATGTATTTGTGTCTATTTGAATATTTGGTGTAATCTCCAGTATGGAATGGGAAATCAGAACTTTGATTTGGAAGGATTAAACCTTAGAGTCCATATGGATATGAACTATGTATATTCGATGAATAATCAATTCTTTTTGAACTATGGAGAGACAGCGAAACGAAAAGTAAAATTTGCTTGTTGATTAATCAAGTAAACTCGAGGAAATGTCATGTTCGAAGACTCTGTGTCCCGTTATATGGAATTGACTTCCCAGGAAATGTATTTCCCGGATAGCATAGTTAAATAACAACGTTTTCACATAGGTATAGCTTTCAATTCTCAAAGGATGCCTCAGGTTTCGTGACAGATACGCCAGGCACTGTACTGGCTTCTTCGGAGAAGCAATATATCATCAATCATTCACTAAGCTTTTTTGACCCACGCCTATTGATTGTATTGCATTAAGGGGAGGATCCTAAAAATAAATTTTCTATATCGAAAGAGTCTGTCTACCTGAATTTCCTACCTATTCAGAGTGCTCTACTCCGATGATTTCATTCCAATTCCGAGATGAGCTGTTTTATATTCGGAATAAGATTATCGAGGGCGGATTCATCCTTAACGAATTTATTGGTAAAAAAGAAGATTGTTATCGTAAGTCATTTCCTTGGAATCGTGAGACGGTAGGATCGGATGTTGAAAATTCGAACAGAGGGGGATAATGGAAAAATTCCCGCTGAATTTTTCAGGCGGATTCCTGTGCGCCCTTTTCAACGCTGGAAATGGGAAAGTTGATGTTATGCTTTCGTCAACGACAAAATGGCCTCGAGTATTTATTCATTGGGTTACTTGGGCATTTATGTGATGAGAGCTGGGGATATTCTAGGCAACAAAAATGTTTTCACGTAGATGGAACATTTATTTTCAATTCACCGGTGCCCAGAAATATTGCCGACTTCTAGGTCTGTAAAAATTCATAAAAGCTTCACCCTGAATATACACATTCGTGGTCCAGGTTATTGGGTTCGTCGAATCTCCATAAATTTATTTATTTCATTCTCAAACAATACACTTTGATTACTGCTGAATCCTTCCCAAAACATCAGCTCTATCAGCGGCCATCGAATCGATAATAATGAAATCGAACAGCATTTGGGGATTATCACAAATCCTGAGTGCCCGACCGTGGGTAGATTTCACTTAGAACTCCAATAATTATTGATTCAGTCAAGTTTCGATGAAGGATTGTTTATGCTGGAGGTTAAACTGGTGAAAATTAGAGCACGTGAACTTCCAGGACCAAGAGATAATTGTGATCACCATAAAGGGTAAATTAGGAGCCATTCTTCAGTAGGAGCGTTGATGATATAATAATACCTAATGAAAGACCAGGAAATATTTTCATGTATAAAACGAGTGGTTAATAAATGAAAAATCAACGAGATGTCAGTTTTTCCAAACATTACTCTTCTCTAATCTGCAAATTGTTTCGAAATTAATAAGGTAAAGAAAAATTCTTATTTGCAGAAATGACGAATAGGTTGTTGCAAAATGGCGAATGCTCCGGTTCGGCCGCTTTCGTTCCAGAATACACCGCTTATTCCAGGTAATGTATTTTGAATATTCATGAGATTATTATGATACTGGAACACTCATTTGGCTGTTCCACTTAAGTCACCCCACTTTTTCTATTTAGTCGCTTATTGAAGCTGAAGAAATAGAAAATCTTATTCTAAAATAAATGTGCTACTTGATATTTCGAAATATAAACACCAACAGCATCTTAGTATGCGAGCAAAAATTTGATGTTTAGGTAATGGTGTTGGGTTCGAGCTCTAAAGGGTAGGTAGGTCTAGAAATATGTGAAAAAAATTTCACCTATCTCAAATCGAGATGTATCAAAAAGTTGAGATTTTTAAACTCACCTCTATCTCATATTGTTCCAAGTAGTTTTGCAATTCAGGTCCAACGTATTCCAAGAGTACTCTACGTTCTTCGACAAAGTCTGAAAAATATCGTTAGTTGATGTAACCGCGAAATAATTCTATATAAATTAGAATAATTTATATTGAATATAACTTAATGAAACTTACCATCTTTCGTGCTGCCAATGAAAATTTTTACACTTTTCGGCGAGGGCCACTTGCTTGTTTTGTGACCCTGGAGTATTTCCAATATAGTTTCATCGTTATTTTTCATATTCCTACACTATCAAATATATAACTCGGTTAGTTCAAACTAAAACGAAATCTGATTGTCATTAATGTAGAATTTTATTGCTTTTTTCTTCTCTACATCACATTGGTTGTCTGGAACAATAGGAACCAATAGTAAAATAGCTATGGTTTAATATGAAAGGTTTTATTTTCATTATCTTTCATCTTTTCGAGAAAATTTAATTTATATTTGAGCACATTCCACAGGATTCTTGTTTAAAATAATGGGCCCTTTGCGAAAAATCAGATGAGAAAACACAGGAACTCATTTATTGTGCTCCTAATATTCAAGATAAACGGAATTCAGTTCTTTTTTCAATTAATGAGTTTTTGGAGGAGAATTCCCTCAATATTGAAGTGGAAGAGAAGAGAAACGGAAAAACCAGTCGTTGTTCAGAGTGACGGTAGATTCGGAACTAGCTGTTTAGCTTCGGATACAATGAAGCCGAATTGGAAGTGTTTCCGAAGGTGCCAAAGCAGAGGTATTAGAGAAATCTCTCCTGGTATTCCTTTTGACCGGAGTTATGCTTCATTAGCCACGAATCAGTCGAATTTTGTTTGTCGGTAAATTTGTTCCTTTTACGGATTTTCATCCTATAGAACGAAGCAGGTTCCTTGCTGCAAATGAAACAATATTGATATTTGATCGAAATCCAAGGAGGGTGAGGAAATGAATATCGAAAATTCTTCTTGTTTTTATTTCAGACACGTTGAAAAAAAATAACAGGGTTCTCTCTCACCAGTAACCATTTCTCTGCTCATTTTAATGTCATGGAAAAAATATTGCAGAAAATTCAGTTCATAATCCATTAAATATTCGAAAAGATGTAAGGTCAACTCATACGCCCGTATCCTCTGTCTCGAAACGAGATATCTTTTTTCATTTCCCATTAATTTGCATGTCATAATGCTACAAAATTGCATTATATTGGATGCACTCGGGTTGTATTATTCACCAGACCGCATCATCGAATGAACAAACGAATTTCCATTGACATCGATATTGAATTTTCCAGTTAATGAAAAATACATGGAGAACGAATGGAAATAACATACGGCTCTTGTTATCGCACTGATCGATTGGAAGCATCCTATGGAATATTTTTCGATTAAATGTCAGACGGCACGATGATAACAAAAGATAGCCAGACTAAATCCTGATGAGCCCAGATTTTTTTTTCCTGGCCAACTGCATACAGAGGAAGAAATGTATCTGAATGTTCACACTCAGTATACTGCATCACGATTATATCTTCTTTATTCTTCAACCAGGGACGTATTTCTGAACAAAATGGCTCTTAACAAACAAGGGAAGCGCTTTGTAATAAGTACTCTATTCGCTAGGATAAGCTGTGCTTTTTGTAAAGCTGCAAAATCTACCCTGGGCCTGAATTTAATTTGACGCTATCCTGACATTCTTGGCTCTTTTAGCCTAAAAGCTTCAGAATGGTTTATCCTAACAGATATTGTTTTGGGAATTGAAAGTGGGGTGGAAAAAACCCGATGTTGCATCAATCCAGTGTGAAAATCAATTGTGAGAGGTGGCGCTTTATAACGCCCTCATGTTTTTAAATAATACCTATTTGTAGCATCTTTCAAAAAGCGGTGTGATGAATTCTCATTGGAAAATAGCAAGAAACAATTCACAGTATTCACTTAAAAATAATTATAATTATATAATTATTATTATTTTTCAGATTCACCATAGAAATTAATAGAGTGAAGTTGCACGTTGCACAGTTTAGGCCCTTGTTCAGTCTTTGTAATGAACCTAGACAAGTTTGAACTACATAAACAGTTCCTCAGTGTTCAAACATTACTTAACAGTTTTCACCTTTTCACCTACATACGTCAAGTGCTCCGAGAGGCAAACGCCGACTTCACGAGAAACCCATGAAACTCTCCAATCAGGCAGAACAGAAGGCGTCCTCTAATTCGAAGGAAGCCACGCTTTCCCGGTTTCCCGAAAAACCGGGAACAAAAAGGGACGTGTGAAAAACGGGACGAGTCCACATCTCGACATAAGTCCATTGAACAGGGCCAGTGGTGTTTCGTCAGTTCGAATGCGATGCATGTTTTTCCGAAATCATTCAACATTTTCCAAGGTAGTTTTTCCTAAATTTCCACTAGACATTTCAATATATTTTCGTATTATACAGGGTGATCCATTGGGAAATGCGATACTTTAATTGCTTTATATTCGTTGCATCGACAATGACAAAAACATTTGAAACGTCGCCAGATTATGGATTCCTTTGAAATAATGTCTTGCTCGACCTACGCTCTAAACTCCATAAAAAGTCTTTTATTCGTTGGGAATTTTTAAGCTTCCCTTTCAGTTGAGCCGCCGCTGGAGCTCCATACGAACTGATGACTTAGTAATTGGAGTCGAGGAAAAGGGAACAATGGCTTTTCATATCGAAAAATGGAATCCTCGCTAGGAAATACAGCTTTTCCCACTAATGCGGCTTCCAGCATCTTTCTGCGGTCTCAATTCATTCCCCGTTTCTCTCGGACCAGCCTCATATCGAGAAACGCTCTCACCTCAACATTCACAGGCGATATCTCTCTCAATCATGGAAATTACATGTTTTAGTGGAGTTGAACTTTTCCAACCTTAGGAAAAGATAAGATATTCCGAGTTTTGACGTTTCCATTTGAAGATAATTATGTTGTCATTCATGTAGAAAGCTTGCAGCATACAATTTTTCCTTTAAATTTAACTTTTCATTTTCAAAAGAAGATGTAATACAGTTTTAGGACGACGCTCGATACTTGATGATGAAACAACAAATCCCACAATCACAAACGAAACCACATTTTTTATTTTTCTTGATAAGATGCGAAAACTCGATTTATGAAGGGGGGAAAATGGAACCTCAAGTTACCTCAAGAAGAAAATACGAGAACATTCATTCATTAGAACATAAAGGCATTAAATACCCTGAGGAAAGGGTATTGCAATATACTGGTGCTGAAGTTTAGTCATTATGCAATGGCTGAGGAAATGGAAGAGGGGAGATCTATTTCGAATCCCTAAAGCAATTTTTTACCCTGTTTATTCGAAAGGAAGATTCCCCTGCAATAATAGCGGGTGATTCGATTTAAGAACGGTTTCTCGTAAATGTATACTTAATTGGCAATACTGCTCCAAACTGAAACCCTTCTTTATATTGAGAGATGTGAAAATTTTTATATGGACTATAAGTCTTTCCAGCTCATGGCGTTGAATATTGAATCATTCGTTCGAATAAATGTGAGAAATATCCCAGTAATATTCGTTATTGTTGGAGTGGGTCACGAGAACAGAATATTGATAAGTGTCTAGAATTTTCGGGAATTGAAGTGTGTTACACCAGCCATACTGCGACGCTTTACCCTCGTCAGACCCAGAAAGTTTTGTTGTCAACGAGGGATTCAACTTTCATCGCAATTCACAATAAAGCCCTAGTTTATTCGTCTGATGACTGGGAGAGTTAGGAAAGGGTTTGAAGGCAATTGCTATAAAGGCAATCGATAAGTTTGAGATCGACTAACAGTCAACATTTCCTTTAGGAAAAAACACTCTGTACTTTGCACACTATTTCCAGAAGATCTAAGAATGGTGAACGAACCATCATTGAAAACAATTTTTCATGATGTTCTTGTAGAGTTAATGAAAGTCAGTGGATTTGTGTTTGAAAATTTCAAACAACGATAGCCTGTCGAGAAGTTAATTAGAATTTATGTCATTAGGGAATGAAATTTCGAGATGTTGGGTATAGACACAGCATACAAATAACATGCAATGATTAACCAATATCGTCTTATCTCATTCTCCTTTGTGTAGGCACGAGAAGAGAAACTACTATACAAAATATTAATTACCCGCCTTCTGTATTCGCTCCAGGAATTGTAATGGACTGAATAAAGGTCGAGGATTGTAACCATGGAGCGAAGATATAATGCAAGCTCCCAATAGAGGATTTGATATAATGAATAACCAACTGATATCGATTGACTGAGAAAACGCTGAATGGTTGAAACCACCAATTTGCTCATAGTCTCACAACCCTTCTCCTTAAATTCCTGCTCAATAATTAAATCGTTGGAACATAATTTTACGTAGGTTGAATCATCAGTAATTTCGTTTGTACGTATCTCGTGTTAATTGCAGCCATTGTGTGACGCGAATGAATAAGTTCTCTTAATCAATATTTCCTCTTTTCTTCTTCACCACTTCCTAAGCCCCTAAAATATATTTTAAGGGCTTGAATTGGATATTGAAAGACAAAGTCAGGAGTATATTGGCACTATTCAATCGTTTGTAACACGTATACAGAGTGTCCCAACTAAAACGAACCACTCTTTAGAGAACCGTTTTTTATTCAGACTTTCTGATGATGAACATGATCTGATGTGGATTTCAGAAAAATCAATATTTTCTTCAATTTTCTACCAATAAAATCAATATCAGCACTGACTCGTTACATAATATGAAGAACCAAAGTTCGCAATGATTCATCAGCATTCAATCTATTTTAATTTCCATAGATAATTTACGATAGGTCCGAGAAATATCAAGAACGCAATTTAGCAGGAGTAAAACAATGTTGTTTTGTTTACCCACAAAAATCCTAAAGGTGTTGATAGATCTATTTCGGTATTTATGTATTCAGCGTCAGTTGATATGCAGATAATATGTATATCGATAGATGGACCATGAATTGAAGCTTCATCATCTGGTATAATGATCAATGTTTACTGATAATAAATCATAAAGTATAAAAACAGATCGTCATCAAAAATTTATGATTCAAACATTCAGAGGGTTGAAAACTGTAGTCTGTACTATGTGAAAATAGTATATCACGAAGAATTGAGCTAAACTAAGTATCCTGCTTCAAAGTAGTTATTCCATATGTCATTCACAATATAAGTTCCAGATATAATTTCCTCTGAGACTTTCATACGAATGAACAGGCAACCGTGTCTCAACGGTGACTTATTCATATGTAAACCAGGAAAAGAGAGACCTGTTCCAAATATATTGCGTTTCACGAAAAATTGCTCCCTGGAGAATAATTCCTGGCACGTCCGTAAATAAAAGTTATGATTTATACTAGAAACTACAACGATAATTGAGGATTTATTGTAATTTGCATTGAGTAATACGAAAAGTTCATGATGAATTCACGATTCCGAATCAGAATTCACCCCTGGCGTTGAAAAGTTATAACGAGAAACTGGAGAAGAAACAGTTTGGCTATTCAATTCATATTGGAATATGAATTTAGTCAGCATTATTGTTTACTTCATGTGAGCTTATAGATGAATAAGTATCACTAAAATCGATAATCCATCATTTATCTTGTAGGTACTACTTTTTTTAGTTTTAAAATTAATTATTTTCCAAACGACTGATACTCCTTTACTTTTTTTCATTTATCTTCAACTAATACAGATATCATATAACCTGGCATAAAAAATGTTTTTATGTTTTTTCTCCCAGGATATACGAAACAAAAAATTTGCCATCTTTCAGGCCGATTACAGAGGCTTCCTCCCACGCAGGCTGGCCATAATTTTATATGTGCAGTAATAACATTCGGTAACTTCCGACGGTTGAATTATGACGGGGGTGTTTTTTTCAGCTATACACTGTAGGCAAGGAAAAAATATTCTGCATGACGTTAATTTATTCCGGTCTCGGTATAAACGCGAATGTACAAATACCGTAAGGCGTGCTTAGTTTTATGTCTCCGAGAGCACTTTTTTATTGCGGTAAGATCTGAAGCTATCAATACTGAAGCATATGCATTCTAAGTATCCACAAAGTAGATGAAACTGCGAATAGTTCTTCTATTTATCACTCTCATGCGATCTATTAGATATCAGATTAATGTTGAAATGTCTCTTGGCCGTTGATTCAGTATTTCGAACCTTCGTCCATTTTAATTGCAGGATATTCCAAAAAGTAGAGGGAGGTTTCCAATTTGGGATCATCGTTTTCAGTATGAAAGGATCCAGGTTCACGCTCGAAAACCGGCTGAATTGATCTTTTCCAATTCCACACTGATCATCGAATATTAATTTCAGCCTGATGGGTGAACTGATTCGGTTGGACCATATGCTGGAGCCTTGGTTCTATTTGGCCCTATTGTCCGCACCTGAGCACCTAATCGAATGCACTTAATGGCAATCATGGTGATTCCGCTCGTTCACAGATTAATTTAGCCTCCCTTTCATGACAGATCGATCTCCAAAAAAAAGTACCACATCAGTTCACGCAATAGATTCGATGGGAATCGACATTTTTGGTTCAATAAATTCCGCTCATAATCTTCATTTTGAAATGGAAAAAAAAACAAAGATTAAAATAAGAATTACAAAGCAGAAGGCTGAGAAGCACGACCTACACGAATTATTACATTTCATGGGACGCACCCTCTATGTTGAACTCAGTTTTTCCATTTCCACCAACAGACAGACAATAATGTGTTCGAATAACCCCAACCTTGAAACAGCATTAATCTTTGTGTGGCCTTATCGTACGAAACCAGCTGAAATATTAATATTTAACGGCTTCAACAGGTTATGGATCATCTAATTTCATTATTTCCCAGTTGGTGCCGACGGTAGATATCACGAAAGCAGCAGAGAGCCTTTTCCACATAATTTAGTTAACTATTCATCGTGCTCAATTTAATGGTCAAATTGATTTCTCCAAGGGCGTTTTGTTTTTCATCCTTTTCCTCATATAGGTAGGGGAAAATGTCAAATTTTCTAGACGAGCTATGTGGTGATCGTACGAAAGGCCACTTTTTTGTTGACAAATTTTATACATGGAAAATACCACAAGAGAAAATCTTTGCATCTAGTTGTTGATTTTCTGGTTTCCTCAAAACAGCGAAATTCCGAAATAACAACAGAGATAAGGATAGATAATATAGGATGAAATTTGCCTATGCAAAACTGTGTTATGCGATGTCAGTTTGCTTGATCCGTTCGCAAAAGTATAAGCCTTCAATGGTGAAAATATTTACACAACAACGTCGCGTCGGTGCAAGTTGTTCATAGGGTAAACAAGTTTGATGCATATACATATTATTATGCAAATGGATTGCTCAAAAGTAGAGAAAATATAAATGTACAATATTACTATGCATTGATCTAGTTTGCGAGGGATAATAAACCGACCTACTGTGCATTTTTCGATTTGTCGAATAGGGTGGAAAATAGAACCCGGTAAACGAAGAACAACTCATCCAAGCCTCCCCAGAAAAAAAGAATGTTTTGATATAAGTTATTAGCAACCATATGGGCATACAAATTTGGAAACGTGCAAAATTCAAGATTCTAAAACAAGAACCAAAGGATACCAAAAGGTGTTCGGTTGAGGAAAAAACGCGAGATCTGCGAATTTCTAGCGGTGAGATATTTCAAGTCTTACCTATTATATTGTAGTTTGGAGCGTTCTCCGAATAGCTTTCATTGCATTGTTTCGAATTGAGGTCTTATAAGGAGGATTATATTTTGAAAATAAATGAACTGAGAAGTTAATTAAGGTCTGAATTTCATATAAGACGCTTTGAACTAGAAAATATGCCCCGATACCTTTCAATGCATGATTTTAGATCAATTGCTTATTGAGTATTGGAAATGGATTTTTGTATTGAAATATAATAAGTTGAGTCTTAGAAAAAAAAGATCTTTTTCTTTTCGTTCTTCAGTTCATAAGTCCTAACTATATATCAAAAAGATATAAAGAAATGGATAGAGTTTCACCCCAACAGATTACTTTCGTTTCCGAGATTTGGTCCAAATTTTAAACGTTTGCTAAGCGGATGTTAAGTTACGAAATGGAAATGATTGAAGATCTCAAGCCGAAAGCTGAGTATGCCTAGTACCTCCGAACAAACAAACCCTAGATTGGCGCGGAAATGAGTAAATTGAACCGATGTCCAATAAAATGTGAAGGTTCGAAGTCGGATCGTTGAAACTGAGATGGAAAACCCTTTTAAGCCGTTGCTTCACCCACCTATCGTTTCCTTTTGTGTCAGCAGGGAGGCATTTCTGAGTATATTATGTGATCCACAAGCCGGTCGATATCAATATTTTATGTCGTAAAGCATCAACGATCCATTCCTGCCGCTATTTTCCCGTTAACCTGTGCCATTGTTCATTAACCAGACGTTATAGAGATGACGTATAATGAAGGGAAGCTTCAGTAGAACCATTGAGTATTAAACCCTCAATATATATTACGAAGATTCATAATTAGTGACATAGAAGAGAACACATCCAATTCTAATCAGTTCGTTTCAATAATTACTTGTATCCAGATAGAGCCTGGGTGAGGGTGAAAGTTAGCTCTCACTCACCTGAAGATGCTACTGTTATAGCGAAACACTTGCCATGTTATTGTAAAATAGTAGTGGGCGTCAATTTGAAATTCTGTGATATTTTAGCTCATCAAAGCAAACAAGGTATGACGTCCATTTACAAATGTTACATTACTGAAAAGAATGTTAAAACACTTTTCTTGTCTGAGGGCTTATTACAGTATTTAATAATATTTTAACTATTCATGTACCTATAAATGAAGCATTATTTTTGTGAATTTTACTGTTGTTAACTGTCTCATACAAATATGTTCAGGGTGAATTGTATTGATTTTCAATCAAATGCACACTCCATCTAAAATAACGAGAAAAAATTAATAAAATAATCAATTCCGCCGAAAGAATGGTCAATGAAAAATTGATTTGGCCCTCATAAAGAAAAGCTTCGAGAAATTTCCTTCCAATTACAGTAGGGCAATATTAAACGGGCCTTTGTTAAGGATTCCCAGTTTGGGTAGCAACCGCAACAGAAGAAAATCCTGGCCGAACCCACACGCTGCGAAGCTACGATGCCAAGGATCACAAAAACCGTTATAATCATTTCTCATATCACCATATTCCCGTTTACCCACTTCGAATTGAAAATTCATACCGGATATTCTTCGAAAGAGGACCACAATTAAATTTTCCTCATAGTCACCACAATCCCAGTAGCAAATGGCATATATAAATATTAATATGCTGATATACAGCCTGCAGAATTGAAAAATGAAAGGGAATCTGATGTTGTAGTACGTGACCGATTGATTCAAACATTTCTATCACAATACACCCGAAACATCGCCTGTGTTATTCTAATTTGTATTTCCAAAACAAAAAAATCCTGAGAAGTAAGTTTTCCGAAGAGAACGAACAAGCTTGGAGTTCCAGAAAGGTCGAATGAACTAAAATAATATGATCCAAAAAATGTTGAGAACCCTTTTTCTCATCAGGCTAAGCTCAACTTATGGAGAGAAATCTGTGAAAATCCCGAAAAAACTTAATAAACATTCCGTAATCCATGAAACATGCAAACATCCAAATTAGTAGCAAAAAAACATTCATCTGAAACTTTGAAGAATGAAAGTTGTGAGTTAATAAAAAACCTGAACAATATTTAGCAGGTACTTTCGGTGATTATTATGTTTGATTTAGGTAGCAGGCATGAGTAAGGAAATTGATGAGAGAGAAAGAGAGACAGAAAATTTGATAGATTACTACTGGGTCCAACCTGATAGAGCGAAGTTTCAAATACGGAGAGCGTGCAGAGACTGTTTGCGTACAGCTTCCTACACCCAAAGACAACCTTTAAACACTGACTTGCCGCCGCGACGCTGACCTGGTGAAAAACCGACGGCGCAGATCGATCAGCGACTGCGCCAAGGTGATCATTTTTCGTCTTTGCATCAAACAACACCTTGGTGTTATATTGTATGCAAAGCAAAATATCTAGAACAAAATGAACTCGAAAATTGGGTATATAACTACCCTTCTCTCTCTCTCTCTGTTATGGTTATCTCTATTTTTCCTAAAAATAATACAAGCACGATCTTTTCACAGAAGGGGATGAATTGTTATTATTTTTTTATATCTTTCCGACCTTGCTGCATCCTCATTCCCTTCCAATAAATGGCATTGAAAATTGAATTAATCTTGTTGAAAGGAAACATCGATGGATTAAACACACAAAGCCATTTATTCAACTCGATAGTCAAATCTTTGAGATATTCCATTTGAATTGTTGTCTCAATATATGTACTTGCGAATAAGAATCTTGAAGGTAAGTTGTGTATGAATTTGTATGCCATTATGATACATACTTCAATTAACTCATCTATGCATTTCTGATTATTTCGTAGTCTTGGATTCTGAATATGAACTATATTTGAGCATATAAGATATATTTTTGGTGGTGAGGCACTGAAAATTGAGCTTTTCCAGACGAAAATTTTCAAAATTCTATTGAAGCGCCATCTGGTCATGTACTGATGAACATAGAGACAATGTTTGTAGTTTCCTATATAGTGAGTAGACAGCGGCAAGTCTATGTTCGTAAGTATGTGCCTAGATGGCGCCTTCATGAAATCTACTTTAACGGAATTTCTAGTTTTTCCTCTACTTGGATTTTTTCGATCGTAATAAATAAACCTGTCTTCCCATTAAAAAACCGTACAAGATTGTTAGATATTTCAAGGTCCCTGATTAAAAAAAACTTAGTTTTGACGGAAAAGAAACATTTTGGCTGCTATGGCATACTAACTCAATAGGGCATAAAAAGAAACATAATTCACTTGAAGAAGAATCGATTGCAGTTTCTGATAGAGAAAGGTCTCATGAAACTATCTTCTGAATTCCAAATCCGAACTCAGTTTCAACGGAAAAAAATTATTTTGTACAATAATCTTTCTGCTCCTGACAACCAGTGTGTGCAACTGCACATACAAGGTTAGTATTGCGCATTCGTATGATGTGTTGCCTATGACAACATTTTCATGGCGCGCTTAAGCTGTTAGGAGTTTTTCGATTATGATGAAAAAATCTGTCTTCATCTTGGAATACCGTACATAATGTCTGAATATTTCGAGGTCCCTGTTTCTAAATCCGAACTTAGTTTTGATGGAAAAAATTTATTTTAGCTGTTAAGGCCTACCAATTTTCCCGACATTCAGAAGGACATAAATGGAAAAATAATTCACTTGAAGAAGAACCGATTGCAGTTTCTGATAGAGAAGAGCCTAATTAATCTATATTCTGAATTTCAAAACGATACGAAGAAAAAAGCATTTTCGCCGAAAATTTTTCATGATGTATAGTCTTGCGTTTTTTTCGATCGAAATCGAAAATCCAAGTTTTAGATATTGATGTGTTTTACATGTTTTCTGGTTAAGTCGTGGTCCCTGATTCCAAATCTGACCTCAGTTTTGACGAAAAAAATTTATTTCGGCTGTTATGGCCTACCAATTTTTCCGACCTTCAAGAGGGCGTAAAACGAAAAATAATTCACTTGAAGAAGAACCGATTGCATTTTCTGATAGAGGAGAGCCTAATTAAACTTCATTTTCAATTTCAAGATGATACGAAGAAAAAAATATTTTCGATCGAAATCGAAAACCAAAAAAGTTTAGTATATTAGAATACCATACTAGTTATCTGGTTGAATTGAAGTCCCTGATTACAAATTCTACAAATTCCACCACAG